>NW_022983482.1:168992-669893 GCF_010015735.1 Aaosphaeria arxii CBS 175.79
AGAAGCAGTAGAATCTAGCAGGCCCCTGTTCTCTTATTTTGTCAACACGTTCATACGCATAGCATAGCATTGCATATCAGGGAAAGAAACATGTTAGACAGCAGCAGTTCGATTTGAGGGTATTGCATTCATTGTACGGAAACATAACGCGTGCGTGCTGCGTTGCGCCTATAGGCAGCTATGCCGGCTGCCAACGCGTATGCTACCACTACTAACCAACCAGCTAGCCAGTGAGCTTTTTATCGGATGCTTCTTTTCTGTTCGTTTCGGGATGCCGCTCGAATTGACACGGCGAATTGCCCTCCCTCCTACACAGCATGACGTACAATACATATACGTTGAATTGAAAAATCGGAAAAAAGCACACGGAGAAACCCTATTTGGCCCTCCACCCCAATGACGCCGGATGAACTCCCCAAGAGAAAAAAAGTTTCCAACATGATGATTCTTTTCTGGTTCTTTTTACTTTGCTGCTGTGGTGCGGAAACTTGGGAAAGGCCAATGCCTCGTCGGTCGGCGTTCGTTTCTCGGTCGTCTTATTTGAGGAAAACATACGAGATGCGTCAATGATCCTCACGGCAGACGGCATTGGCCTATTTGGTTCCCCTACTCACGCTCACGCTCATTTCTTGACAGTCTTGCTCGCCTTGGCGACGAGCTTGACGAGCTCAGCGTACGCCTCGTCGAACTCGTCGGCATCGCCCTCCTTGACGTCCTTTGCCTTCTTGCTCGTCCTGTCCTTGGCGACCATGACGACGCTGGTCGGCCGCTTCGTCGCGCTGGCCTCGCCGAGCTCGGCGCGCGACTTGACGTAGATGTACGGGATGTTGTGGTCTTCGCAGAGCACGGGGATGTGCGAGATGACGTCCATGGGCGAGATGTCGGCGGCGATGATGACGATGGCGGTGGGGGAGCTGGTGCCCGAGGAGGAGGGCCCGTTGGCCGAGGATTTGCGGAGCGCCTTGACGACTTCTTTGACGCCGCGGCGGAGGGTCTTGGATTTGGCGGCTACACGGGGAGGGTTAGTATGTTGGTTCAAAAGTTCTCGTTCATTAAGACGGGAGGAGATTGAGGTAGTCCACTTGGTGGTTCGATTGTATCGGTTGAGCTCCGAACAAGCCAGCCGCATGCACGAACCAATCTACCCGTACCCATTGAACGCAACGAAAAGCGAGAAAAACTTACACTTCTTCACCGTCTTAAGGATCTTCTTAACCTCCTTGCTCTCCTCAGCAAGCGGGTACGCGAACGGCACGAGCGCCGTCTTGACATCGACAGCAGAGTCGTTGTCGTCGCCGTCAGCCATGGTGACATCGCCGTCGACGACGCTGATCATGGTGCTGTCCTCGCCCTTCTCGAGCTCTGCCTCGAGTGCGTCCGAGACATCGTTCTTGCTGACGCTCTTCCTGCTCTTCTTGGAGGCCTTGACGATGCCGTCGGCGTCGGAGGTGCGCTTCTCCTTCTTCTCCTTCTTGTCCTTCTTGAGCTTCTTGTCGGCGGAATCCTTGCCCATTTTTGCGGGTATTTATATTTTTGTGCGGGTTAATGCTTAGGTAGGGATGGGATTGAGGTGGGTATGGGTGGAATTGAGCTTGGATTCCGAAGCTCTTTGGGGGTAGAGAGGGTAGGAGATGGTTGGTGAGTGTCGCGGATCTGGGTCGTCGCGAAGAACAAAATTTCGCAAAGAGCAGAAGCTCGAGAATTTTGGGAAAAATTGTGGGTCCAGCCTAGCGCCTTGGCATACACGTCCAAAGCGTCCATAGGTATGATCAACCAGCTCAACTTACTGACAGCTCTGAGTAGGTAATTGAACAATCGAACGATTAGCAGCAATTAAAATAACAGAAAAGTGATATGCAACAGCCCATGACTCCACACCATAGATGTCGTAAGTCACTGATCCTCAACCCTTGTTTCGCTACAAGAACATTGTCACAAGAGCATTACTAGATAGGAATGGCATATCACGATCCACAGAGCAGGGTATAGCAAGTTTTCTTTCGCGCAGAGAAAGGTATATATTTGTACAGGAATTCCAAAGACCCCCTTCTCCGTAGAGGACGGGCAGTTGCCCTCCCACAACGAGTTAAACTAAGCCGCACTCGACACATACACATCCCTTCCCCCGCCTTTCCTCGCATTCATTGAGAAAGTAGAAGCACAGGAGATAACAAATGAGATGAAGAGAGAAAAAACTATACTGGTGGTATATGCAGAGCAACAATAAAGAGAAAAAAAGGGTTCTGGCGAAAATAAATGTAGAGAAAATAAGAAGGATGATGTGGAGAGAGAAGACAAGCAGACAGACAATGAGATCAGGAAAAGAGATATAAAAACGAAAATAGAGAGGTGAAGGGAATGGTTTGATTAGGTTTTGCATGCAAAGAGCTGCGATGGGGAGGAGATCGCAACAGCAGCAGCAAAGTGATGTTGCGTTGATAAACTTGCGCAGAAGTAGGGAAACGGTGGGGCCAGCCACCAAGAACAGTCAAACGATCAAGTTCGATCTGTATGTGAGAGAGGGTATTATAGAGAGACGGAAAGATATTAGTGTGTGGCCCCAGAGGCCCCGGTTGAGTGTAAAGCCTGAGCCCGCGAGTGTACAATAAACCGGACCAGACCCACCCAGTTCGCCAGAGGTACTCCGCGTAGTATAGTGAAGCAGGAAATATCGGAGATGGCAAAGCAAAACAAAAAATTACCACTCCCAGAATGCAATAAAGGGTAATGCCCGAACTCCTAGCCATGCTCCCATATGCAGAGAGGAGATGACAAGAGACGGAATGACGGCCCAGTCTAGCGGAAGGAGATAGAATGATGTATACCAAAAAGAAATAGTCGTGAGTCGTAAAGATAAAGCATTAGAGGTGGCTGTTTTAATATGCCATCTGCACTTCGAGAACTTGCACTCCACCCGGTGCCATTGAAGGCGTACCGGAACCGGAGCGTTCGGTCATGGCGTCTTCATAACCGACGAGGGCTTGGGAATGCAGCTTGAAGGCTTCACCCATGAGCTTGGTGATGCTGTTCATCATTAGATTATGTGTCCTATAGAATAGTGTTCGATTTGCACTTACCCCCATACTACGACCTCGTCGATCATGCTTCCCCACAGTCGGGCGACTGTGGAGCTGAGCTTGGCTCCATAGACATCTACAGAGTCATCGTCGAAAAGGCTTCGCAATTTGTTGTACATGGCCAGTTCTTCCTCTGTAGCTGGCTCCTCATCATGTTCCAGACGATAGAGCCAGAGCGTGAGGATGACCATGAGATCCATACCGCAGAGAGGATGTTCGATACTCCAGTTGGTGGCAGAGGTGCGCGCAACCCATCGAATACCTTGAACCGCAGCGACTTCTATGCAGTCGAAGCACTCCTGAATGACCTTGATCATCTCCTCGGAACGCGCAACCTTGTCTCGCGCGTTCGTCATAGCGGCCGCTACCTCATAAGAGTCGTGGTAACGGAGAGCTTCCTGGATGGACTTGAGATCTACGACAAGACGAGTGCGAGTGTTGCGGTACATGGCCATCGCGTTGAAGATCAGAGGATGACCCTTGTGAGGAGCGCTCAGCTGCACAACAACAGTCTCGGGTTCGCAGAGCTCCAACGACTTGTGCCATGTATCGAGGGCTAGTCGGAGTTTGTACTCGGTTACAACATCTTGGAGAGCTTCGGGGCTTCGCTTGTGATACCAGACCTCGAGGAAGAGGGCGTTGATCATGACACGAGTAGCGAAGGCGCTGTAGCGGGCAGGTTCCCCCTGGAAGAGATTGTCATGCGCTTGACGGAAGGTGATGATCTTCGACGTGGCCAGGCTATCCCTGAAAGACCCCTCATCCGCGACATCCATGGTCCAGAGTGACTCAGAAGACGGGAGCTCGAGCGTATCGAATTCGTTGAAACCCATGGCAGGCGTGTGGTTGTAGGTCAAAGTGAGCAGACCAAAGAAGATGTACACAGCGTAATATGTCCGACGGCATTGCTCGTCTTCCACCCACTCTTGGTGGCTTGGGTGTGTTCCATCACGAGCTTCCGAGCGAAGCTTGAGCTCGTAACGATTGCCAGCAACCATATTAGCCAACAAACTCTTGATCGAGCAAGCCCATTCGAGTCCCTTGGGGTCACCGCTCCAGCTGGCAAAAATCATGTTCAACAGACTGCTCTGCATCGTCCATAGCGGGCACTTGCGGGAGCTGAAGTTCTCCTTGTTCTGCAAGAACTGGTTAACAAGGACCTTCGAGCCAATGTGGAGCATGTAAGCCTGATCCTGATCGAAGATGTAGAGCGCTCCGATCGACAAGACAGCAAGAAGCAAAGGGGCAGACACTTCTGTTGGGTGGAATGTTGCCGGATGCAGGAACGGAAGATGATGATGGAACAGATCGAAGTAAGTCTTCAGAAGCCTGTTGAGCGTGTTCAAGCTCGGGAGGTGGAAGGTATCGAGGAGTGCGTTTTCGCTGTCGAAGTTCTTGATGTTCTCGTAGATCTTCGCCAACTGCTCTTCGGACTCTACCTGGGGCGCCTTTGTCACAGTCAAGGCCTGGGAAGGTCCGGGCGACCTGCGATAGTCGACGGGGGAGACGGGGCCAAGCATGGATGGGTAGGGCGAAAGAGCACCGGGAGTGCCGAGGCCGTTTCCAGGCGCCGAGCTGCTCATTGACGGGAAGGAGGGCCCGATGTTTTCGTTACCAGACATCTGGCGATCCATGATTGGTGGCAGCTGGTGAGAGTTGATGGAACCCGCGTTGGTGAAGGCAGAATGCGTGTCGCCAGATGTGGCGGCAGACTGTTGAGGCTTCGAATCGGAAACATTGTGCGGCACCATCGAGTCCCAGGGCATTTGCGGCAATGACATCTGGCCTGGAGCATTGTATGCCCCCGATGATTCGTGAAGGGATTGACCGTTGGGAGAAATCACGGGTGCCGGTGCGTCGATGGCCATGTCCGGCTCCTGGCTCGCCATTGCCTTGTGGTGGAAATCCGTCATCAGCATTGCAGCCGTCTCGATGTCGACCATGCCATCGCTGCTGGCTTCGATCTGCTCGAGGGTGGCGGTGTCGATGGGTATCGAGGCCTTGGAGGGGCCCGGAGCTGAGACCTCGGGAGCTTTTGTGTTCCGCCTCTTCACTTCGCTGTGCAGGGGCACGCCGCCATCTTTCGCGTGGACCGTACGATCGTGTCGGAGGAGGAGGTCGCGGCGGACGAAAGTGCTGCGGCACTTGAGACATTTGAAGGGTCGCTCTTTGGTGTCTGTTGATGGAGGGGCAGTTAGCAACACTGTGTCAGTCTTCCCCGCATCGCGGTCGCGACCTGCATCAGATCCGTCGCGACAGCTCCCCGAAAATTAAAAAATCCATCACAGGAGGGGGGAAGCAACTCACGCGAACGTTCATGACGGCTGCGATGCTCGCTCCTGCTGAAGGCGCGATTGCAGAACTGGCATTTGTATTTCTTCTCGGGTGCAGAACCTGACTTGCGGGCGGGTGCCGGGGTGGCGGACGCGAGGGTCATGTCGGCAGAGGGCATGAGAGCTCTTTTATTGTAGATGTTGAAGTCTCGGACCGTGATGATGGAGCTGTCGAGCCGGCCGAGCGCGCGAAGGCGTTAAATTGGGATGGTTGAGGTGAAAGCGTGATCGTTCCCTAGCATTTGGTGATGAGGAAGAGGGGGATAAGATGGCAAAACCGGTAATGGCCGGCGGATGGGATGATTCAGGAGGGGCTTTGAAGCCTGGGAATGGAGTGAAGATGATGGAAAATCAATGTGAAAGTGGGATGGGTAAGGGTGGATGAAATTCGCAAAGTAAAAGGAGCGCGCGGGCTTTTGGAGGAGAACAAGTAGAGTGAGAGTAGACAGTAGAGAGAGTCGAGTGAGTGAGAGGGGGGGGGGGGAGGAAGAGATGATCTGTGCGCAACCACCACCAAAGCAACAACCAGAGCAACAACCCAGCGACCAGCCCCCCATCCCCTCCTTCCCTCTTCCCTCTTCCCTACCTTCCCTACCTTCCCACCCACTCCACCACTCCTTCCCCCCCCCGAAATCATAATAATTACTCCTCCATGATGATTAGTGCGATTGGTGTGGCTCGCTCACACAACAACCCTGGCATTCTTGTAATTAATTACATACGGTCATACTAAAAGTGTACTACGTATATTCAATAATACAAAATGATACCCCTAATTATGAAGACGATAAAAATAAATACATAAAATCCGGTCGATGCCATTCCCCCTTCATCATCGCCGTTGATAGTGATAATGATGATGATAATAATGGACGTCGCGGGGTACTGCTATCACCAATCAGATACATATCCAGCCATACCATAATATCATACGGCCATACCGTAAACAGCTATGCATCACTCCGCTCTCACATTGGTTGAGCCTCATCATGAATACAAACCAATAAACTCTCCTCAACAACTGAACATTTTCCGTCGTCACTTGGGAGCACAGAGTACGGAGTATTATTTTTATTCACGACCGCAGCTGTCACCGGTGCATAACTTGCCGCCACCACGAAGCTGGTCGAGGCGGCGCTGACTGTTGTTCCACGACTTGCTCATACAATATTACTGCACACTACCCACCCACCCGCTCTCGCCTCGCACTCTCCACTCACTCTCCTCCGAGTTGGGGCGGCGATAGCTCGCCGCCGTCTGGCGCGGCACGATACACAGTTCGCAGAAAAATTATCGATTGGATTCATCGCACAATTTTGGTAATTATTTACACTTCTAGGTTCTGACCCGCTCCGGGAGCGGGAGCTTCCCGTTCAAGATAATTATCGTACACGCACAAATACAACTTACAGCCACATGGACGGCATTCCCTGGCTGCACGGCTGACTACAGTACATACACATCCTGTCTAGTTGGCAACATGGCATCTCGACAACCAACCATTGTATTGTCTCTTTGAGCCTATACGGAGTAGTTAGTGACAGCTCCCCATCTTCACCGCGGGTGGGGGAGTCTCCATCTTCTGCGGCTGCTGCGCGAGGTACGACGGCGCTGTCAACGTTCCGAGGTGGTGGAGTACTGGAGTACACAGTAGGACGTTTAAGAAAGAGCGGTATGAGATATCTACTCTGGCAGTTCCCGTATGGAGTCTACTTCTGCCAGCAACAGATGCATCTTCACACCGCCTCAGTACTCGCCTTGCGCCTACTTGGTGTCTAGGTGTCTCTTAGGTACCTCTTAGGTGCCTTTTAGGTACAGAGACATGCATTTCATTTATCTATCTATGCTACAGTACTAAATCCCGCTGCAAGTATACGTACTACAATACTTGTACGAGTTCATACATCTGTACACACATTTGACGACCTGGAGATGTAACTGTACTTGGTAAGTTTGTCCAAGTAGCGGTAAGGTAATAAACCAAAGACTCAATACTGCTGACTTTGCAAAAAACGGTAAACAAAGCGGGGGAGAATGTGGCTTATTATTACACCTACCACCAACCCTTGTCTGTCCCACTACTCATCTGATGACGAGCGCCCACAGACAGGTCCGAGAGAGAGACAGTGACTGGGCGAGGGGGATGAAAAAGGGGTAAAAAAACAACGTCCACATCCGCACCCTCTATAATGATGACGCCAGGAGATGAGAGATACCTCCAATCTTTTCCCTCCCGTACCTACATTATCATAGTACGCAGGAATTCCGATGCTTGTCACCCAGGAAAAGTGATGCAGCAGCTGCACACGAGTAATTTCCAAGGTGCAGGCGGTCGATCTACGGCACCTCTACTCGTTCCTGGCATAGAATGACCCCATCGTGCCGACCTAGCGGGACTGGATCACCATTCCCCGCTGGCGGCGCTGAAAGACCCACCAAAGGGCATTTTTAGTATCGTCTCTTCAAGCAAAGCAGACGTTGGTGGGTTGGGTTGGTAAGTTAGTGACCTAGTCGGTCGAAGCTGTTTAGACTTGACTTAGGGAGGAGGAGGGGGAGGGGAGGGGCCCGAGGGGGTTACCACTACGGTCTTCCACTATGAGTACGGACGGAGGGGAAGAAAGCTATTTCCGCTAACTTGGTATTTGCTCGTACCTACTAGCTACTACTAATTACCTACACTTTCATTGTCAACACCTCCCATACCTACAAAGAGCTGATGATTTATGCAACAATTATGAAGACTACGCGCATCAGGTACGAGGAGGATCGAAAGAGTTCCCCTCAATCCGATTCAATTGATTCCTTGTGTCGTTCGACTCGTTCCATGTTGGCAGACTCGTAACTCACACATACAGATAATCGCCGGGTTTCAATCTCACTCAATTTCTCTTCCGAGGTCTGCTCCGTACTACTATCAGGCACGGCGCCTCACTCCAAAAGGAGAACCTGCAAAGATGCCTTCGTTGCAGGCAGAATGCTTGCACACCCTCACGCCCGCGCACATACACACACATACTCCGTACTTGTAACTCAAGGTACACACACTCACACATGCTTTTTGAAGAGCTCGGCTGCCGCAAATTGTCTCGTGCGTTCCTAGTCACCTGTAATTTGAGCTGTGCGCTGCTATGCGCTGCTACGAGTGTGCCCCGCTCCCCCCTCCCCTCCAGGAGTCCAGGATGAATTGGGCCTTGATCCTTACGAGGCATGGCATGGCATGGCATGGCCAGCGGGAAAACACCTTGACACGCAGACAGCGGACGGCGCCGCCTCGCCAGCACATACCCAGCCAATTGGTTGTCTCCCGGATTGACCACTCACTACTTTACTAGTATACAAGTAGTCCTCGCGGCTTCACGGGCGATGAGACTACTGATATCCAAATGAAACTGCACTTGGCTGGCTAAAACATCCCTTCCTCACCTCCAGCGACTTTGCGATTCAGTTTCCACAGAGAATCAGAAACTCAAAAAAGAAAATAGCCCCTCCTTTTCCCATCTCCCGGCATGGCCGGTGTCATGGAAGACTCTTCGTTCGTTTTTGCGACAGTCCCCCCCGCGCTAGGTCATTTTCCGTAATTCTCTAGAAGATAGGGCCGCCTTGCGCTCCTGTTTCAGCATGGTGGCCTATTTCGCATTGGCAATATGAGCGAGAGCACAGGCGCTGACCGACGGCCTATTACACAGACATTATTGCTGAGGAAATTGTGTTGAGGTAGGTATGTCGAGGAATAGACGAAGAGACAACAAAGATCCGGAGGTGAGAAGAGGATGATAGACGTTGGCATATATCCAACAACCTTCTTTGCGCTAATCCATCCAGCACAAGGGACATGCAAGTGCAGCGTACTATGCCTTCTGCGACGGTGCAGCCCACGTGTATGGTGCAGGCCAGACGGATAGCATGGTGCTCGAATCGTACTCGTACCTGGCCTCTGGGCACATTTCACAGGCTGATGAAGGGACGAAAGCTTTTGTGTGGACACTGAACAGTCACAGAAGTGGACCAAACCCACCCTCTCCCTCATTCTTCTCTCATATCCATCCAGCTCAAAGCTAGCCCCGCCCTACGTTGCCCGTTTGAAGCCACCGTCACAGCAGCCCCTCCATCCGCTTCCACGCGAATGATTATGCGAATTAGGGCTTGGTGCCACTCCTCTTTTTTTCTTCCGGCCATTTCCTAGGGTTGTAGGAATTGTGGGTGTCCTTGCTCGTTTCCCTTTTGCTGGGCTCCGGTACTTGTGTGTCTGGACTCTGGACTTTGTTGTGCGGGCAATCGTCAAAACCTTTGCATAGTGGGGAGTTGTCAACGCGCCGGCCTGCTTTTAGTATCAACAAACCGGTCAAGCAGGACATATTGGCAAACCACTTCGACTTCTCTTCACCGAACACTGAACAACACGGAATTCGAAAAAGGCTGCTGAACCGTAGCAGGGTTCAGAGATATCCTTGCGCTTAGTATGCAGATTAGGAGATCGAACCACCACCTCACGATTGTGCGCATCCAGGCCAACTAGTACACTTAATAAGACAGCACCAGTTATACCTCTACTGTCTTGGGTGCTCTTCTCCCCAAAAGCCATCGGTCCTACAGACTGACTTGCTGTCACAATAGATAGCATTCGGAATATATGATGCGAATTCTTATCTCGATTGAGGCTTTCTATGTGAATACACGAGCGAACCTGTGACAGAATGATCCTCTCCACTGTGGTGAGGGGAGAGGGGAGGAGGGGAAGGGGGGCTGTTGCAGAGCAACAATGCGCAGCGCACCCTCCATGGATGCGAGTCAAGTCAAACTTTCTAGAATCATATTGCACACATGTTATGCTGCGTTATTGACAAGGCGTACCCGGCAACCTCACCGCAACATCCAAAAGTTGCGGGGCGTGCTACTCCGTCCTCTCGTGCCGTACGCACTGTAGGCGACTTACCGAACGGCACCCGGCTCAACAGTCGCTAGATACCGGGACAAGATCACTTTTTAGGGTTCTGTCCTGAAGGATTCATCAGCATCAAGCACGCAGATGAGCGGTATGCTTCTTGGACACGTCAAGTCGTTCGTTCCCGTTGGAGGAGAATTCGTACCTGCCCGCCTACATACAGACAAATGGCGTTTCCGCGACCTCGGCAGAGATTCGATGGGACGGATACCGAGTAGATGCCCTTTCCTCCAACTTGTGGGGGAATGAATGCACATGGGCTGTTTCTGTGTGACCTTGGGGATGTCCAGTGGATGCACATCATCGAGAGCGTGACTGCGGGTAGAGACAGGTGTTTGACAGAGATAGATGGATGGCTCATCTATATATATGTTGCGTCGAGCATTGCGATGCATCATGTACCCCGTACATGGGCAGATCTACCAAACGTATATGAAGCACTGCAGATGTCCAATTACCTGCGGAGTACAGAACAATGGATGTATGTATGTACTCGTTGTAGGTAGATGGATTCCCACATGCTACTTGTTATTGAGGGGAAGAATAAACACATGCAACAAAGCGACCAACCAACCCCCGGATCGTCGTATTATTTATTGCTGCAGTTAGGCCCGCATTGCCCATTATCATTATTTTCATTATTATTCGAGTCGTCTTTGCGCTTGCATGCTACCTTTTATCCAACCCGTCCAAAGAAGACACAAGTCACGTGGTCATCGATTCAACGCAGGGAGGAGGCGTCTCATAAGACCCAAGTGACAATAATAATAAGGTGGAGGACAACTGGACTGGGAGGTTATTAACTGAATTAGTGTAGTAGCTCTTCTCTTTCTTCCCCTACTTCTGCCCTTACTACTACTCGTCGTACTGTGCCTAGCTTCTTTGTACCTACGAGTACTAGACTCTTATGCCTTCCTTTATGGGTGCAAGCGACTGCCAGTAACGTCTTGTAACTATTCTACCTACGTACGGTGGCCCTGCGATTCCTGTAAACCTCCTTCCGCCGGTCATACACCCCCCAAATATCCCATAGACCATAGCCTTGCACTCTCCACACACCCTCTCTCTCCGATTCTCATCTCATCTTTTCTCACTCTTACTCCTACTCTTTCTCTTGATCGTGCTGGTTCTGCCATACTACTCGTTACTCCACTGTTGCTCGGCGCGAATGTGAGCGCTCTCATTCGTATTCAGCGCCCACCGGTGCCGCCCCCCCTCAGCCCAATCAGTTCCTCCACAGGAGCAACACCTCTTCAACCCTGGCCTTAAGACGCGGAGTTCTTAGACTTTTTGCGTCTATCGCCTTGTGAGAATCCCTAATCCGCAGTCAGGCTACTGCTATTCCCCTCGTTATCAGTCGCGACAGCGGCCACTTTTCCTCCCTTCTCCTCTCCTCTCCTCTTTCTCGCACACAGACTAGCCCGCACACCTCCCTGGATCTGCGTGCGCCGCCGAACCCATCGCGATGAACGGCTTCAGCGGTACAGTGGCCCCTCCAGGCGGCATGTACGTGCGGGCACTCTACGATTACGAAGCAGACGACCGGACGAGTTTGAGCTTTCGCCAGGGCGACATTATACAGGTCATAACTCAGCTGGAGAGTGGATGGTGGGATGGAGTGATCAATGGTGTTCGGGGATGGTTCCCGAGTAATTACTGCGCAGTCGTGCCTCGCCCGACCGAAGAGTTGGAGAACGAGGTGAACGGCGGAGAGCTGGAGGACGATCAGGATACCCAGTCGCTGGGAGGCACAGAATACACAAACTCAGACACCGAGTCTGTCAATGGCAACGACACGTCGCTGCCGATCGAACGAAATGGAAATAGGGAGCAAGAGGAGGCTGCATTTTGGATCCCACAGGCGACACCAGATGGAAGGTTGTTCTACTTCAACACGCTCACCGGTGTGAGCACCATGGAGCTTCCTCTGGAGACACCAGGAGTGAACGAGAACGGCCCGAGAGACCGCGCAAATGTCTTCATTCCAGACTCTTCGAGACCGCCTGCAGAGCTGATGGCTTCTGGATACAACATCGAGGACACAGACGACGAGAATTCGGCATCTGACTTCGAAGGCCCAGGAATGATGGGTTCTCACAGCTCACTGGTAAGAATTGGTCACACAAACTCCTGAACTATGCTTACGATCTTTTCAGCCCGCCCGCAAACGGATATCAGACGGCGCGTCCCCAGCAACATCTGTAGACTCCTTGCATACTACTTCACCGTTAACACGATCGGCTCAAGACACGAACGGGATGAGCTTTACAGGCGCGACCATGCCACCCATGGGAACATCAACAACATCTTTTGTGAACAACCATCTGGGTGGGGCTCCGACGACCGTTGCCTCGTCTCGTCGATTCTACGACGACGCCGTTAATCCAGTCCCTCTTACCTGGAATAAGATGGTGGATGACATGCAGCGAGCTGTCGATCGCTACCGTCAAGCCATCAACAACAGCGACCGTTCCGAATTCGTGAAGAGGGCAGAGGACATTTCAGATCATCTACGATTGCTGCTCGCCGCTGGCTCTGGCACGACCGACAACCATTCTGGAAACCCCTCTATTATCTCTACAAACAAAGCATTATACCCCCATTTCCGCGAGACTATGTCGCGTTTCTCTAAGTTGGTCCTGTCGTCACACATCGCTGCTGCCGACTTTCCCCCACCAGACTCATACTCTAAATGCCTCAAAGAAGCAGACGGCGTGCTCAATGGAGTTTATGGATTCGTTGAGGTGGCCAGACAACAGCGTGGCGAGGAAATCCCTCGCCTTGTCCCTGGCTTTGTCGTCGGCAGCAATTCCGGAGGAAGCTGGCACAACAATGGCGTAGAAACACGAGATTCTTCATCATCGTCTCTGACATTCATTGATGAGGAAGGATTTGAGCCTCTTATTGAGCCCACCGTCAAGCTTGACAACCGCATGTTGGAAAGGCTAGAAGACATTAGGCGATTGATCATTCCGAGCATGCGACGACTGGAAGAACAACTGACAGTCCGAGAAAGGATTGTCACGCCTTATAGACACCAAATCATTGGAGACAATGTTTGCAATGCAGCTGGCAGATTACTTGATTTATGCCGCCCATGGATTTCGGCTGTGGAGTCCATTAACCTGTCCTCGTTGTCGGCCAACGGACAAGGGAAGGGACAACAGCTTAGCGAGTTCAGCGTTTACAAGCAGAAGATTTATGACCTAGTCTCCGAGTTGGTTATTTCTGCGCAAGGGGTCGCTGCCCCACTACCTGATGAGTGGGCTGGAGTACGAGGTGACTCTTTGGAAGATCGACTTGCTGCCGTGCGAAATGTCACGAGGGACTTGGAGGCCAACCTCGCCCAGCAGTACGGATTGCTCCAACAGCTGTCTGAAATTATTCCATTGTCAGACGTAGCCCGTATTGATTCGCGAAGGAACACTGACACAGAAATCCCAACTGTACATTCACGAGGGCCATCGGTGTCTGCCAATGGCAGACCGTTGCTTAAGGATGTACCTCAATCGCACACATATTCTGAGGGAACAGTTCTTGACGATACCAAGTTTGAGCCGGTCAGGACTACCAACAGCACCAAGAAGCTGAAGGACTTCTTTGGCGAGGTCCCTGTCATCCCTCAGAACATTGTTGAAGAGATACCCGAATTCCTCAAGCTTGACCATGAGGGTGAGATATCTTATGATCATAAGGTGACGCCACCGCAGCTCCGTGGAGGTACTCTCACAGGTCTGGTTGAACAACTCACTCGTCACGACCGTCTGGATCCTGCTTTCAATAACACGTTCCTGCTCACTTATAGATCGTTTACGACCGCCTCTGAGCTATTTGAGATGTTGGTCAAGCGTTGGAGCATTCAACCTCCGTATGGACTCGCGAAGGAAGACTACCAGACCTGGGTTGAGCAGAAGCAGAAGCCTATTAGATTCCGTGTGGTTAACATTCTGAAGAGTTGGTTTGACAACTACTGGATGGAAGGCAATGACGAGGACGCGAGGATTCTTATCCAAAGGGTTTACAACTTCGCAAAGGATCATGTGGCGACTACCAGTACTCCTGGAGCTGCTCCGTTGATGACCTCGGTTGAGCAGCGTTCTCGGGGTCCCGATATGCCAACTAAGCGACTAGTGTACACTCACAACGCCCAAACGCCACAGCCCATCCTTCCCAAACATATGAAGAAGCTGAAATTCTTGGACATTGATTGTACTGAATTTGCTCGACAGCTCACTGTGATCGAGTCGAGACTGTACGGCAAGATTCGACCAACAGAATGTCTTAACAAGACATGGCAGAAGAAGCTGGCACCCGGCGAACCTGATCCAGCAGCGAACGTCAAGGCATTGATCGTTCATTCAAACCAATTGACTAACTGGGTCGCACAAATGATTCTAACACAGCAGGATGTCAAACGACGAGTTGTCGTCATCAAACATTTCGTTACCGTGGCTGATGTGAGTTGAACCCATTCCAAGGTCAGACAAAGCCAACATATTGACATGAACAGAAATGCCGCATGCTCAACAACTTCTCTACCCTCACATCTATTATCTCTGCGCTAGGCACCGCTCCTATTCATCGACTTAATAGGACATGGGCTGCCGTGAACGCCAGAACCATGGCGGTCTTGGAGAACATGCGTAAACTCATGGGCAGCACCAAGAACTTTGCAGAATACCGAGATACGCTACACAAAGCCAATCCTCCCTGCATTCCTTTCTTTGGTGAGCGCAGCAAGCTTCATTTTGTTTCGCATTTCTAACCAATTGCTAGGTGTGTATCTTACGGATTTGACGTTTATCGAAGACGGTATTCCCTCGTTGATCAAGAAGACCAACCTGATCAACTTTGCCAAGCGCGCAAAGACCGCCGAGGTGATCCGTGACATCCAACAGTACCAGAACGTGCCATATCCGCTCCAGCCAGTCACGGAGCTACAAGACTACATCTTGACCAATATGCAATCGGCGGGTGACGTACATGGCATGTACGAGACGAGTCTGCAGGTGGAGCCCCGCGAGCGTGAAGACGAGAAGATTGCAAGGTACGCCTTGACGGCTTCGACCGTTTTTAGCACGATGACTCGTAAGGACAGTGTTTACTAATCGTGATGATAGACTTCTCTCTGAGTCTGGTTTCTTGTGAATGATATACCCCCCGCCACAACAGCAATTTCATAAACGACGGCGACAATCCGTCGGCAAAAACATAAATCACAAAAAGAAAAGAAAACGGTCTACGTGCTGGACGAACTTGGTTGAATGTATCAATCATCCGCGAGACATGTTGACCGAACGGCGTTCCATCGGGCCTCTGAGATACTCTCTTCTTCGCGAACGCGAGTTCAAACCACTACATATTCTTACGAAGTCAACATACATTAAGTCCGGATCGGGGGCGCGTATATGGTGTGTGTATATACGCCTTTTTATTTTTCCTCCCTTTTCTTCGTTTGGACCATCATATCTACGACGATAAGCTACGATTACGACGATTTCCCACAGGCGCAAAGAGGCACGGCATTTTTCCATGGCATGTTTTCTTTCTTTTCCTCTTTCCTCTTCCATATTTTGAGGTGGAGTTTTTTTTTTCCTCTCTTCGTTTCTGGTTTTCCTTTGGTTCGATTGGATTCGAAGATATTTACTCTTCTTCCTTTTTTTGGAGGGGGATATTGGGGGTGATTTGGTTGATGAGTTTCTGGACTATGTGGAGGAAGATTTGTTGTGTGGAGGGAGATTTGTTGTGTGGATGAGAGATGTTTTGGGGGGAGAGGAAGAATGGTGGTGTTGACATCAGAGAAGGAAAGGTCTCCAACGCGGAACTAGTCTCAGACACAATCACATGTTGTACAAGACGGTCAAACAGACAGCCTTAAGCGATCTAAGGATCGACTTGGCTCGTCGATGTCCTGATGAGATGGCAGAGAGGTAGACCATCATAAGGAAGGACCCGCCGCCCGGGGGGCAATGGGCGATAGGTCTGGATCGTATCAATTCATTTCTATGAGAGAGTATGGGAGTGTTGTGAAAGTGTGGCATGATTGACGTCTGTCTGGTCTTGAAGTCGTGAGCTGAGTTGCTGCTTCTCCTGATTACGTCCGCTAGGGGTGGATGCTGGTTGATGGGTGATGGGTGTCTGGTCGTCGTCTTCGCTCGGTGGGCAAACGGTGGAGATTAGTTGGGATGGGGTACGGAGTATAGTTACTACTGGTATCTACAATGGATGAAGATATACACGAAGCTCTTTCTACCTACCTACTCCCTCAATACCCAGATACCTACGCAATGCAGTCTTCCGCTACGTAGGGTGTTCGTTTCTGCTGTGTTGGCGAGGCTGTTGTAATTTTATGGAAATCATGAAGGAGGATGCGCATGCTAGGGCTATGCTATGATATGCTTGTCTCGAGAATCGCCCGTGGACGCCTTGATGGCTTGTCTGCGAATGCATCCTGATCAAGATGGAGATAGGAGTGCATATCAGTCACTATCATGAGAGCGAATGATTTTCTCTCTTCGGCCATTCGGACAGGACTAAGATCGGGAGGAAACGCCAGAGGAAAACGAAGAGGCTTGGGTTGCACGACCAGAGAGCGAAGAGTCTCGGCCAGATAGCCACAGTATGCAGTTCTTGAAACGAATGTGAGATGCACAGCATGGGCGGGATGGGCACGTCTTGGGCCAGTCGGTGGATTTCCTCGACATCATGATTAGCAGCGACATAGGATTTCGGTTCACGCGTTCATGCACAGAAAGTAAATAATGTCATGTCTCGAAGACGTTCAGGCTCTCCCAGACGGCCGGCGACAATTCTCAAACCTCTCCCCCATATCTGGCTCGATTCCTCGCTTGTCAGTCCGGGCGAGGGCTTATCCCACTCGAGATCCGACATGGGCGGGGCGGGCATTGGAAAGATGACAGGGAACATCCCTTACTCGCCTCAACCAGTGAATTTCTTGAAGCCGACCCTTTTCGCAGAGGCCAGAGTGTGCCAGACTTTTGGGCGATGCAAGGGAGATTTTTTTTCTTTTCCTCTCCGGAGAGGGGGGATGCGGATGTGCAGTGTAACGCTCCCTTTTACGCCTGTTTGACCGAACGCGTAGGCAGGCCCGTTTATGCATGTAATGGCATCGTATCGGTGGAGGCGTTGCGGAGGCGGGAGGAGGCTGTATTGTTTTGGGCCAGGCCAGTTCGTGGGTGACTTACTATACTTTTATGTCGATGTCGGAGGAGCATAAGAAACACTCGTTTGTGATATTCTCCGTAAGATTGTCCTCACGGCGATGCTGTATTGATGGAGCGTGATGTGGCCTTCTGGCCGATGTGAAAGGCCAATGAACTTAGAATTCAGACAGGGCGAATATGAATTGTCAAAAAGGCCAGTCTTGTACGGAGGGTAGGAGAGGCGATTGCATTCAAGTTGCATACGCTCGTCCCTGCAGTAGCCAGGAAAGGAACCGAGCAGCTGTAACCGGGGATAGACGCCGTTGAACGATCCATGGTTACACCACAGGAGAATGACAAGATAGCTAGGGAGAGCCGCAGCGTCCTGGGATTTGACAGGTTGCTTCGATGCAAAAAGCTTGGTAGGCGCAGGTTCTCGATCCCAACTGGATCGGTAAACTTTGGGACGCAATATACCTTAATATGCATCCTGAGATCGTGATGCTTGGTGCTTGGTACCTGGTACTACACTCGAGATTGAGTTGGAGCCTTTCCCCCACAATTGCAAACTTACTGCGTAATGCATCCTTGTGCTTTTTAATCTAGGCGGCATCTGGTTTTCGTTGTCCCAGTCTCGATTTTCGTAGGCGAAGGGCAGAACTGGAGTCTCTTGTTTAGAGCCTTCTTGCGATGTTTCCAAATACCACGACAGCAACATCCCGTGTCCCTGGCTTTCTTGTCACATAGCACTTTCCCTGGACCATTCTCCCAAGGAGAGTTTCAAATACCATTGGTACCAGTTGAAAATCGATTGATTGGCTCCATTACCATGCCTCTTTCGTTGTTGCCCGCCGCCTGGACTGCACCCCCGTGCCCTCCCTCTAACTTTTATGTCTGGTGCTGTGTCACTCTCTTTAATACTTGTACTTTGCCCCATTCCCCTCTTGATCGGCACCTACCTTCTGACTTTCTCTGCTCTCTTCGTTGTTCGCTCTTCGTACATTGGTCTTCCAATGCGCCTACTCTAATAATTTGGACCATATCCATAACGGATCCAACCTCAGTACTTCGCTACTAAACAAACGCCCACTGCACGACCAAACACCTTTAGCAGTAACACGTTAACAAGATTTGAGCACACGACATCCCAAAAGAGGAGGAGAGTTGTGCAGAAGTCACCATGTACAAGAAATTACTGGACGCACTGAGCGTCATGCCCTGTTTACTGCTAACCATGTCTCGCCCAGGTGAGTACCATGTCGAGAGCCACAGTCTCACAGGATTGTATTTATTTCCTCATCTGACAATCCAATGTAGTGCTTGCAGACTGCGAGTGCGGATACTCACTAAACAGTACCAGCGATCCTGAGTTTGCCGTGTTCACCGATCTCATGGAGAATGACTTCCTCCACACTGTCGTAGAAAACTTGACAACGATCGGATGGCAACCGCAAGTATACCAGATGGACGTTGGAGAGGCACGAGGGAGCTACGGAAAGAACTTCACCCTCAACAACGTCGAGGCGAATCCTTTGAAGAACAAGTTTGACTGGTCCGGCGAGGCGGAGAATGGAGGCGATGCAGGCATGCGACTGTGGGCTCGAAACGACTACTCCTCAGGTTACTTGGGCGCCGCGGAGGTTGTTTCCGTCCGAAATGATCAGAGATATGGTAGCTTCCGAGCCAGCATGAAACTTGCAACGGCAGACTCGGGAACCTGTGGAGGATTCTTCTGGGTATGACACTAAACCTCGAAATATTGGCCGCTTCAAGACAGCTCACGTACCTATAGTTCTTCAACGATTCTCAAGAGATCGACATGGAATTCCTATCGAGAGAATTCAATCAATCAGAAGGCGCTGTCAATCTCGTGCTCCATACGATAGAGTCGGTCGCAGACGGGTACGACGCCTCGGGAACCCCCCAATATAAAGTTGCGCATCTACCATTTCGACCAGACGATAAGTACCACGAATACCGATTCGATTGGGTCCCGGGAAGAGTTGTCTTCTATATTGATGGCGAGTTCCTCTGGAAGATGGAGGGCCACGGTGTTCCAGAGACTCCTGGTCGTTTGTACCTCAATCACTGGAGTAACGGGGATGCAAGGTGGTCTGGAGGCCCACCACCCCGAGACGAATCCATGACGATTTCCTATATCAAGGCTTACTTCAACTCTACCGACGAGGAACGTAACGATAAGTACAAAGAGCGCTGTGAGAGCTTCAACGCCAGCCAAGTGTGCACTATTCCCGAGCAAATGGGAGCTCCTGATTTAGGAGGAGACAGCGGCAATCAGACTGCAAGGACCTACTTCTTCACCCAAGAGAAAGACAAAGCTCCAGGCCAGATTATCGCTCATACTAACAACAACCCCTACAGCGGCGCGGCCAGGCCGTCTACTACAATATTCGCGTCAGTAATGGTTGTCCTGTTCAGCTGCTTTCTGGTACTGTAGAGAGAAGATCTTGATTCATCTTCCCATGGTAACCGACACACCTGACGCCACATACCTCGGAACTACAACTATAACGCGGCTCTTCTTCTGTGTGTGACATTTGACGCTGTCACACCTAATTTACTGGAGCTACTCTATGAGCAAATGAAACTCTCCATCTCCTGGCTTATAACGTCTCCGATCGCAACCGAGACCCCAGGTGCGAGAGCTTACAATAATCCTTAAGCTTGGTCTACTCTTCGGGTTGAAATTCAGCGTGAATGCCAGCATTAATCACCCACTGACAACGGCATTTGCATGGATCTGGGGAACTTCTAATCAACTCCGACTTTGAGGGAACTTCTTCAGATCTCTTTTTCATGATAGAGCCCACGCTTGTCTGAATCGGCACTGATATCGTCTTCGATGCCAGGAAAGGACTTTCAGTTGGATCACGACGACTCGTTTCTATATGAGCGTATACGCTCTAATTATTCTCAGACGGATTCTTTAATTTCCACTTACTTCCTTGTATACACTTCTTTTTTCCACCTACGCGGAAAATTACGCCGCCTCTGTTGGATCATTCATCAATTCCTTTCACAGTTCGGAACGCAGTTCGACTATTCGCAACTTCAGGAAACACTACCCATGGGGAATTCATGCGAATGACCGAATAGATGGCATCAAAATTTACACCAACGCGTCATTGGTTTTCTTCCGCATTGGCGCCCCGTTGGTCTCGCCTCAATTCCCTTACAGAGTGCGAACCTTCGCGCTTACTAATGTTTCTTAAAGCATTTCCACATTATGGAAATGAATTTCGATATATATACTTGGCCTGGACATTACTTTATCTTTGGGAGACGTTGAGAAGGGTTTGGAAGATACCAATCTGCATACTTTACAGGCATGGTTATCATCAGGATGTCCATAATCTCCTCCATTCTTGCTTTGTCTCTAGTTCAACTGCATAGTTTGGATCAAAACAGTGTTTTTGGATTGGTATTTCTGTATGGCACATGCATTTTGGAAGAAGTGTGCGCCCATAATGAAAGCAAGAAGGATGAGAGATGCATAATCGAGCAGTCGAATTGGGATCAGATTGATGAGGGAGGTGGAAGAAAAAGCATAACAGTGAAGAATATAACAATTAGTAGTTTTATAACAAGCTCTCCTTTGCCATTCATCTTCATCCTGGACATGCTCTGCAACTGTACATAATATCTGCAAACTTCCCATATTCCTGGATCCACAATGCAGAAGGGAACAGACATCAAGGGAGATCTCGACAAAGGTCGCTTACGAGGTCGTGGAACCTTTGCTTTCATCGGACGCTTTCGTGCACATCCGCATAACTACCCCGTACGATCCTCCCAACCCCTTTTTGTATGCCTGTACATCTTGTGAGTCCCCACTCTTTCTTCATAGGGATGGTACAGGTTCAAGGCGACTTGCATGGCTGCTGACAAGACACGATCTTAGGGGGGATTTTGGGGTCATTGGTAAATGCAATGGTTCATGGGTGAGTTCGCCTTTTCTTTTCTTTTTGCCGCAGTCTGTGGTTCACAGGGCAGTATCATGGGATATGATGAATTGGAGATTTTGCAGACTGGTCAGCTTTTGAAGCTAGAGTACCTACTTCTCTTAGGCAATGTCTCTCAACTACGATAGCCAGGGCAGACAAATAGTGACCTCTTGCGTCAAAACGATTTTACTAGTTAGCGGAAATGCTCCTGTCATTTGTTGAGATTCTCCCTCTTACTACTTCCCCCCCTCCGCTCTCGACCTGCATGGCCCACGTGCGGACTGTTACATTCCGAAACATTCCTCCGCACCCGAAGATGTCACTTTCGAGATCGAGCATTCCTTTCAGCCTCCTTCTCTATTGTTGAGGGTAGGTAGGGTTCATGGTCGAGAAAAATTTACGTAGGGTTGCGATATTGCTATTGTGAAAATGCTGGGAGGGTGAATTGGATGCGAGGTGGGAAAAGTCGATATAAAGGGAAATTCAAGAATTGCTCCAGGAGCTTTTTAGCTGGCGTTTGGTATGGGCTGGTAGTGTTATTGTAGCTGGATTTGAGGTCCAGATGGTATTCTGCGTTTTGAATTTGTTCCTCGTTTCTATGCTGCGGTCGTGGAAGTGTTATCAAGTTTAAGAGAAGAACGATTCCATCTTTGAGGACACAGATAACACCACTCCATCCGCCTTCGTCCATCTCTCCCCCGTACCCCAGCCACCAGACACTCCCACACAGAGAAATTGAAGCATCCATCAACCCTATTCCGGCCCTCGCATTCCTCACACCAATACACTTAACACCACCGCTACCGCCCCAAATGGATAAACAAACAAACAACGATGAAGCGAGCCGCTTTTCCGATATTTCTTCTCTCCACGGGTGTGATTTGCCACGGTCTCCTACACGATGACGGGGGACTAGCGAGCAGTGATGTCCAAGTGAATGAGCTGGTTGCGAGGGAGTTGTTGGACGCTGGGAATGGCCTCTTGGGCGATATATAGTACGTATACATCCGAATGAAACAAGTGATCTTCAATATTAACAACAACCCTCATAGTCCCCGTCAACTCCCCAACCCCCCAGCACCAGCACCAGCACCACTACAACAACCCCCAGCGCCAGACACCCTCGACACCTCCCCAGAAGTCGGAGAAGAAGAAGACGACGCACCCCCCGAACCCGACCCAAACACCCCTCCCGAGCCCCCTCCCGGCGTCCCCGCGGTCCCCAACCCAAACATCCTCCCAGCCCCCGTCCCCATCCCTCCAGTCCCCGTTCCCGCCCCGGCTCCGGGAGCTCCAGGCGCACCTCCACTCGTAGCTCCAAAGCCAGCAGTGCCAGGGGGCGTGGCACCGGCGCCGGCACCGGCACCCACGATCCGCACGGACGAGTACTCGACGACGGTGCAGTGGGTGGAATCGCACATCGGGACGACGGCCACGACGTGGTATCCGCAGACTGTGGTGATGCTGTTTAAAGCTACGCCGGGGCAGGGCGCGGCGCCTGGGAGCGGGGCGATCGGGATGGGGACTTTGACGGGGGAGGTGGGACGGACGAAGACGGTGGTTGCGGGGAGCGCGGCGACGGCTGAGGTCAAGGTTTGGGGGAAGGCGGTTGGTGTGTTGGCTGGTGTTGGGCTCGGGGTTGTGGGGTTGCTGTGAGGGGGGAGAGATATCTTCTGGGGATTTTGGGTTTTGGGGTTTTCAATACTGGAGGATAAATGAGAAAGTCTGTTGCTCTTAATGGATTAATGGGACTTTTTTCCTTTCTGGAGTCATGTTTAATATACCACTAGTCTTTAATGCAATCACGGTGATCGCGCATCATTTCATTTCGATGATAGACAACACGTGAGTGCCGTCTTGCAGGATATATAGGCTCATCTTTCCACTACTTTGACAGTGTCGTCCATGAATTCAAGGATTTCATATTGATGACTACTTAGAAAGTCACACTAAAATATATCATTCCTTGCCATAACTCTTATAGGGTAGCCGTTTCATAACTGATCCCTTTCGCGAGGTAGGCTGGCCGTTTTCTTTTTCCATTCCATTGCATTAGGAGCATTCACGTATGATAGGAAATTAGTTTCCAAAGGCACGCGGCTGATCGAGAAAACTCGATCATGCTAGTACCTTTGAGGTGGTGGGGGGCCACCGTACCCTTGCTGGCCAGGATAACCTCCAGGGCCTCCGGGTCCTCCAGGTCCGCCCTGAGGAGGCCTCTGCTGGTACTGGCCTTGAGGAGGCTGACCATATTGACCTGGGGGAGGTCCGCCGTACTGGGGTTGCTGGCCGTAGCCTTGCTGGGGCTGGCCATACTGGCCTGGAGGAGGACCTCCGTAACCGCCTTGCTGGCCACCAGGGGGTCCGTATCCACCAGGTCCACCTGGTCCACCAGGTCCACCGTAGCCTCCGGCAGGAGGAGGGTTGGACTTCTCGTCCTTGGAATCGTATGAGGCATCGATAGCTCCGAGAAGCAACTTGACGATCCATAGATCAGGTGTCAGGTCGACAGGTGGGTTAGCGCGCATCATCTCTTCTTGCTCGTTCTCGAAGTCTAATAAAAGGTTAGTGTATGTCAAAGAATTTGGAAAGATTAGGATATGTACTGGATGTGCAATCGACCATTGGCCCGACAGCAGGGTCCTCATCAAGCTTTCCAAGGAACTTCTTGGCCATCTCATCGTTTCCGACCTGCGCAAACTCGAAGGCGAGACCGCCCTTTCCATAGCGGGTACGCGCAAGCTCGCCGTATGCGTAGTTGATGGTTTCGAAGACGGCGTTCTGGGGCTCGCCAGCGGGCTGGCCGTCAGTGATGGTGATTACCAAGACGGGCTTCTTGAGCGTGCCATTTCGGGCCTGGTTCAAGACGATGTCGTCGATGACCTTCCTGCGGAGAGCGGTTCCCATGGGGGTGAGGCCCTTGAATTGAACGCCACGCATAATGGCTTCAATCTGGCCCTCGTTGGCGATGCCGTCCTGGAGAGGACGGCCGCTCTGGTCGCGCTGTTGGCTAAGGTCGGTGTTCATGAAGCGGACGGAAATGCCATCGGGATCGAACAACGTGGCGGCGAATGCAACGCGGTCGAGAATGAGGCGCAAGTCCTTAATACGACTTCCCTCCTCCTCGAACTGCATGGAACCACTGTCATCTTTGTATGAAGTTAGTAAATAATCACACAACTAGGGACATTATACGCGTACCAATGTACAGAACGATATCGTACAGAGCAAGCTTGACGACATCGTTGGCGATCTCCTTAGCCACGCGCCAGCGCTGAATGACCTGGTTGATGAGGGATGGTGCCTTCTGAGCAATTTGATCGATGATAGGTGAGTTGGGAGGGTAGAAGTTCTGGAGCTGCTTCTCCTGAATACAGCTTATGAGGAGCTGCTTGTAGCCCTGAATCTCTGCAGGACCAGCCTGAACTGGTGGTGGGGCACCACCCCCTGGGCCACCGTACTGTTGGGGAGGGGGACCACCTCCGTACTGCTGCTGAGGTGGTTGGCCGTATTGTCCAGGTGGAGGTTGACCCTATATCAGACCAAAGTCAGCTTCTGTACACCCGATTCAAATATGAAAATAGAAAAACAAAAGAATATTGCATGCTCTGGAAACATCAAGAAGGAGATCCAAATGGAGTTGAAGAACAGGTGGACGCCAGACAGAATTGGTGGAAGCAGTGAAGACCAACATATTGATTGTATTGCCCCGGGGGTGGACCATAGCCTTGCTGGCCATACGGCGGCTGTTGGCCATATGGTTGTTGCTGTCCATAGCCTGGCTGACCCCCGTATGGTTGTTGTTGTTGCTGTCCATATGGAGGTTGACCGTACTGGCCTGCTGGAGACTGTGGAGGATAGGGAGATCGTGGAGGAACCGGAGGCTGCGACTGCTGGCCAGGCGGAGGAGGCGGGGGAGGGCGATTATATCCACCTTGTTGAGGGTTTGGGTAGGGCGAAGAAGGAGGATATGGGTTTTGGTTGTGAGAAGCGGACGGGTACGGCGGAGGTATGGCAGGACTCTGGCCCTGTTGATAGCCGTTAGGTGGGTAGTTCGGGCGTTGCTGCGGGTAGCCGCCTTGGTATGCCATGTTGAATAAATCTGAGGATTGAAGGGATCGACGACTGAGCGCGCACGCAGGTCGGAAGCAGAGCCAAAGCCAATAAAGCCGAGTCCTGGGGTCTGGGACAGGAACGCGCTCGCAAAATTCCGCAGTCCAAAAAGCGATACAGGATTTGAATTTAAAAACTCAAGGAGGCGATAGTGCGAGGAGTTTGCAGGTCGAGCGCAAAAGGAAGAATAATAATGGTTGTGGTGGTGATGGATGTGATGATGATGATGATGATGATGCTGATGGTGTGGAGATGGTGGGGTTGGTGTTCCAGAAAATTGGATGTCGTCCCAGGCGCAAAGTGGCGGGAGCTGATGACTGATGACGCAGGGTCGCAAGAGCACACAGCACGCAATGATCGATACGAGAGAGCCCGACAATAATAGCAATAAAGACGAAAAGGAACAGGAACAAGAAGAAGGAGAGAAGAGTAAGAATAAAAAGCACACTCACCGGAGCGCCGGCACCTGGTGCACCACCAGGATAGGCTTGGTATTGCGGCTGGCCGGGCTGAACACGCGTTAGTACAGGTCGTTTGGGCGCATGTTGGGTAGTCACGTAGATGTATGAGGTGTTTACTAGGTGGATGCCTAGGTAGATAAAACGGTCGATGCAGTATGTAATACTCCGTATAAAGTAGACGATGCAAGACCAGGGATGGAGGGAAAGGGAATGGAATATAGGTACTTACATATCCGCCTGGCTGCTGTTGACCTCCCTGAGGTGGATAGCCTCCACCGGGAGCCGCATTCTGGGCGGCGAGCTTCGAAGCCAACTAGAAAGGAAAAGCGAAGAAGCATAAAGTCAGCCTTACGGTATCTTTTCTGGATAACGAGAATAAATGGCGTGGTGGGTTGATTGATGCTGATTATTGCTTGTTGGCTGATGGCGGGGCAGCAGCGGTAGCTGGTACGTAGCAAGGTACACAGCTATCAAATGCGCATCCACCGAACAGGTTCGATTGACTGTTACTTACTCCCATGATGACGGATGGATAAAGTGTGTTTTTGATGAGGGCGAGTTATTAGAAGTGGTGAGGAGGATGATTGTAGAAACAGGAAAAGAGGTGAGAAGGGGATGTAAGAGTAAGAGAGGAAGTAATAAGAGTTGGTGGTGAGTGACGGGTGTAGGTTGGGTGATGTTATAATGAGCTTAGGCCTGGAGCTTATGGCCTGTGGGTGGGCAGGTGCAGGTGGCAGCAACCAGCCTTGAAATAGTGGGGTATCTTCGTCACGGAAGCTCAGCTTGTGGCTCCTTCCCAGGCTGTTGACTATCCTACCGGTATTTCTTTGTGACACTAACTAAACAAACACCAACGACAACCTTACCTTGGACTTATTGGATGCTTATTTGATATTAAAACCACTCATCAAATACACAGACTCATAAGAGTAATGATCACAATGATGAATGGCTTGTGTCAATTCAATACCACTCAGCCACGATCCAACACTCCTACTGGATCACCACCATTCACTCGGTCCACACGATGTCCCTTCGTTTGTCGTCATTTCTAAAGTCCGTCGTTCGTTCATTTCCGGTACGATGGGCGCTTGCCGTTGGTTGAGGCTGTGTCCGTATCATATGCACGCAATCATTTCAATGTCAACTCATAAGCCACGCGCTAGTTTAGAGCTGAGCAAGAAACTTTTGACAGCTTCAGCCACAATGTCGACCAAGGAGAACGTGAGGGGAACCCACTTCAACCCCTTCACTCGGTAACATTCTCGTTTATCATCTTCCACCAGGGTCCAATATGCCTCCAAGAGAATATTCATTGTATGGAAAATATCTGTCGCTCGGTTTTAAGTGCAATAGTGCCGCGATATTGGGAATAAGGCAGTCCACACTCATGCAATCATGCAATCAGTTCCCCACCTAGGCACTGTGCTCACAACCGGTCAGCTTCATGCGGACGGCACAGCTGTCCCTACCTTCCATTTCGGCTCCCTACAACACCATGATTAGAAATCTAAGAGGCGCGATCGCATATCCAATGTGTATCGACAAAAGTCATTTAAAGGCGAGGCAGATTCCTTCATATGCAGTACGAGGATAAGGCACAGTCGTCGAGGAAACGTTTCATACTATAGGTCATTATGAGCTTTGTGTTTGTCTGGATAGATAAGAAAGGGTCACCGGTAGGGAGACGTCCATACAAACAAGCAATCCATGGCGCTTAATGTTGATATTTATTTCGTGATTGGGCATGTTATGAAGTATAGCCATAAAAACCAGGCAACTTTGCAGTCACAAGGGAAATCAGGGAGTCAGTGTCAACCATTCAAAGAAACATAAAGGATTCTCGTTTCGCCCATGCACAAGCACTGGCTGTAGTAAAATGAACTGACTCGTCAAATGAAATAGATTTCCGTGCCTCTTATCTGTGTGTTTGTTTCGAATTGAATATGTCATTGTATGGCTTCATTGGATATCCGCTCCGCAGAAACTAGAAGATCGCAATCGCTCCGGGCGGACTGCCAATGCCACCCTTGACGTGTAACGGTGCACTCGTCAGAAAGAATGTATACTTCCCCTTCGACTTACACAACTGCGATAGCTTCTCTAGATCCCACATCTCGCCGATCGGTGTGCCCCACTGGGTCAATAGCCACTCATGCAAACACCACCCCTCATCAAACTTTGGTGGCCACGCCTCGAACGCAACAGTATCACCGACAACAGCAGCGAAATGATGGTCATAAAGCCAGCGCACTGACTTTTCGTTTCCTTGTACGCCAATGGCAATGCTGTTGTCCTGAGTACCGCTCTTTCGCTCTGCGATCGTTGCGTTACTGTGCATGTCAGATTCTATTTCTTTGACTGGTTTGACAGCAAACACTCACTCATGCCAACGCACGTATCCACTACGTATCAATAAAATATCACCCGGACGGGTAGTAGTACCCTGCCAGGCAAGCGTCTCTTCTAGCTCATCGACTGGAATCTCATGCCGTGATACTGGACTTGGTGGGTTGCCACGATGCTCCTCATACCAGCGAAGCCAGTCAACAAGTACCCCACGGCCGACAATCCCTCCACGCTCGCACCAGTTATGGATACCATTTCGGTCCGTCCTGGTAGCCTCCTCATGTGTCAAGCCATTATAGTATTTAGCCGTCGATTGGTGCGCGAAATGCTTCAGACTATCCCACTGACTACCGGATTGAGTGTTGATGTAGATTTCGTCATCCATAGATTTGAACCCCAAGCTTTCATTGAGGTCAATTTTCGTCTGGTGGAACTGCTTCCGTCCGAAGCCAGGAAACTGTACATTCTGAAGGGGCCAATCCAATTGTACGTGATCGCCAGTCTGGATCTCGCGACTGGCGGCGTGAACGATCGAGGGGGTAAGAAGATTAATCGCTAGACACAGATTTTGTCAGATTATGTCGGAGCAAGAGCAGTGAGATTGAAGCATACTGCCAACCTCGTCTTTCTTTCCATCCTTGTCGAAGAAGCCCCATAAACAACCTTGAGGTTCGCCCTCCACCTTGGGCAGGTCGTCAAAAGCAGGGAATTGATGAGCTGATCCAAACAATCCTCCTGTGAGTGTATTCGCGACCGCAGATAGCCGGCTCTGTGCTGTTTTGAGTCTATCTGCCATGATGTCGCGTGTATTATGGTGTCTTTCTTGCAATGGTGGAATTTGTGGTTGTTGTGAGTGTTTACACTTCAATAAAAGATATAAAAGTGTTCTCTTGGATCTCCTGAGGGCAAACCCCGCATGTAAACTCTGTTTGGATCCATATTGGCAAGAACCATGCCATTCAGGGTCGACTATATCGCAAATGACGTAAAACTAAGGCCTAGAGAGGACTGCTACTCGACGAGTCGCTAGAGTTGACGTTGTGATGGTCGTGTTTTGAGGATAGCTTCCGAAGATGCATGAGTGGAGTACTTCGAAGGCTAAACCTACCTGGGGAAGGTGCTTCCCCACCTTCCGCATTTCGCTTCCCGTGGGAATCAAAGTTAAGTAGAAACTACAACCTCACTGATTTCTCTGATAGACCACACCATTCACGATATTGCAGATGTAGAGACATAAGAAAATTGTATTTAGTATTACATTCTTCCTCCCGCCATGTCAATCATCCTTCCTCCACCATATCCAAATATACCCTTCCCAACTCCGAGTTTGGACCAGTTTTCCGATGTGTGTCACCTCAGTCTGCAGACTATAGTGCTGTACCGCGTGCCGGCGTGAACCTAACGGTCTCTCGATTGATCTCATCGCAGCCATCTGGTACCCAGTACCAACCCCGTTGGTTCAAATTGCGAATGCTTGGACCCTGAAGCACAGCAACTCCAACTTTCGGTGCATCCCAGAGAGTCCTTTTGGCGACGGGCAGGGCGTCAAGCCGATTCCAAGTTTCCTCTAGGAAATGTTCGTGCAGCCATCGCACATGAACTTCGTAAGTCATGAAACCTTGGCGTCGTATAGAGGGGTTCAAAGGATAATTGATTTCTGGCCTCCAGGTAAATTCTTGGATTCCGGTAGTGGGACAGGGGGAACCATTGAAACGACCAGGACCCCACATCCACCGCTCCCAGGCCCAACCAAGGTCGGTATCCCAATGATCAATATCGAACAAGGGCTCTTTCAGCTTCTTTCCGGTTTTGGCTGTGAAAAAGGCATGTGCAAGCTCGTGCACAAAGGTGCTTGCAAGCATCCAATTCGTTTGGATGCGTTGAACTTCATTGCTATCACCTCTCAAAAGGAATCGGAAATAATTGACGTTGATACGTAGGTGGTGGTGCTTTGCGTTCTTCTTCTTCTTCTTCTTCTTCTCCTCCTCCTCCTCCTCTCCCCTTTCGAATTGGGTAGATCCGTGCGATTTCATGACGCCGAACTCCCATCGAATGTTATCCGCTATTTTCTCAAACTTGTTCGCCACCGACCGAATTGCTCCTGGATTTGTGTCGCTAAGTCGAGGACCAACCATGACCATTTTTGAGGTATTCTTCAGAGGTACCTGGTGACCCAAAAGCGTACGAATCCAAAATCCTTGCAATTTATCGCTGGTAATATATCGTGTAGCAAGCTTCAGGGCGGGCTGCAATCTGTTCCAGAGAATGTCATATTTCGCCATGCCAGGCCAGTTCTGCCTCCTGAATATACAATGAATTGGGTTGGATAGATTCCCCTGCCATGGGCCATTGATGCTATTCCGAATTGCGGGGACTGTCTCAGGATGAGTCCGCAAGATAGTCTCCAATAGCGTCAGAAAATGCTCTGCAGTGATTTCTTTTGTCCATCTAGTCTCGCCCGGTTTATTAACCACGCGGCGCTCTAAGGATTCGGAGTAGTAATCCTGCTCGGACATATTGAGTTCAGTGGTGAAAAAATCTGGCGAAAGTCGAATAACATCAATATTGGTGCTCAAGTCTTGTAGAATGCTGTCAGAACCTATAAAACCATAGTTTTTGCGATCGTCAGTGGTCACATCCGCAGATTAATACTCTAAAATTGAGTAATACTGTACCTGAAATCGAAATTCGGGACAAATAAAGAGCAAGTTGCTCCTTGAGGCTGATGTTTGGATGCATCTTGAATGAAATTTTCAGACGACCTGCGTTGAAAATATGTAAAGATTGTTGTTGCTTTGGGTATGTATTGGTGCGATGTCGAAGTAATTTCTAGGGACAGGTAACGACGATGAACAGAGGGCTTTTTGTGTACATGTAGACTTTGCCAACGAAGACAATTCGACACATAATGGCACTCCTATTCCCTAGATAGAAATGTAAATCACTTCAAAGCTCCATCCTGTTAGACATTGGGATCAAAGCGCAGGAGACACAGGAGGTATCAAGATATTCACGGACCGTTCGTCACTCACAGGACACACCAACAACCAATGAATTGCATATCACTGCGCATCTTACTTTAACACGGGGACATCGGCATACAGTGTTGATTGAATCATATCTCTGAAAGTCATGTAGTTGATTTTTAGTATCATCATTCAAACAAATCGGATCTCGTCCAGCTCTGCACGTTCCAGTTCAAGATCGTTGTAGCTTCAGTGGGGTATCAACTCACAGACCAAACTATTCTGATGGCCTACAAATGTCTTGGTCGCAATATTTAGGTCAATTCTCGCCTATCTCAGCATTGGGCGCCGCCTTGTTTGCTTCGCTCTATTTTGTGTTAAGACGTGGATGAATATGCGAAACATTCAAGGAAATCGTCCAATGGTCAGAGGAGCTAATGGATGGCCCGGCCTGGAGGGGACGGACCGTTTCGACCTCTGCGCCCCCTTTCACTTTTAAGGCATCTGATCAAGAAAAAAACAAAATCGTATTTGCATAATTCAGTTCATAAGATCGCAAAAGCCCAAAAATCAATGACGGCTCAAAATAGTCGTTCTTCTTCATTCATTGATTGGCTAAGGAAAATCTGGCGCTAGGTGCACGGCCCATTTTCAGTATTTGCTCCAAAATGTTGCTCCTCACCTCATCACCAACCACCAATGTTTTAATTCTGATATACATCCTTTTCGATTTGATGTTTTCTTGTAAATGTTTAGTATCAGGAACGTCTCCAAATTTGCGACGAGATTCACAATACATTGCGCCAGGCGCACCACTCGTTTTAGGGACTTTGCGCGCTTAGACGCACCTCCAAAATTCAAGATGGACCTCTCAACCAGCGCAGTAGCGGCTCCTGTATCAGACGTTCGTAGGTCACATGATGTGAGTTGGGCGAGTTGTACTGATGAGACATAGGAGACGTCCACACATCACCATGATACACACGCTATGCCACCGCAGTTTGTCACTCGGCAACATTGGCGTTATCAATCTATGAAAAGAGCCGAGTTGGAGAATGATCCAGATGTGTTCGATCTCAGCCAATGGGCGACATTTTCAGCAGACCGAAAGAGCGCATGGTCTCAAGGAGGTGCTATTCCCGCTGCTCAGATTGAAGCTGCCTGCATTGCGTACAATGATGGACAACCACTGTCTTCGCCGGTGGAGGACGCTCCCTTTTACGAACATCGTGACTTTCCAGGTTTAAGAGTGATCCCAGGCCTGTTACCCCCCGAGACTCAAGTGCTATTTACCTCGTGTCTCATGCATCGGGATCTTGCTGAACCAAGCCACAAGATCAACCTCCAGGAAGACTTCACTATTCCTTATCCACCAGCACAAACTTCTCCATCGAGTCATCGATTTGACTCAACCTTTTTCACGCGTGACCGCTCCCTGGAAGAAGACTCACTCATTCCCAAGGAACCTGAAAAGAACAAGCCTCTCAACAACGAGCAATTCCTGTACAGCAAACTTCGGTGGCTCACATTGGGCGAGCAGTATGACTGGCCGACTCGCAGCTACGCAAAGCATGCTACGCCGTTCCCCGAAGATTTATCCAAACTAGTCATGGGACTCTTTCCGCACATCAGGCCCGATTCCGGCGTTGTACTCATGTATTCAGCGAAAGATCATATGCCGGTCCATCGCGATGTTAGCGAACATTGCCAGCGGGCTCTGGCGAGCTTCAGTGTGGGATGTGATGGAATATTCATCTTGGCCCGTGGTGAAGACGGCGGCGAAGGGGCGAATGCTCCTCGGACTGTGGTTTTAAGAGTGCGAAGCGGCGATTGTGTACATCTGGATGGGGAGGCCAGATGGGCGTGGCACGCCATGGCTCGAAGCATACCCAGTACTTGTCCGTCGTATCTAGCCTCGTGGCCTGTTGGTACACCAGGTGCTACGACACGAGAAGAGAAGGCATTCAAGAAGTGGAAGGGTTATATGGGAACGAAGCGTATCAATGTCAGTTGTCGACAGGTGTGGGACTAGCACAATGGCCTTATGGCAATTACCGCCAATCGAGAGACGAGCGGTGGCTTGAATTTTGCGATCGCAACGATATACCATGCATATTTAGAGAATATGAGATCTGCTAAGCTTAGCAACTTTGGTGTGCTGGTACGATTTCTCTTGAGAACAATCAAAAATCTTCGTGATATTTTCATCTTCATTTTAAGCGCAATTGGCCGTCGGCTAGAGTCGTGGACCGTACGCTTTGTAAATCTCCGGGCGATTATGGTCCAGGGTTCAACTTCATGTTCATCAACCTTTCATGGTCATGACATCAGACTCAACTCTGGCAGCTCCAGCTGATAAGGTCTGCCGAAGTGGCCAAGCATCCGAGTACGCCCCGTGGTAGTAATCAAGTCCAATTGCAAGGAATATATCGCATCCGACCAGTCAACTCAAATTCTACGCGAATCTCGCACAGTATTTGGTTAATATCCATGTATGTACATCTGCTTAGGGCTTCGCTTTCCCACGTTTGCCAATCAAAAGACACAGATTTCGGAACCGAGTCATGATCCCAATCTGTGAATGCGTCTGCAGTGAGCAATATTTTCTCCTTTGAATGGTAAGGATGCGCATATTCGCCGAAGGTATTGCATTTAACTTGACTTCTAAAGGCTAACAAAGAACCTAGATGATATCCCAAGATAGTTAACACAGATAGGTATCCTGGCCTATGCTGTTCGTCCATCAACCTTGTCTCGCGCAGTGTTCACATATCTCTCCATCGCATCATGCAGCCTTTACAATTCATCACATCGCACCGATGATCTCTATCGAAAAGCCCACTTCTTTTATTCTCCTCTCGTCGCGCATTTCTCCTACTCAAATCCACAAATGCCGACATGATGGGATTTCTAAATCTCCCCCAGATCAGATACCACTCGCCATGGATGCAAAACATCATTAGCGGCCTATGCGTGGGCTCTTCCGCCGGCATGTACATTGCACTCAACCTCCTTGGAGCTGGCGGCGGGAAACCAGATTCCGCCCAGGTCGTACAAGTCGTCAATGCTACTCTTTGCTCAGTATGGTTCTTCTCCTCTTGCTTCGGCGGCTCGATTCTGAACAAGCTCGGCCCTGGTATCACAATGTGCATTGGCGTCCAAACCTACGTCGTGTACGTTGGATCGCTCTGGTACTACGATGAGACGGGCAAGAAAGGATATCCGTATGCAGCTGGGCCTATCATTGGCATTGGGGCGGGATGCGTCTTCATTACAGCTGGGTACATCTCGACGGCCTACCCTGAAGAATCGGAGAAGGGGTCCTACGCGACGATGTTGATGAATCTGCAAGCTCTCGGGTCGGTCATTGGAGGCATTATACCTGTGATCATCAATCGAAATACCGACACAGCAGCAGGCGTGCCTCGACCGGTATATATCTCGTTCATCGTCATCATGATCATTGGCGGGCTGCTTGGACTTCTTCTTCTACGACCCCAAAAGTTGACTCGCGATGATGATTCTGTTGTCGCTGTTAACCCTGCAAGAGGCGCGTGGGATGAGCTCAAATCGAATCTGCTCATATTTACCGATCCAATCTTGCTGATGATGTTACCTGCATTTCTACCTTCGGAAGGCTTCTTGGTCTACAGTGGCTCGGTCAATGGTACAGACTCTCGAAAGAACGCTTCATGATGATACTAATATCGAGTAGCTCACCTAAACAACTTGCGGACCCGTTCTTTGCTTTCTTTCATGGCTGTCGTACTACAGATCCCCGCCGGCTGGGGATTGCAGCTGATTCTAGATCGACCAACTTGGAGTCGTCGCATGCGAGGCATGATCGGGTTGATTACAGTTGGAGGTCCAATCGTGGCAGCTTGGATCTGGGAAATGGTGCGACCTCTCCGACGTTACACGAATGATAACTTCCACTAATACGCGTAGGTACGTACGCGCAACTACAACCGACATGCGCCACCTCAGAACCCCACCGATTGGGATGAACCGCGTTTTGGTTGGATCTTCGTACTCTTCATGCTCACTTGGGTATCCTGCCAACTGTGGCACAACATTGTGTACTACTGGATCGGCGCGATCACGAACTCGCCTCAGAAGCTCACGCACTACGTTGGAGTCTTCCGTGGTGTGCTCGGCGCTGGTGAGGCCATTTGCTTTGGTCTCGATTCCATCAAGATTCCGTTCATTGCGGAGGCTGGGGGTATTTTGCTTTTCTATGTTATTGGTATCGCGTCTTTCGCATATTTGATGATCTTCAAGATCACAGATACGAATTACGATCATCAAGAAGAGGGGGCGGTTGTGCCAAACCACGTTCTTGATGGGACGAATCTGACGGTTGGGCAACAACGAGCGGTGGCTGTTGCTCGGCCAGTAAATGTTGGACAAAAGAAAAAAGATGCTGGGATGGAAAATAAACAATCTGGGGGTGATGGTGAGAGCAGCTGAAGGGTCACACTCCATGTGATTGGACAGCCCTGCCGTAGTTACTCCCTTCGTTTATAGTCCGCGTACTTGTACAACTTGACAACCAAGCCAAGTCCAAGTCCGCATGTCCACCTAGCCGCTTGTGCTACTCCAGCGTATCCCCTAAATACACGGCCTTCCAGCGATCACCTCGCGTTTTATGCGACATCACTCCCTCTTTCATAAAGAACAAGTTAGAGTTACTACTCCGTACGGAGTACTCTCTCCATTGAATCGCTATTCGAGATTCTACTGTTTCCAATATTTGGACAGTTAGCTCACCTTATCTCCTCGGCTACGACAATTCATCTAGCTTCGGAAGTATGTCTGAGGGGACCAATGAAAAACTCTCCCAATCGCGTACTATCCACGACAATTCCCCAGGATCAGTGCTTATAAGTTTAGCTGAACGAAGGCCCGAACGATATCACCAGAACCCGTTACTCGGCCATGAGAAGAGACTCGTTCACCAGATCTGCGCCACAGAACAGCCTTGGTCAACGGAATTCTCGAATGACTGTTTTGATGTGGTTTCGATCGCTGTGAAAAAGCGCGATTGGGAGTTGATTGAAATCATACTCAGCTATGATACGTCGAAATGCCTCCTTTCTCGCGAACCCAATATTCTATATTTACTCCTTACGGGTCATCCGGCCCCCTTTATAGGGCCAGTATCAGATGAAGACCTGGATCGCGTTCGACGTCTTATCCTTCATGGCACAGAGGCCAACTACGAAGATTCAAACGGCAATTCTTTACTGTGCTTCTGCTTGACGATGTCGTGCCATCGGGTTCTCCGGCTTCTTGTAGCATCAGGGGCAGACCCTTATACCTTGCATCGAACTATCGAGGATTCACCACAGAATCCGTCTTTGCATGTCAATTTGCTTCAGAGATATCTAGACCAGTCTTTAAAGTGGCTATCTAATCTGGACACAAGTTTTTGGATGCGGAGGCGTGATAAAGATGAAGAAGATATTTGGGGAGACATGATGGTGACTCTCCTAAACTATGGACTAGAGGTTGACTGCACTGGCCGCAATACCAATATTCTGGTCCAGATGCTTTGTGTAGCGTGCTCCCAAGAGAACACTCAACTCATTCAGATGCTCATCGGCATTGGCGTAGATGTCAAATCGACCTCGCAGACTGAGATTGCCTCATTCAGGCTTGCATCGCCTCTTCATGCAGCTGCTATTACTGGGAGAAAGAAATCTGCAACTATTCTGATTAGCTGCGGAGCCAATGTGCGATGTAAAGCTTATCATACGAATGATCAAATCGGACGGCAATATTCTCCCATCGAAGCTTGCTTGGCCGTCCATATCGACGCCCGCCAACCAATTGACATCGAATGTGCCGAAGTATGTACACTACTTGTTGAAGCGGGGGCAAGCAACGACGACGCTACGTCCTTACTTCGGCAGTGTATTCGGCATGGCTATCTGGATAGCGTTGCGCATCTGATAGACTTAGGTGTCCGTGTCGATGAAATGCCAGAGATGCCCCTTGGCCCCCCCTACGACGATGTTATCAAGTATCTGGTGGAGAGCGGTATTCCCTACGACCCAGTCGATCAGTGTATAAGAGCCTTTAACTCCGAGGATCTCGAATGGATTAAACGCTTAATGCACCAACACGGCACTGGCCTGATTACTACTAATTTGCCGCGCCTCCAAGACTTCATTTATGGTCCCTCAGCAGCTTCACCTTCCAATCTCGATTATCTGGTTTCTCAACATGGATTCGACGTCAACAAAACGTTTCCAGTCATAGGGCCTGGATCTTATGAGATCACCAATTTACTCGTTTGCGCCTGTAAGAGTGCAATACCTCCTCGCGTCCAAATGTTACTTCGTCTCGGGGCTGCTATTGATTGTCCTGGTACATCACATACCGCGTTTGGCTTCCTAGGCAAAGGAAGACACCTTAACGTGCGATTTGATTCCCGTGAGCTAGACATTTTCAAGATGTTCGTTTCCGTGCATGATCCGTCCGAGCCGGCGACTGACATGAGAGAAATCATGCGTCGATTGATTGCATTGGAAACATCCAAGGAACCGAGGAACATGGAGACTCAAATTGGAATGGAGAAAGCTTACGAAGGCAACCTTGGACGGCTGAGAAGAGTGGATCATGCTCCCACGCCTGAACGTGACTGCGCGATCTACGCCAGTGGGCCTCATATTGACTTTCCACATCCTCAAACCACAAAGAGATTTCAACATTCCGTCCTGTCTGGTCTACAGTCAATGCGGCTCGTAAATATCCACCCCGCCAAGGCACCTCTTGATCCGATATTTTGCGACATGATCCACACAAATTTATACGGACAGCCCAAATTCAATGTTTTGTCTTTTGATAGAATTAGTGAAGGGGATCGTCAAGTTCCAGTTCATATCAACGATGGCTATAAAATGGTGTCTGAAGTGCTATGGTGTGCACTCAGTCGCGTCCGTGAAGTTGACCAGCCGGTTGTCATCTACATGCAAGAGTTATGTGTCGACGAGACCAACATTTTGGAAAGAAACCATCAGAAGAATATGCTTCGGTCAATCTACAGCGAAGCAGCTCAACTTTGTGTTTACCTTGGGAAAATATCAGATCCCAAAAAAGAAGAGGAGAAAGAGGTTCGATACGATTCCGAAGATGATCCCGAGTATGATTCCGAAGACGAAATCGGAAGGTACGTAGACGGGTATTACGGGGATGACCCAGACGCATTCCCAGAATCAGAATCAGATGACAATGAACATGATTATCCAGACGCAGGAGAAAACGTAGACGAGGATATTATCAATCAACCTTGGTTCTATCGGCCGAGAAGCTATCTCGAGTTCCAGACCATCAAGTCAATGATTTACTATCATGGCAATGATGAGATCAACTTCGACCCATACGATGTTCAAGAACCGTTTCAAAGAGAACTGCCTGTCTTCTGGGACACTTTACAATCATTATTGGCTGACACATTCTTTGATGTCGACTATGTTGTGAACGGAGATATGCACATGAGGTCCGCCGACATTCGCGAGGACATATTTGATATACTCATTCTGCTTGACGAAAACTCAGTCGAGATTGATTACTCGTTGCCTACTTCGTTCCTTCTCAAAGAATTCACCAAAGTGCTCTTCCAGAGGCAACAATTACTGTTGCCTTTGTATAAGACGCACGCAGTTGTGACACACTCCATGGCAGCCCAGCCTTCATGGATACCAAATTACCGCTTGATGGGACATGATAATAAGGAGGACACTAGCTATAATGGTCACCGCGGCGACGTTTCGGATTGTTCTCGACTTAGGTTCGAAGGCGATGATATGATTATCGACGGGTTGCTCCTGGGAAAGATCGAGGAAGTTGGTTCCGTTTTGCAAATTCAGCCAGGCAACATCGAGATTGCTGAAACCTCAAGATCATGGGAGTCCGTAGCAGTCAACGCAAAACTCAATGGGTCAGTCAAACATCTCGCCAACATGTTTTTTGCCGCTATAGAGGCAAACATCTGTGACGAAGTATGTTTCAGACCCTCTCCAGGCAACCGAATACTCCGAGAGGAAAGCAGCACGTGCGAATATGCACTGGAGCAAGTAGCCTGGTACAAGAAGTTTGGAACGGGAATTTTGAAGGAATTGGATCCGGATTTCTTCTCTGCGGTTGAAGTGTACAGCGACTGGATTAAAGAAACAGCGGATCCAATGATCTTTGACGAAATTTTCAAAATTGTTGGGGTCGGAAACCGGTTCTTCAGAACTGATCATGGTATCATGGGTCTTGCATGTGCCGAAGCACAGAAAGATGATGAAATTGCATTCCTTACTGGGTCGAAATATCCATTCATCGTCAGGAGAGCACCTTCGGAAAAAGGGGAGATGAAATACAGAATTGTCGGAAATTGTTATGGGCCTATGGATATAATCACATGGGAGAGCAAGAAAGGTCTCAAGGCTCCTGACCCACCACAATATCAGGAATTTATTATCTGTTGAAAGCGTTGGAAGCATGGAGAAAATACTGGTGTATGGAGAATATCCCAATCGTTAGAGCATTTGCCAGTTCAATATGTACCAAGTAAACAAATCAAATCATTATACCAGTGAAACGTATTGAATTCATGACCATAATGTCAACTGTTATGTTGAATGATTGTAATAAGCAAATGGTCTGGTTACAGATCTTGGAACTCGAACTTAACCAACAACGTGCATTTCGTCTCATGGCCCTTCAAATCAAGCATTCGGATGAAGTTCCAGCCAGGTGCCGCATACATCAACCTAACCGCTGCAACCACCAAAACAGGATTCCTAGCAAAAGAATCATCACTTTTGATAAGTAATCGCAAGAATGCGAGCTCATTGTCCTCGTAATCCCACTCAAGAACCTCCTCGAAGAGCGGATCGATTGCCGGAGGGTTCTCCCGATGCAAGAAGCCTGTAAGCTTGTGTGGCTTGTAGGGAGACGTTTTACGCTTTGGCGGTTTATCCTCCAGATCTGACGGATGAACGAGCGTGCATGTTACGTATGGAACAGGATCGTCTTCACGATCGGCTGGAAGCTGTATATCTGTGGCTCCCGCAACGTGGAGACGGAGCCTTCTCTTCCTTCCCGTGTTGAGATTGCCGTTTCCACCTTTACGAAGCGGTGCAGGCTTCAAAACGAATCCGTTAGAGCCGCTGAAAAGCGCCTCGTTGACCTGAGAGGCAGCGCCAAAAGTTTGCCAATTCAATGCGCATATCTGTGCCCCGACACCCCAGAATGGTACAGGATGTAGGTTCTTCGACGAGATCCTCGTGCCTTTCGGGTATACCCGCATCAAATGCTTCGAATTGTGTTGTGCAATCTTGGTACTCGCCGCGGGCATGTGTGTCAGCAATCCACTCTCCGAGACGTTGATCAGGTGATGATGCGGTGCATTCTCGAGGTCACTTTCGAACCAGGAGTTGTTGACTGGTTTGACAGACTGAGCATACACTCCTAGCTCTTTCAACTCAGGAATGATCAGTCCTGCACCTTGGTCTTTCTTTTGTTGGCGATACTGCTCATGAGCCTTGCGTGATTCCTCGTCCTCTGAGTCGTCATCAGAATCGCTGCTTTCAACCTCATTGGGAAGATGGTGTTCAACTATCACGACAATCTTGTTGCCCAGCTCAGCTAGGCTAACATGATCACTGATCCCGCCCAGGTTCTCATCACGCAGTGCCTTGCTGAGGAGGCGGTCTCCCCAGACCTCCCTCATGATCCGGGCAAGGCGCAGCTGGCCATGTTCCTTGCAATGGTTTTCCAGCGAAAGAACTATCGGTGCAGCTTGAAAGCCGCTGGCGGCCTCTTTGTCAACTACATCACGAATGGTTTCGCAAACTGTTCGGAACGGGATGTTGGAGACAAGCGTATAGCCGTGTGTGACCTTTGGTTCATCAACATTGTCTCCATCCCAGGCGTCAATCTCGACACAGCGTGATCCAGTGTAGAGTGCAGTCTCGTACGCAGTGGCGGAAGACTTTCCATAGAGCTGGTGAGCAATTAGGTATGTATTGTGGCTGGAGCTAATGAAGTAGTCTGGCAATGGGTGCGACCGATCAATGACTTCCGGAGGAACGTTGATATGCGATTTGTTTAGGAGACTCTGTAAAGCCGGTGTAGGATGCTCCAGATCCAGACCAGCTTCGTGTTTGTTGAGAAGACCTTCTTTTATCAGAAAGTTCTTTAAGGCGTGGCTGACCCGAAGCTGATCTTTAGTTATGGGCGATTGGCGCGAGGCATGGCCGCCGCCTGCGACGGTGTCCCCATCGATGGCATCGCCGATATCGTCCTCGTCTACGGCGGTTTTGCGAGCAAACGGGCTCAATTTAGACAGGCCAGTGATTAATTCAGACATTGTGTGACGATCGGTGATACAGCAGATGGTGGCAGTAAGAACGTCGCGAAGATGATGACGTTGATGAGGGGCAGACTTGGCTCAGCTCAGCTCCCCGCCGGCTAGAACGGCAGTTTTATGCGAATGCTGAAAGATATATGAATATGGAGGAATATCGACAGAAGTTAAACAACTCTCGACTTGTCTGAGTTTGTCTGTCTCACTCGGGAAGAGGTACCTCGCATGTACTTGTGTATACCAAACAGTGAGTACTCGCCAATTGATAAGTACCTCCCAAGTGCCTAGGTACCTTACCTAGCGAACTATCATTACACACACCAACGTCCATATCACCCTTTATAGCCATTTCATTGACGATCGCATAGCATTTATATATATTACATGAAGATGAACTACAAATTTTAATACCTGCCTTTCACTCTTGCTACGCAAACAAGGCTGGATTCAATGAATCAAAGGAACAATCATCGGCTCGCCGGTCACGTGATATCCCGCTCCTATTCAAATGGCGTCGACCCACGGGAATTTGGTAGTGGAAGGGCTAGAAGGGCTGGAAGGGCGTTTCTTAATTGATTAAACTGAAACTTGTCAGGTCCATTACTACTTTCCTTGCTATCAAAACATCGGCCTTTGATTGCATCCTGCAACAACAAATACCTTGTCACAGAACGGTATTCACCCCTGCATATATATTAAATAACCGAGCCCATACAAATCTCCATTGAACTGAAGGATTGAGATCTTCTCTCTTCTCGTCACCGAAAGCTTCCACAATGGGTCTCAAACTCGTCCCTGCTAAGCATGCTGATATGCATGAGATGGTCGAAGTTGTATACATTGCGAACTCCGATCCACGCGACCCATTCGTTGATCTTTGTCTTCCCGGTCTTGGTGATTGGTCGTCTTCCACGCTCGAAGAAGGCATTGATGAGGTAACTAAGAACTACCTTGAGGAGTGGAAGGCTTCCAGCACGCAAACCTGGCTGAAGGTGGTAGACGAGAATACCGGGAAGATCACAAGGTAAATTAGCCAAGTTTGGCAACCAAAGAGGATTTCAAATAACAAAAAATAGTGTTTCAAGATGGGAATTACATGAAAAGAACCCATTCGCTGATGGCCTGCCCCATATTAATGCTGCCTGGCTTCCTGAGGGTTCAAAGATACGAGAATACGCAGAGTGGCTGATCAACACGCGATACGGTCAAGCATCGGAGCGATGCCAGTCCCCTCACGTCTGTAAGAAACCTTTTCTGTCTACTGGTTGTTGGAGCTTTCAGCTAAAGATACGTAAGGGCTGGATATATGTGCAACACTGCCTGAGTTCCGGCGACGAGGAGCTGCAAGTCAAGCACTGCAATGGGGAATCAACAAAGCAGACGAAATGGATGTCGAAGCGTTCATAGAAGCATCAATTGAGGGTGCACAACTTTATGAAAGATTTGGGTTTCGAACTATCCATATTATGGACCTTCGCAAAGAGGCAACTGAAGATCAGGAGTGGGCTAGTCTTGCAGAAGAATATCCTTTGCATTATAGGTGGATGGAAAGAGAGAAAAAGAGCAACAGAAATGTCTGAGATGCTATCAATTGAGACTATGTAGACTTGAAAATAGCTGCCTATGCTTGACATTGACATATTTTTCTCTCTTTCATTCTGCTTCCTTTTTTAAAGGGACTTCGGACCCCTTGTCGAATGGATCAAAAGGCAGGTCTGGATATTCACTGTATCCGCCTTCTTTTGGTCTAGCAAACATCTCAAAGCCTGGCGGAGGTTTTGCTTGATGATCGTACATCCACTGATATGCTGCATCAAAGTTTCTACATCTATGGTCGAGATTGTAGTTTGGATGTGGCCAATGGCGGCCTTTGACCCAATTGGATGGTACGATGTTTGCGTCTGCATGACACATAATGGATGCGCGCAAGGTCTCTGCGCAGTGATCTGTGGATGTCAATACATGTTGGTACTTTTAAAATGGGGAATTGGTTGCTTAAAGACTTGAAATTGAACTTACCGAGGTGTTCATGCCACAAAACCGGCTCTTTTTCACGCATTTTTGCCTCTTCTGTATACCATTCCGGATATGTCTGTTGCCAGAGCATGTAGACACAGTGGAGTTGATGATACCATTCCACGTGAGCAATGTAGCCATTTCCAACCTCCTTGGGCACGCGTGCTGAATATCTTGATCCATTGATCTTGATCAGATCCTCTTCAGAGAGGATGAGCGCACCGAGATTAGTATACTTTTGCCACGCATTATCCACTTCTTTTGATGGTGGCCCAGCCCACTGTGAAGGGAAGCTGGCAGATATGTTCCAACGAACGATCTCGTTCTCCTCCGAAGCAGCCTCTAAAGCCGGTGCTATATGACATCAGTGATCTGTATTCAGATAGCTAGTTCAGTACTTACAATAGTACGACGTCTTCTCTATACAACTTGTTTGTGCTCTATGAACTGTACTCCATGATAAAAAGATAAGAGTATATGTCAACACGAGTCCACCGTGGAGAGACCATGGTGACCAGAGGATTGATCGCAATCGTGATTTAGCGCCACTAACTTCGTGTGCCTCATTCGACCGACCAGATAGCATGCCATCTGTTTCTGAACCAGAATCCGAATTTTCTACGACTGGCAAATATGTCTTCTTCTCGGAACCAGGAGTCCACATCGTGATTATGGAATTGTCTCTTGCAAACAGCCAACAGTAAGGATGAACTGTGGAGGGAAACAAGCAGTCGCTTTCCACTTGCAACACAGAAAAGAGCTTGAAATTGACCCAGAGGCCAGGTTAAAGGAAAAGTGGGGTGGGAATGACTTGTCCACGGATGAATGATTGGGGATCACCCCACTACTGAGGTCAAAGTTCGTGCGGAGTATCTCGATCCCGGAATAATAGGATGGCGGTATGGGTAATACATCATATGAAAGAACCGAATCCGAAGAAGCATTTAGATGTAGCCTGGAAAATTATATTCGATCTGGGAGCCTGATATTGCTACAGGTGCGATCTGGACTCGGCACGCCAGTTGAGGAATGTTTTAACCGCAAACTATGAGTAAGTATGGGAATATTGGCCAATAAAATAAAAGATGGAGCTCTGCGGATTATTTTTTGCGCATATCATGCAATGCAGTTTGTTGGCAGATGTTGCTGGCAGGCATCGGCATGTCAACATCAGATTGATAGGCCACCCGTATTAGCAGCACTTCAACAGTCTCCGCATGCAATACCATTGTGCGAGCCGTTATCTGCAAGTGGCAAGGTTGGTTCGCCTGACGATGTCGAATATGGCATATGGACTCAACGACAACGGGCTTGCGTTGCATGCGTAACGAGTTGTCACCTTTCGTATTACGTTGACGGTCTACTGCGTTTTCATCCTCCAGCTGAAATTACCCAGACTAGGTCTGAAGGTTTCTAGATTGATATCACGATAACGACTGGCTCGATTTTGCATATGCGAGTATTCGCCAGAGTAAGTGATCCAGTATTGTTCATTCACAGTGGTGATGCTTGGCTGCTGGGGGCAATCTACAGTCAGGTAAATGAATTCGACGGAACACGGCCTCTGAGCGTCGATATTGAATCGCAGATCCATTGAGGTCCCGGCGATTGAATAAATATATCGACTTTCTCACGTCTCCTTTCTCATCGCACCATTTTTGGAACTCAACGTTGCAGCCAAGTCTTCTCTTTCTTCATTGACTCTTCCAACCACCTGGTCCAGAATCTTCCGACTTTTTGCCTTCGACATGCGTCATTTTACATTTCTCTCAGCTGGACTGCTCGTTTCCATCGTCTTAGCAGCTCCAATTGAAAACAAGAGAGGTATATCTTTGATGAGAATCAATTATTCTTGCGGTGCAGATCTAGAACTGACGACTGGACCTGGCAGGTAATCAGTTGGAGACTATCATCCACTGGTACGCGGATGTTGAACAACCAACGGAGGCAGGCCGTAAGCTACTGCTAACTCCTGATAGTTTCAGTGCTAATCATATTTGCAGAGCCCGAGCCAAAGAAGAGAGGTTTGTGTCGGCATATCTGAAGGTTCCGATGCTTTGTTAACGGGCTTGGTTACAGAACTCAACACAGTAATCAGCAAATATGCGGATATCGATGGGTCAGCAGAGAAGAGAAGTAAGAGATATCATTTGAAGTATCTGAATAATCATACTCAAATTTCCTACAGATCTTAACACGGTTATCGCTTCGTATAACGATGTCGAGGCTCACAGCACCTCTAAGAGAGACGAAGTTACACCAGTAATCGAGGCACCCCCAACAGGCAGTGAGTTACAGGTGTTCACCCAATTTGGCTCTTGAAGTAACGAACGTTTATCAGCACTGGAAACCATTATCCATCATTACGCAGATGTCGAATAAGCCTACATGATAGACATTTCAGATCATCTGAGACTGCACTGATTGTCACAAGCTTATGATTCAGGCACGGAGGTTGCAATTCGGGTTTGGAGGCCTAAGATTAGGAAAGCGCTCATGCACCCTCAGTCGGTCGGACTATTGTTATCCTATTAGTGGAAGAAGATGTCGTGATGAGCCAGGGCCAGGGGGACTCTGGATGTCGGCCCTTAAACTTGTTGGTCGCTTGAAACACTGTCGTTACTGTTGACACAAAAACTGGTTAACCCTTTGAGCCCGTCTTCTCAACTCCCATAATTTTCGAGTCTTCCCCATGTCTTGATAACGAACAAGGACAGCCTATCTCGCATCAACAGCAAGGAGCAATGAATCTATAACTTCTCGAACAATCGATTGACTTCGCTATTGCCTGCGTGTCCGTACCACAGCTACGAATTATTGGCGCAAAGGCTGACAGGGGTTCAAATAACCACCCATGCAATGCTACTGATCCAAAATAAATGGTTACACGGCGAGCATTGGTTGTGGTATGCGAGATCTTCACCTATTTTGCCTGAAATGACCTGAACCGTGCCTCCTGCCCTGCCGACATCGTCGAACATCACCATACGATGCCTGCGGCAACATATATTGCATTCTATGACCCGTCCAATGGCTGACATCAAATACACGACACATTTTTTACACGTAATATAGTCGGAGAAAGCAAACCTGGGGAGAATGAAGATCCTTTTGATGATATGCAGGACCTTGATGACTGATTGAATGCAATCCCCCGATCTGATTCGAACTGCAAGCCTATCGCACTCTAGACAAAGAAGCAACAAGATCAAGCGGGGCAATACGGAAGTGGCTGCAGTCAAGGCTCAAAAGTCGATACTAACAGTTTGGCTTTCGACGATCTGCCGCAGATGGTGTATGGACTCTCTCATTGACAGGGCCGAGAAGACTAGCGTTACCATATCATCTTGACCCTTGCCTATAGGTCTTTCCTAACCTCGCCATTCCCTCGTAATGCCTCATGCAGTGTATATTTCATGCGTTCTCAGCCAGGTCTCAGTGAAGTCACATCATTACGTAGACCTGGTGCGTATTGGCTCAATGTTCGTATACTTAGCGAGATTTCCACTGCCTCGGGAACAACTTGGTATCAGTCACTCTGGCGGCAAATTGTAGGCTACTTTACGCTCGAGGGAGGCACGGCGGGCTATTTTTCTTGAGTTTCGCTAGTCCCTACGCGCCCTCAGAAGCTTACCTGTGTCGTGTGAGCCATGGTTAGTGCACTTTGCCCAGTAGCATGATGCAGGGAGCATCCATCAGTGAGTAAGATTTGCAGAACAATTTGCAAAAATGGTTGTTGAACGATTTTTTCCGCATTCTTTTGGTGCATTCAACATAAGAGAAAATTACAAATAAAATGCTGGCAAGATTAGGCATATTCAGCCACTCTATCCTACGGCCTGATCTGGTATCAGACTTGATGGGGAGGAACAGGCCGGATCCATGTTGTAGTCTCCTCCTTGATTAGACCTTCGTGATCCTCTGAATGGGTGGAGATACGCCTGCTGACATTGATGCCATGCTCGATGTTCGTCCTTAACTTGTAGGAGTTGTTGCTAAGCTGGCTCTTTTTGCTTCGGCTCCCAGATCCTGATCCGTATGCTCCGTTCATTGTTGTGAGTCCATGACTCGGCGCCATCATGCCAGTTTCTAAGGATTCGAAGAATGGCTTTAGAAAGGGTACACAGGCGGTGATGACTGACAGCCCTTGTTCGACCTCAGTGTTAAGGACCGAGGCCCAGAATGCGAATGCGTCGACCTCGACATTGACATGACTGCGACTGATATACACCAAGCGACAGGAAGAGGCAGCGATAGCACTGGTGGAATGTCAGTGACCCGGTTCAGTTATTGCCCTATGCTGTCAACTTACGCAATGCGAGTAACGAAGACTCCGGCTACCACGATTTTAAACTTTAGTCCCATCTGGAGCGTGGAAACAATGTAGATAGGGAATATGCAGATGAAAACATCTGTTAGAATATCGAACACACCGAATATCTGCCAGTAGAGGGTCTGATAACAATCAATCATCGTCTCGACAGCTGCGCTGTTGTACGTACCTGTTTGATGCATTGGCCACTCTGCACTGCCCATCGAGGCTCAAAACACTGGAATGCTGTGGCAAATTCGAATGCTACCAGAATCATTCCTACGAAAGCCGCAAAGATGATTATAGGCGCTTTATGCTCTCGAACAGGAGTGATTTGGAACAAGGAGTGCAGAATGGATAGCTTCGAGATACAAATTACCGGAATAAAGAGAAGCTGAGAGCTGAAATATGTCTTGAAATCTATCAGTATAACAGTTCTCCCTATGATATTTCCTTGAAAAATGCATTTTGTGCTTACCTTTTCAAATTGCTCGAAGTTGTCCCCAATCTCTAGACCTCGAAGAGCGAACTGTGCTTGCATGAAAGTCACAGCCATCTGGCCGACCCCTATTATCTATTGTTGATCAGCTTTTTACGATGCAGATGAGTTGGAATAGTCGCTCCGAACCGTTGCAGCGATAATCAGGTAGTCATCTATCCCCAGTAGCCTCTTCATCGATAACTTCGTGGCCAACCGAGTGCCAACTGCAACAACCATAGCTGCCACCACTAGCCATCCTACAACGATAACCACCTGCGGCGGCGATATCTCAGGATTGGCGATGACAGGTACTTCCGTATCGCTCATACTGGCCTCGAACAAAGGATTTAGGATTCAGCTGAGTCGAGATTGTAGGCGCATTCGACGATGCAAGGCTTGAAACGAAGGATAGTGGCCGATCACGTAGATATTCCAGTCTTCTTGGACTTCTGAGATAGCCAGGTATAAAACAATAGCTATCTAGATGAAAGGGTTAGGATATCTGCACAAAGGTAGTCTAGTTCCGATTTGACAGGTTCAACACATCATTACATGCCTAATAAAACATGACTATGTACGCCTGGTACCAGCGCAGTCGATCTTATATCGGGTATATCAGTGGCATAGAGGTCAATTTCCCTCTTGGCCTGTGTGCATATTTGAACATGGGCCACGCATCGGTAGTTGAGCCTTCTGTAATATATTGCGAGTACATTTCGAGCTCTCAGCTGGTGCATGTTGGTATGCAATTTTAGGCAGGAGAAGATTGTATATTGCTCGACCTCCAACAACACGAACATGCAGAGAAAGAGCAGGGATGTCGCGTCCAAAGCGAATTTCTCGCTGAGGGATCATACTTATTGGACCGGAGATACACACTCCGGCCCTGGTCCAATGCCGTGCAACATGTTGAAAACCAAATCCTCTCCTAAACGATGAGGCACAGCGTAGCAGGACAGTTTCGTTTCCACCCCACCGGTTCTATCGCTTTATCAACTTCATTACGAAGTCGCAGCTTCAGATTCCCCGCGATCCCTGCAGCCACCTAAAATGGTCCCTGCAGTTCATAGGCCGTCTGGAATGGCAGCGAATCCGGCGACCAAGGGGTAAACTGGTTATATGTCTTTCCTCAATATCCATTGTTCCTGCTCCGTTCCTGAAAACGTGGTATCCTTGAGCCGCAAATACGGTTTCTTGAAAATTACTATTGAGCACTGTAGTATTTTGCATTCTTTTGAAGCTCTTTCGTTTCTAGCAGCTACATTCCTTGTTGTCTATTCATTCGCTTCACTATGGGTGAGCATTACGACATGGAAGAGATAGAGGTGCACGGTAAAGGAGAAGTCCGGAACAGATCGAACAGGACTGATCTCTCCGCTGATGGTGATCGAACTGATCTCGCCAACATCGGAAAGAAGCAAGTTCTCAAGCGTCGATTTGGCTTCATGTCCATGATCGGGTTCTCCTGCACGCTTATGGCAACGTGGGCCGGTCTTCTTACCTACTTCGCCGGTCCTTTGATGAATGGAGGATCTGCTGGATCCGTCTATGGCTTCATCTTCAGTTGGTTCGGTGTTATCACTGTCATGTGTTCTCTTGCTGAACTCGCGTCCATGGCCCCTACGGCGGGCGGTCAGGTAAGCCGACCATTCCAACTGGAAACATGAAAGATTCTTACAGCTCCATCAGTACCATTACGTTGCAATGTTATCTCCGGAAAGCTGCCAGAAGATCTTGAGCTATATTGCAGGCTGGGCCACGGTTTGTGCCTGGCAAGCAACTGTCTCTGCCGTCTGTCTGCCACTTGCAACCATCGTTCAGGGTCTAGTGATCTTGAACTATCCAAACTATGCCGCAGAGCGATGGCACGCAACTCTTATGGCATACGCTTTCATCCTGCTTGCTCTTTTCGTCAACACCTACCTAAACAAGTACTTCAACAAGATCGAGGGCATGATCCTGATACTCTACATCATCGGGTTTTTCGGCGTGGTCATTTCTCTTTCTGCGTTGTCTGAGCACATCACTGCCGAGGCAGTGTTTCACTCCTGGAACAATGGCGGTGGTTGGGAAAGCATGTCTCTGGCATGGTTCGTCAGTTTGGCAGCTTTTGCTGGTGCGTTTGCGGGAGCAGATGGTGCAACTCATATGGCTGAGGAGATCCACAATGCCTCCGTGGTGGTACCTCGCTCCATGGTCACCTCTGTTATCATCAACGGAGTCTTTGGCTTTGCGGCTCTCATCGCTATTCTTTTCAGTATCACGGATCTTGAGGGTGCTTTCGCAAGCCCGACTGGATACCCTTTCATGGCCGTCTTTCAGTCAGCAGCAGGCGTCAAAGGCGCAACGGTGATGACATGCACGATTGTTTGCCTCGGAACGTTCGGTTCATGGGCACTTCTAGCTACAGCTTCACGCCAGATGTGGGCTTTTGCTCGCGATAACGGTCTACCAGGGTCTGGTCACTTGTCTAGGGTAAGTTGAATAAGTAGCCTTCGTGAGAACCTTATCATTAACACATTACTCCAAACAGATTGAACCCAAGTCTGCACTCCCTTGGTATGCGATTGCAGTAACTATTGGCATCAACTTCTTGATCCCTTTGATCTATATCGGGTCAGCAACTGGTTTCAATGCGGTCATCTCGCTTCTTGTCAGCTCATTCTACATCTCGTTCGTCATTCCTTGCTACTTGCTCCTTTGGCGTCGTCTATCAGGAGCCATCAAGGAGCCGACACCGGGCGGTGATACTGGCTTCAAAAACACGCCTGGATCTCGCAGATTGATCTGGGGCCCATGGAGGATGCCGAAGATCGTCGGCATCGTCTTTAACGCCATTGCATGCGGTTTTGCAACCATCATTCTGGCGTTCTCCTGCTTTCCCTCCACAGCAGTCGTCGATAAAACAACGATGAACTACAGCTCTGTTGTTACTGGTGGCGTCATAGTTCTTGCCATGGTTTATTATGTTGTTCATGGAAGGAAGGTCTACCTAGGACCAACCATTGAGATCGAAGCATAAGTACCTTACATGGTTGTGTCTTGGTATCATTGGGTTGTTTGTAGCTGCTACATTGTTTCGTTGTATCAAAAGTCCCCCGTTTTTGCATAGAGAATTAAACTCATTCATTTGGTTTCTTTGCAATGCCAATTCGCACATATTTCCATTGCCGTGTCAAAGTGCCTTGACTTAGGTGGCTGTATGTCAAAGATGCAATCTTCCTAGCCGAAGGTAGGACTTGCAGTTGCTCCAACATCAATTAGCCAACCAGATGCTGGGTTCGACCTCCTACATCCCGTATCTTTTCAGCTACAAGGCTTAATCTGGCATGGATCTCCAGCGCATGGGAATGCATTTGCATGTTGCGTTACAAGTGCATAGAAGGACATTTTCCCACGATCGAATTGCGAGTTCTAATCGTAAGAATGCCATAAGGGCTTATTCCACATATCGTATCTACCACCTCAAAGGGGTTGTCGCATCATACCAACATGGCAACGTGCATCCCGAAGCCTCTCATTGAAAGATGTTCAGAATCGACATTATCCATCCATGGAATGATAATGCGTAGCATGCACCAACTCTTACCCTTGTACTGAAACTGCTACATTCTGTTTCTAGAGCATTCATCTTATGTGATGGTACTGCGACCAAGTCCAGAAGTCCTCGCCGGTTCGTCGGTCTCTAATTCCGGCTGAAAAATGTCTTGGGCCTTGCTCTCTGCTTCAGATAAATATCTTACAGCCAATTTTGGAACCCTGTTGCTCGCAGTGAACGCGCAGAGCGAGGCGCGTCAATTCCAAAATTTGGGCAAGAGTATTCCGGCCCTCCGCAAAAGGAATGGGAATCATCACGGCGCCCCGGAGCTGATGGCTTTACGTGACGGCTCCATCAAGGCTTCCCCATTCGTAGCCTGCACATCAATTTTGTACCGGAGGCCTCAAAGCGCGGGATGGCTCGCCTGATAGCTAGAAGCCTGTAGGCAAGATCTCACTTTCTTATATCAACACTCGGTGCAGCGCTCTCGATGTGAGTTTATTTCGCGAATCGCAACGGACCGGGCATGTGTACCAGTGTGCCAGCACGAGATCCTGAAGGTAAGCAGGATGTGATCCAATGGATCGGAGCTTTTGAGGAGACCCGTAGCATGATATTTGAAAGACCACCGTGGCCAACGCGCATTCGTTACTTCGCCATCATGTCCTATCTACTTAGCAGAAAGTAAGGGCACTTTCTGGTGCAGAGCCATGTACAGAATTGGGATGTAAGAGAGATCGACAGAGCTCACCCCAGGTCGGTCTTTGGACTAATATCCAGCCGATCTCGCTAGCTGCGAGATAGCGATACCTTGTGTGAACGAGCCTCAACCAAAAGCTCCCGATGATACAACATTGAATGCACTTTTCTTCAACGGCAACGTTCTTTGCTGAGGAAGTTCGGGCATCTAGAAGTGGTGCTGCAAATTTGTTAAATGAAGACCTGGGCCTGATTTTAGCCCCCACGCCACCGTTTCAACAGCAGGTCGAACCGCGCGGCCGTCCAAAAACAATCTTTCCAGGGCTCTGAACGCAACATCATCACCATTTTGATACCAAACCAAAATCGAGCTTACTAAAGTGTGATGGCCATGAATCCGCGGGTGTCGTTAAATCGTCCATACTATGGACATGTGCGCGCATCGATAGAAATACGGCCAGGGCAAACTATCGAGACCGAAAACCAGCAAACCTACCTACAGATGACAGACTTTGATAAGATTGCCCGTGCAGACCGAGAGCTATCTCAACATACCCTAACCTTCATCGAAGATGTAAAGAGGCTATCAAGACTGCCTGGGAGTTTTCCGCATTCCGCCCTTTTACTTCTGGACTTTACGATAAATGTTCTTCGGCGTGAGAACAGCTGTTTCCAACACATGCTGAACAGCCGTCGAACAAACTTGTATTGGTCCCTCGATCAGGCTTTTTTGAGCATATGCATGGATGAATGGGAGAACCGGGACAGCAACACTCTTCCATGGTCTCAGGGAATTCAGCCTCTCCTTGATAAGATGAACGAAGGCTACCGACGTCTTGGAGAGTGGTCAGAGAAGGACAGAGTCTCCATCGGTCCTGACAAGGACTATCTTAGGGCGCCGTATCACATGTACGCCAAATTCAAGCATACTGTGCCGTTCTATCTCTGCGAGTGGTGGTTCAAGAAGAGTCGGGACTTCCTGGAAGATAGCTTGAAAGCATATTACCTGCGGAAAAAGGTCAATGCCTGTCTGGGTGGGAGACTTCCAATAGAACTGGCCGAAGTGGTCATTGAAGAGGTGTCAGAATTTGAAATGAAGCCTGTCAGGCTGAGGCAACGATACTTCCCGAATTCGAAAGGGAAAAAGAAGATATGAATAGACGGTGGGTCAAGCAAACTGATTGCTCTTAAATGTATATACCCTTTGAATTGGAACCATGTTCTGGTGGATTACAATGAAGTCAGCTATTCTCAACTGGATGACCATTCTAAACTACCTACTCCCGCTACTCGCTAAAACTTTCTGAACTTCTCGTACTGAATCCCTACCGTCCCTGTCTGACATACAACTATGTGTCAGAAGCTCTCCAGAGACCTTGGAGAATCCGAGAATAGCCCAACCCCGCGTCGCTTCTGTACACAATCGACCAACGGCCATCCTCGCTACGGACCGTAGTTCAACTTCGCTACCTCCCCAGCCTATCAGACATGAATTCGTTCGAATACACCCCAACGAGTCATGAGATATCGCGCATCTTACATATGTCTCCCCGCACGTTTCGTTCTGAGGTGGAGAATCCTTGTCACGCGGCCTTGGCTCGGGGAAGCACCATTCACCCTGGGCGTCCAAGATCAGCAGGCCAAGCGGATCCGCTCGCGATCCAGCGATGCGCCGTCGAAACTGTAACTTGACAGGGTTTATAAAAATAATGGATTCGGATGTTCGCTGGAGCCGAGGAACGTGGCTTGCACCCTGGTCATGGAATTAGATATCACAATTCACAATTCAATGCTCAAATTTGATGTAGGTAAGGTTGAAAGCTGATATTTTTTAGGTTCGTTGGGTATAATATTGCATGGATTCTGGTCAATCAAGTAATGCCTTGGTCAACAAGGTCCTGCGAAGAGTTCGCATTACTTGGCCAAAGTAAAAGAAAGAAGAAAAGAAAGGACAAAAAAGATGAAAATCAAACGCCGTAAATCGAGCCAAGTGCCATCCAGTGCCATCATTATCTATTGTGACTGACAGGCACAGCCTAGGCTAGTCTGTGTAACAAAATGAGCCGTGGTCATTAGAAATTCCGTTCCCGCGCGCTAAACAATGATCGTGAAATTCTGAATAGAAAGAGGAAAGTGCCAAAAGTAGAACAAGAGATCCGGGGAAACAAATGAAAAAAGAAGGAATGGCCTATTTGACGGGTGCAGGTGGTTGGGGAATATTCTCAGGATTCTCAGGGACGTTTGGCTGAGGTGGTTCAGTGACAGCAGGGTTTGGGGCTTGGACGACAGAAGAGGTAGTCACTGGTTCGGGGATGATCTGAGGTACGAACGATTCTACCAATGGAGCGTTGATAGGTGCACCGGCACCCAGGTTCTCAGGCGCTGGTTTAGCAGTATCCGATGGTGCTACTGCTACTTGAGTGCCCGTGAAAATAGGGATCTCAGCACCAGTATAGATAGGATCGTTCAGATCGTTGACTGGCTGTACCGTCTCAGAAGGCCCAGGAAGAACTGGGGTTCCGATAGTTGGCTGCTGCCCATTGATAGGAATGGAGATGTCGGTTTGGCTGCTGGTTGGCGCAGATGTAGGCGCAGTGGGGACAGGTGTAGGAGCAAATAAGTCGTGCAAAGCGTCGAAGAAATTGGTATAGGTGGTAGTCTCGGCAGATTGAGTTGGCGAACCCTCCTCATTGGACTTTTCACCATTATTGCACCATGGCGGAGTGAGAAATCCAGTCCAGCAGGGGAGATGATATTCGGACCGTCGCCTCGGTGCCCAGTTCTCTTCAACCCCTTTTGAAGCCGAAGCAGTGGGGAATACTTCGGGAACCCCCGGCGCTTTGAAATAGTCCAACGAATCGGTCGGGAAAGCCGCACCAGACCCTGTCGGGTAGAGTATCCTGCCTCCACTGCCAGTTGGAAATACGCCAGATGGGAAGACACCGGGTGGTGGGAAGATGCCCTTGGTGACTGTTTGAGTCGGGAGCACATCGGATAGGGACACGCCGGTTGGATATCGGTCTGATGGAAAATGACCGCTCTCAAAGACGCCTGATGGGAATGGCCCCAATGTGAATTGAGGAAATGCGGAATTATCTGTGGTCGTTCCAGCGGCGGCCGTTCCAGCGGCTGCCGTTCCAGTGATCACGGACGTAGCAGAAGTGGATGTCTGTGAACTGGCACTGCCAGAACTAGGTGCATCGGTAAAGAGCTCTGGCGGTGGAATAGCTTCAACCGCAGCACCTAGGAGAAGTGCTCCTGCAGAGAGGATAGTATATCTAGAATGAAACATGCTGCAATAAACGAGAGTAACAGTTGGAAATGCGGTGAGTCGAGAGAGTCAGATCAGATACCGGGATAGATGCTTGAAATGACTAAGGAGAGGGTATTGAGGTCGAAAGGAGGAGAACTGTTTGAGAACTGCTGATGATGCTTTACTCATACGTGGCTGCAAATGCCTTTATAGATATTACCTTGGGGAAGCGAGCACATGCTGCTTTCCAGTTGGCGTGAAGGAATTCAACTCTGCGTAAGAGGCACATTCCTATGCTATCCTGAACCCCCACAAAATCTTCCTATACACATCCTACTCCGACGATATGTATAATATCGCATGAAAGGAACCAAAGGATTTCTTGTAGCATGGCCGAGCGTCAGATCGGGAGGATGAGGCATGGTTAATCAAGGCGATTTGCATCAACACCAGGAATTCTCCGAGTGGCATGTTCGTCAGTGCTTGAAAATAGTACCAAATCGAAGAGAAAGAAGTACGTCTAGACAAACTTTTAGATGCCTACTAATAGAGCACCCAAGATGTCTGCATAAGAGGGACTAGGCTTCCATTCTCCAGGCTCTTGTCCAGGTTCTCGTTAGTTACACTCTAAAGATTTACTGTCTTGGATCTTGGATTATTTAAATCGTCCATAACGCTATCTCTTGCTGCAGAAATGACATCACATGGGCTGGTATCCAACGAATCTCACAATCTCGAGTCCGTTTATATGGAAGATTCGTGCAGGAGCGCCGAGCCTCCATCCGTTCAAATGTGGGAAGTCCAGCGGCGTAGCTCCTTCGGAATCCTGGGAAATCCTCCTCCGCTCCTGGCGAGTTCAACCAAAGGGTCTAATTGATGCGGAGAATGAATGGAAGGAGGAATGCTTAATAAAAGGAAGTCCGGCATCCTAGGCCTCCCTGCCGCAGATGGACCGAGGCTTGCGAGGATTGAAGAGCATCCACCAACGGGGAGGAGAGTCTCGGACGAGAACTTGGGTATCCCGCCGAGTCCTCAAACTAGGCACAGGGTACGAGGTAGTTAGTACGAATACAGCGCTTGGAGTATGCACAGAAGCACAGAAAAAAGAAGCCAGAGGCACAGCACATCAGGTGTTCGGCCCGATGGGGCTGGGATGATGGTGGATGGGATGTGTCGTTTAAACCTCCCCGCATTTATCAGCGCAAAGTGGAGCTACCAGAACACGTGCGGGGGTGTTACGCTATCCGCAGACAGCTCCGGTCTTATCGGTTTGTCCATCTTTCAAGCGCACCTCTCTCCTCTTTTCCATTTTTTGACTGAAAGTCCCGAGTCGAAGTCGCACACCGAGATGAACTTTGTGGACGCTCAACCAGCTTCGTTCCTCGATTATGCGTGGACTACGCCCTCCGACAACAACCCTAATAAACCCGCAAAACCTTCCAAGACAAGTCGGAAGCAGAATCGGTGTTGCGATCAGTGCAGGAAGGGCAAACGAGCGTGTGACGCAGCCATCCTAGAAGACTCTCTTCTGGACAAGAATGGATCGAGCGAACCAAATCCTACGGTGTTTCATTACAGTGGTGAGTCGACACTGCCTTCCGACCCCTCTTAAATCCCTTATCTGACTGGTCAGATGTCTTCGGGCCCCTAGCACCTTGTAGCAATTGCGAAAAGACGAAGAAAACTTGCACATTCGAATGGCTTCGATCACAACGAGTGTCACAAGCGGCACCACAACAAAATCCAGCACCACCAACAAAGCGACGCCGAAAGAGCAGCCCCTCAAAGAATGCGCCGAATGATGTCGTCGAAGCTGCACCTCAACAGCTGCCGTCAGCTGCCCCGCCGCCCACTGTACCGGATGCGGGTGGAGACTTTGTGGCACAAAATGAGGGCATGGACTTCGGTTTGACATTTGCCGATATACCCATACCCTCATTTGATTTCAGCCATTCTGCGTTATCGACATACCAGCATGCACCTCTCATGTATGATGGTTTAGAACATACGTTCCGCAATGGCAGTAGTAGTTATGATGGCACCCTGGTTGATGAAAGCGATAATTTCCTGGAGCTGGACTCTGGAAAAGGATCGTCGTTCGACACCTCTTCAGAGAGACTTTCGGAAGGGGTCGAAGGTAACAGTCCCAATGGGGATTTAAAAGTGCAGAGCTCAGAAGAAGCTTCGACTTGTAATTCAGCAATGGTACGAATACCAAGAAAACGGCGACGACGAAGTTCTTCAAGCTTGCTTTCGGACCGGTTGCACAACCCTCTTCTTTCGCTAACAAATAATCTCTTTCTATCCACCAATAGCACATTTCTCACCGAAGGCTTGCTCAGGATATATCACGACAGTTTCGAAAATGCGCTTTCCTGTTGGTTGACCGAAAGGACCTGTCCTTACAGTAAGGGGTCCGAGGTGTCACTAGCTAACGATGCTGGACCCGATTGGAACCGGATTTATTATCGAGTTTTCCGCCTGGATCGGTTGGCATCGTCGATACGTGGTCGAGCATTGAGTTTCAGGGAGGATAAAGCCTCTTCGAAAGCCCTCAACTTGGCGATCTTTTCTTTCGCAACACAATGGGCGCAATCGAGTCAAAGGAGTAAGGCGAAATATCCATTCCATAGCGACGGCTCCGATGACAAAAGCACTGCCTTCAGCGGGAACAATGGGATCCTCCCCATGTACAGCGAGTTCGATCGCACACTTCAGGTCACGGCATGGAACGAGGCTCGGCAAGCGCTACAAGAGGCCAGGGAGATTGAGTCGTTCCGAGTAGTACTGGCGCACATCGTATTCTCATTGACCCAGCGACCCCAAGACCCGATTGAAGATCCTGCAGCTTCAAGCGAAGCCTCTTTCTCGATGTCTAATGGAGTGTCGACATCGACAGGATACGATACGGATATGCTAAACACCTCGTCGAACCAGCAAGCCGACACCTCAGTGGACGACTGCGAAGAGCTTCTATCCAAATTAAATTTGACGATCGAATCAGAAGATCCTCCAATTTATCTGGAACAAGGATTGAGGCTGATCCATTCCTTGAGGTCACGCATGGCGATTACTGGCACAATGAACAAATTATCACGGAGAGCGAGGTCTTCGAAGCCAAATCCCAATCGATTGACTGCGGCGGACAATGCGACGGTGGATCTGCTATTCTGGCTTGGTGTTATGTTTGACACAGTGTCGTCAGCAGTGCACAAGCGACCTTTGGTGGTACCCGATGAGGATAGCGATATCTATGCCCTCGATCCAAGGCCTGCAGATGATGCTATCTCCGATAACGGCCCACTAGACTCAAGGTCTTTAGCGCCCGCCAGCGAAGGTCTTTGGGATGGATATCTCTTCGCTCGACAGCGGAAACGATTGTCTGCTGCACCTGTCCGCTGGCCTTGCTCTTACGAACAGGCCGCAGCCGTACTTTGCGATGCCGCACCAGTAAAAGTACTCCTCTTTAGGAAGATCACTAGGGTGCAAACCCTCTTGTCTCGCAATGCCCGCGGCGACCGAATCGAAAAGGCCTTGAAAGAGTCACTGGACGTGTACAACCACTGGAATCAGCTGTACGCGCCTTTCATCCGGGACTGCATCGACAACCACGATAGCTTGCCACCACGAGTGCAATCATGGTACATCTGCCTAACCGGTCACTTCCACCTCGCAGCTTTGCTCTTCGCAGAGCTCGTAGAAATAATCGACGACTCTGAATTGAGCGTCGAAACCATGCGCCAGTCGCGAAATTCGTCTAAATTCATCGCCGTATTCCGTGCGAGGAACTGTCAAACACTATCTGATCTCGCGCAATGTGCGTGCCCACGGGAAGGGGCGTCATTCCCCAAATCCCAAGATTTTCACTTTGCAGTTAATTCAGCTGCCATTTTAACCGAGCCGTGGACGGCAGTATTAATACAGGCATTTGCCAAAGCAGGAGTTCTTCTTTTGGAGTCCGAGTCATCAGCGGTCACGTCTATTTCAAATGTTGTACATCAGGAGGATTCTTTCAGGCGCGCGGATGAATGCGTCAAGGCGTTATGGTATTTAGGGCGCAAGTCGGACATGGCTCTCGCTGCTGCACGTATTCTTGGGGACGCTTTGAAGCAACGTCGAAAAGGAGTTGAGGAAAAGCTTAGCGATATGAGTTCCTTTTTGAGGCCTGAATTGTGGGAAGGCTACGAGGATATGGCGGACCCAATGTCGGTCGAATGTGTTTCATGAATGGCTAGACAAAATCAAAGTTTATCTGTGTGGTTTCCCAACGATTGGTTGCGTTGCAGCACATTCGTGAAGCCGAACCTTCATTTGAAAGAATGGATGATTGGATGTTAACATCAACGCGATATTCGTGCTAGGAGATCCGTCTAAATGCAGCGATTGACGCGAGACACCTTGGTGATTGTATCAAGCTAGTCCTATAATGTTGATGTCACGTGATAGCGCGTTCCGCTACTACCCCTCAGAACAAGGTCTCCATACCCATCCAGTGTCCACAATTGCAACTATCAAGCCGTTAGATTGGTGAACTATTGACGTTCAGATCGGAAAGATCACCTAATTCAAGTTGGACGCATATGTGCTCTGACTGCGACAAACCCTGGAGTATTTCCCTATTGAGTACCCTTCACGCGTCGAGCGCTTAACAAGCGAGTTCTATTCGCCAAATCTATCAAATGGGGATTCTGGCGTAAGTGTCCGATACAGCTACGATCAGTGTGGAGACATCGTTCGCTGACTTGATAACTGTAGACTATGGGACTTGATCAAAGATCAGGACCATAGTATCTCAACGGCCAAGCTTGCTGAAGACTTCTACAAACAACATGGCCGACCATTACGAATCGCTGTCGACGAGGCTGGCTGGCGATTCAATAACTTAACGCCTCAGCAGGTATTCGTTATTCGAGAAAGTAAGTTGGCTCCACACGCCCACTTGTCATATATACTTACGCGTTGAAAGAGTCAAATCAGCCTTACCAAGGCATTGAGAAGGCAATTTTCTACCGTCTATGCCATCTTCTCTCGCTCAATGTTCATCTTATGTTTGTCTTCGACGGGCCGAGGCGTCCTGCGAAACGGGGTCGAAATGGCGGCTCGAAGATCGATTACGATCAGTTGCGAGTACTCAAAGAACTTCTTCGCTATTTTAAAGTCCCTTATCACGAAGCTCCTGGGGAAGCTGAAGCAGAATGTGCTCGATTACAGGCACTTGGTGTCGTCGATGCAGTCTGGTCTCAAGATTCCGACACGCTGATGTTCGGATGCGACTTTCTCATCCGGGATGATCGGGTAGCAAAGTACAAAGACGTTAACAGCCGATCGAAGGACAACACGAAGAAAGGCTATGAAAGTGTCCGAGTGGTTCGAGGCGAGGATATCCGCAGGCACCATACATTGGATCGGGATGCTTTGGTTCTGTTTGCAATGCTAACTGGTGGAGACTACGATATGACGGGACTACGAGGTTGCGGTGCATCTACGGCCTTGAAGATTGTGAAATCAGGAATCGGTACTCTGCTCCGTTCTGCAGAGACACAGAAAGATTGTGGAATTTGGAGGGAAACTCTTGTATTTCAGCTGCAGAATGCTCCTCGCGCTGGCATGATTAACGTTCCCATGAATTATCCAGACATCAAGACGCTCCACAAGTATAGTCGACCTACGGTCTCCCCCGATGAACAGCTTTTGAACCTACGGTGTCTTAAAAGTGGATGGAACAAGCCCCTCGACGAGCTCCAGTTGTTGGAGGTGACAAGCCAGCGGTTCAACATCTGGGGAAAATTCTACATGAACTGGGTGGCTCCAGTACTGTTCACACGATACCTAGTATCAAGGGATCCCGCTCTACCTCCTGAAAACATCCACAATGTCAAAATTGTCCGACCACGAGGGAAGAATAAAGAAGAGCAAACCGATGAAACCAAATTACAGCAGAAGGTGACCTTCTCTCCGTTTAGTGTATCTTCACTCCAACGAAAAGACTTCGAAGGCGGCGAAAGAAATGGATATTGGACGGGCACGGTGGGTCAACCGTTTGACCCAGATCATCGCGTCCAGTGGGAATTTCCAATATATCTGCTCCGCAAAGTGCTGCCCCGAGACGTGTTGGAACCCTCAGCACCACCACCCAAGACGCCAGCGGGAGCAGGCAAAAGGCGCAAAGCCACCGACGACAACCAGGAAGCCGGACAGAGCTCGACAGCATCGAACAAACGGCAAAAGCTAGTCGAATCCCTTGCTGCCATCAACAGAGACTTGGGAAAACAACGAGCAGCACAAACATCCCATCAAGCAGCGAAGCAGAAAATCCCTTCCAACACCTACAGTTCGCCCATCCCAGGACGTCCGCAAACTTTCCAAACCCAAAATCCCTCGTATTCATCCCCTGCTTCACGGCTAGCTTCGTTCTCGATACCTGATTACGATTCACTCGAACTCCTCCCAGATGACGACGATGACGATGACGACTACGCGATCAACTTCGCGGACATTGAGGAAGCCTACCTTCAAAGCATGGAATCAAAGGCATTTATAAAAGACCCGAATTTCATATATGACGATCGAAGCTTCTTTGACACGGGTTTTCCCTCGCCTCCAAGCATGCGGGATTCTACTGGTTCGAACAACACTCATTCTTTCAGAGCGCCGGTAGCTCAGCAAGAAAGCCAGCATCGGACACCTACCATCCACCGTGCAAATGCGTCGGGAGCGTCAACAGCGGGATCGAGCTCAGTTCCGGATCTGGCAGAATTGCGCGCAAAACGTCTTCAGCATCTTTCCAGGGGAGCGCCGCCAAAGCCACAGGCAGGTAGAGATTGTGTTAATCTAACAGGAGATTCAACGTCTCAATCTTCGGGGCAGTCATCGAGGCAAAGTGGAGATAGGAGTATTCCGGGGCCTAGAAAGGAAAAGGAAATTGAAGTCATAGACTTGACTGATTTATAATATTTGGATAGAGTTTCATGTTATGTAGAAGGTTTCATTAAAGACTTCAATGGACTGGCTTCCTTGCTGTCATATCGTTTCACTTTACTGTGCAATTAGTAGTATGACAGCCCAGCGAACACTCCATAAGCAAAAGTAAACTCGTCAATTGGAAGCCGGCAATAGATATTAATTCAGTAGTAACTGAGTTTTAGAAGGGAAAAAGGGTATATATCCATTACACCGCCCATCCAGCCACGCGAAAGATTACAAGGAGTTGTTGTTACAGTATTACGATTATTGGTACAGGCAATGGGCCATCCCATACCCCGTATGGTTGCTTTCATCGACGAGCACGGTCGCGGCTCCGACTGCGGCTGCGTGACCTACTTCTATCCCTTCGCCTGCGATCCCTATCTCGGTCTCGGTCTTTATCTCCATCGCGGTCCCTGTCACGATCTCGATCACGATTTCGATCTCCTCTATCGTCGTTGTTGTCACGACCAGGTAGGTAGCGATCTGAAGCATCGAGGCGTGAAGGCCTAGCTCTGTCGTAACCTCTAGGCCTGAAGTCTCGGTCGCGGTCCCGATCTCGATCACGGTCCCTGTTATGGTGATGGTCGCGGTCGCGGTCGCGGTTACGAGATCTACTACGTTCGCGATCATTGTTGTCACGAGGATCTATCCCCTTTCCACGAGCGCCGGGCACGTATCTATCAATGCCATCTGGACTTCGAGAACGAGAGCGACGATGTCCACGCCGATCCTGCGATCGGTCTCTACGACCACCGCGAGAGCGAGAGCGCGATCGCGAACGTCGTCGGTCTCTGTCGCGGCGTGGTGAGGGACTTCGAGAATCAAATCGAGACTTGCGGCGACTGGAGAAAGTCTCGCGGGAAGCGCTCCTATCAACACGCGAGCCTTCGCGGCGAGAACGCTTGTCGCCACGGTCATCTCTGTCTCTGTCCCGGCGTCTGCTATCGTCACGGGCGCGATAAGAGTAGCGGTCGTCATCGCGTCGCGACCTGCGTTCATCGGCTCTGCTGGCCCGAGATCGCGAGCGACTTCTACTGTGTCTGCGGATGCTCGATCTCCTATCGCGGCTTCGAGATCGAGGATGACCTCGAGACTTCTCCTCTGGTTTGGCTGGCGGCGGAAGATCGAAGCGCGAGATCGGCTTCTTTTCGTCGGCCTTCTCAGAGGCCGGCGCGTCAGGCATCGGAGTGTCTTCATCCTTGGAGCTTTTCGAAGATTGTTCCGCAGCACCAGCATCTTGCTTCTCAGGCGATTGAGTCTTGTCTTGTGCTTTGCTGCTCCGTTCGGGAACAGGATCTCGTGGGACAAGTGATTTAGGAGGCAAAGGTTTCCGCATCGGCGGGTCCAGAGATTCTGATCGTTCGAGCGCTGGTCGCTGTCTAGATTTCTTCATCTGCTCACTCTCCTGAAGAAGTGCTTGCAGTGCTGCATCGTCGTCGACCTTGATATCGTCGAGATTGACCGGTTTAGGGGGTTCAGGGGTTTTCGTCCTTGCCTTTGCATTGCGCCTATCAGCGCCACGACCACGGCTTCTGCTTCTGCTTCTGCTTCTGCTATCATCTCGGCGACGGTCTCTGCTCCTGTCTCTGCGACGATCTCGACTGCGGCTGCGACTACGGCTACGGCGACTATAGCGGTCACCGTATCGTTCCGAATGCCGCTCACGTTCCCTTCGGATACGCTCCGAACGTTGTGCTTCCCACTCCTCGTCTTCCTTCTTTTTGCGAGCTCGCTTCTCCTCTCGCTCCTTTTCGATGCGCTCTCGGTCTTGACGGCGACGCTCCTCCTCTTCTTTCTCGCGCTCCTCCCGTTCCTTGCGCCTCCTTTCGTCGCGTTCCCTGCGCTCTTTCTCACGAGCAGCTTCCTCCTCCTTTTCACGACGTCTTCTCTCGTCTTTCCTGGCCTTCTCTTGTCTCTCCTTTTCGAGTTCCTCTTCGAGTTCTTTCGCCCGCTTTGCAGCTCTCTCCTCACGGCGAGCATCTGCTTCACGGATGTAGTCTTCGTCAGCTTTGCTCCCGCGCTTTTCCTCTTCTGCAGCAAGCTCTGCACCGATTTCCTGTACCCTATACTCGCGCATCTTTTGTATACCCTGGGAGGTACAAAACTCGTCAATCATCTGATTCAGGGAGGCAGAAACATCTTTATAGATGTCGGAACGCTCTCCAGCACCCTCAATCAGCGTTGCTGCGAGTCGCGGGTCCTTGGACAATAATGACGGGTCGCGATCGGTCTCACGATCGACAAGTTCCTCGATAGAAGCAAGAAGGGCGTCTTTAGCGGGCTATTCATGCCTTCCATTAGCATCTGACATGACCGATTTCGAAATCCTCTCATGATTAAATACCAGAAGAAGGGAAATGAAACACTTACGGAGGCCTCGAACTGCGCGAATATCTGCTTTCGCATCGCGTCGTATTCGCCCTTCTTGCGGAACGTGTGGTGCAGGCCATCGATGGCTGATCGCTTTGTCTGCGAAATGGGGAGATCAGAAAGCTTGAGCTTCTTGCGTGGAGGTAATGCTGGTCCCTCGCCGTCCAGTGGAGGAGGGTTCTGGTCGACTTCTGCCATGGCAGCTGCACCAATTGGCCAGTCAAATGTGAGTTATCTTCTGTCCTGCAGTGACGTGTCGCGTTTTGCTCTCCAACAGTAGATTGTTGGAGCAAAAGATGCAGGGGACGGAGCTGCACGGACGTAGCTCCCGCGTTAGGTGATTAAGATATTTATGGATTGAGGGTGGTCGACAAGCTGCTGTGTCACGGTCGAACTGGACATGAAATAATGAGTTCATACATGGACGTCTCTCTTGCGGAACATTATTCACCAAATTAAGCCATGTTTTGGGGAGATGTGAGGGAGTATGAGTATGAAAGAGAATCAGAGACGTGAACTCCCTTGCCTTGGCGTCACATGATGCGGGTGTGGCCCGAGCTTTCTCGTTGGTGAACCTCATTGATGAAGCATGGCCCATCCAAGTAGGCCGAACAGTAACGCGATCTCGCCGCCCAAACGCCACTCCTTGCCTCTCATTCAACGATCAATCGCACTCTATAACAGTCAATCGTAGCATCGCGGCCAGCGAATTTCCCCCTCGGCAAACCAATCTCACACAATGGTTCACAAAGTTCTCTTCTGGAGTGGACTCGGTAATTCTCTCTCCACACCTCAGCGGTCCCGCTCAGTGACCTTTGGAAACGATGGCTGATTGAATGATATATAGGTATCGGAGTACGACTATGGCAGCTCGGCATTGAGATGCGACCACTCTTCAACAAGGAATCTCTCTGGGTCTACCCGGTCTACGCAGGCCTCGGCGGCAGCTTTGGATACTGGCTTATGGGCGTTGAGCAGCGACAGTTCAGACTCCTCGCCGACCGACGAGAGTCTTTGATCGAGAAGAGGGCACGAAGGAAGGAGAGGGAGGCCGCCGCTGCCGGAGAATCATAAATCGACCCTGCCCACCGTAATTCAAACATCGGCGTGGGTAGAGAGAGGGAAACGACAGATGCGGGGACAACCGAGGATTGATCATGGGCGCATAGACATGGCTAGTTGGACTGGCGCGTTCGTTATAGCTGGTTGCGAAGCATGGGATATATTGATGCTACCGCCTGTTGGAGAGGGGCGAGATATGATGGAGCTGAGAGGATACAGTTTTTTCTTTGAACTCCTTTCGAGCCTGAGGACTCGATTGCTGTATAAATTCCTCAAACAACCAATCAAAAATTTCACATCATGTTCTTTTCCATCGAACAACGTGATCGTTCATTCCACTTTGGACTACCAGACTGCTTGGTAATGGGGGCTCGCTGTATGGCCCAATAGGCTCACGTTCCAGCCACGAGGCAGCTTATCTGCAGAAATCATATGAATGACCTAGCAAGCCTGTGTAGCCCACTATACACAGAAAGGCAAAGATTTGATAACCACTACGTTTATAATAGATATGGCGGATGTTACCGTTACCGCATAGGCAGGCAAGCATCGGCATCATCAAAGCGTCTCAAGCTAGGCCAGATACCATCCCGAAGCGGCAACTCCATGATGGCGGAGATCGCACAGTCCCATCCACTTCCACCGGATGCTCCGCCCTGCTGAAGTTCCCATCCGACCATCCTATAATCTAAAGCAAAACCGTGTCCTATTCGGCTCCATTCGCACGCCATATATAAATCTGAAGGATCTGGCTTCGGACGGGACGTCGGAATTTTCAATCCTATCAACGTCACTCCCCAGGTAAACATTTCAACTTCACAGATAAACGGTCCCCACATACGATGAGCAGCCCACCAGGAGCACAAGGAATCGTAGTTTTCTCGGGAGGAAGCGCAGCGAACAATCTCGTCGACGTCTTCAAGACCGTCAGGGAGAACAAGAAGTGTCCGCTGAGCTATGTGATTCCGATCAGTGACAACGGTGGTAGCTCGAGTGAGCTGATACGCGTATTCGGCGGCCCTGGTTTGCCTTCCCCCAGCGATCGAAAGATTGAAATTCATGGAAATATTTGTGTCTGACTTTTTCTTTACAGGTATTGGCGACGTAAGGAGTAAGTCGACATTCTCATCTGCTCGACAATCTGTGAACTGTGTCTAAATCTCGTGTTCCCCACCCAGGTCGCCTGGTCCGCCTTATCCCTGATGACCCAGATCACGACGACAGTGAGAAGGCGGCTATCAAAGTCTTCTTCAACCATCGCCTTCCCAAGGACAGACTTGCGGCCAAGCAGGAATGGCTGCAGATCATTGAGGCTGATCATGCCCTCTGGGCGAACATCTCGACCGCTAAGAAAGAGCTTATCAGATCGATTCTCAACGTCGTCAATTATGAGATACTGCAGAGACTGAGGCCCAGCTCAGCGTTCGACTTCAGCAGTGCCAGCATCGGGAACCTTTTCCTCACAGGGTCAGTTGCAAAATCTCGTAGACACGTCCTCCTCCTTCAAGGCTTCACAAACACCTCAAATCTTACGCCATACCACCTCAACAACAAACCATATATGAACCCCCTATCCAACCCTTCGTCCGAATCCAAACTGACATACCCCCTCCCAACAGCGCCCGCCTCTTCACCAACTCCCTAGAATCCGCAATCTACCTCCTCTCTTCCATCTGCTCCGTCCCAAGCCACACCTCCGTCCTCCCCGCCATCTCCTCAAACTTCACGCACCACATCCGCGCCGGCCTCGCCGACTCAACCTTCATAACCGGCCAAAACGCCATCTCGCACCCCTCGCACCCCTCCCACCTCGAATACCCCTCCACCACCTCCTCCCCTCCCACCAGCACCAGCACATCCGAAACAGAATACCACGACACAATCGAAGACGCCAACCCCCCGGGCTCCCTCCCCACCCTCCGAAAACCCTACCTCACCTTTTCCAAAACCCCCCCCACCCCCACCTCCGACGACCTGCCCGCCCGGATAACACGCATCTGGTACATCAACCCGTACGGCCAAGAGATCCGCCTCGCCGCGAACCCGCGCGTGCTCTCCGCGCTCTCGTCCGCCCAAGCCGTCGTCTACAGCATCGGCTCGCTCTACACGTCGATTGTCCCCTCGCTGATACTGCGGGGCGTGGGGGCGGCGCTCGCGAGTCCGCGGATACGGTGTAAGATACTGGTTTTGAATTCGACGGTGGATAGGGAGACGGGGCCGTCGAGTAGGCCGTTTAGGGCGATTGATTTCGTGGGGGCGGTCGCGAATGCGGCGGCGCAGTCGCAGTCTGTAGGGGGAGGGGCGGAAGGGGGGAAGGAACTGGGGAGGGAGGAGTATGGGAGGTATGTTACGCATGTTATACATCTCGCCGGGGAGGGGACGCCGGAGGTGGATAGGGGGGAGTTGCAGGGGCTTGGGATTGAGTGTTTGAGGGTTTATGGGAGGAGGGTCGAGGGCGAGGGGTGGGTGCGGTATGATGAGAAGGCGTTGGTGCAGGCGTTGGAGGTTACGATGGGGAGGCGGGAGAGGGGGATGGAGAGGTTGAGGAGGAATACGCTTGAGGGGTAGGGCGGGTGGCACTTCGTGATCATGTGTGTATATATTGGGCGAGGTTAGACGTGAGAGGGTGGGATATATCAAGATATTGATTACATTGTCGAGTCCGCCCGCAATGGGCGGCGACCTTTTCTTCTCACTACACGCTGCTACTCCTACGATACTCCTCCCTCTCCGCGGGATATTCTCTGCACTGGAATATGTCAATGTGAAAACGCTATGCCATTTTCCCGCCTTTCCCTCCTCCACACATCCAATCTCGAATCCTGCACTCTATATCGCCGTTCAACGTCCAATCCTATGATTGGAAAAACACCGCTTGCACACATCGAGAAAAGGGCAAGGGAAAAAAGGGCCACAGTTTATCCGAGAGCAACCGCTTATGCAAAAAGAAATGAAACCTGAAGAGAAGAAGAAGAGGAAGAAGAAAGGTGTATCTCAAAATTAGAGGAACCCTCATGGGGCAAAAGGGAAAAAGCTCCCGAGAGAAGAGAAGTTGACAAAGGAAAGGAAATAAAAGGTATAGAGTAAAGTGAGAAGAAGGTTCGATTTCTTTCCACTTCCTTTCGCTAGGGGATTGGGCTTGCGGAACGCTCGCTCATAATGCTCTAGACTGGGTGGAGGAAAGAACAGAACAAGTCAGAAGTGTAAGTATTGTAGTGTTGATGATGGTTTGGGTGAGTAAGAGGTGGTCGAGTTCGTCTCGTCGTCGAGGTTATCTTCAAGGAAAAGGGAATAGAAGTGGGGTTAACCCCAAGGAGAGGAAGGGTCCGCGTGGGATGTGCCAAAGTAAAAGAAACGAAGAACAGTGTCGCAGTTCTGGGTATGTGGTTTACAAAACATGTAACAAAAACGACAAGTAAGAAAGGAGAGGCGCTGCCAAATGATGTAAAGGTTTTGTTGTGAGTGGTTGCTTATGCACCTTGGCTATAAGCCAGCCAAGCATCATGAGCTTCTCGAAGGACTGTGATTATCGTTAGCAGAGTCGAAAAGGATGTTGAGATGGAATGCTTACTCTGAAGGACCTGCGCTTGCGCCATGTAGGTTTCACAAGCACACTGCAGAGTCCGACCGTCATTGAAGTCAAGCACAACGCTATTGGGCAATTCTTGTCGGTCCTGGTCAGGTGCGTATGGAGGACGGAATTCAGTCAAATGGAATCGCTTTGTGATTCCCTTAGACTGCTCGTTCGACTTGGACAAGCTGAGTACAAGGTTACCCGAAGCATCAATCTCAACCCATCGGCGTTTCCACAACTATGATACTGTTAGCGTACATCAAACCAAAAGGCGTATTCAGCTTACCAAAGTGTCCGGAAATTGGACGTTGAGATCACCGACTTGAACAGATGGCGGAGGCTCCCGCAGGGAGGGGAGTTGAGTCGAAAGGAGGTCTTCAGGTACTGAGCTAACATTCGAGTTCTTTCGAGAAATGGACGAGATGGAAGACATGCGTTTGAACAGCTTGCTTGTTCTGGAGTCCTTCTTTTCTTTCTTCTCCTCGCGCTTCTCTTCAGTGCTATCGAGACTGTGTGCCGACAGACTTCGTGGAGTCTTGACGTCTGACTTCGACTCACTGAGGCGTCGTCCAAAAGATCTCCAGCTGCTTTCAGATGAAGATCTAGGAAGAGCAGAAGTAGGGGTAGGGACAGTGGTAGGGGCGGGAGCGGGAGCAGGATCCTTTGAGTGCGAAGAAGACGGCGGCCTGGGCGAGGTCGGCTCCACCTTTGCCTTAGACGGGCTCAAAGGCCTTGGTGATGGTAATCTTTGGTGATCGATGGTGATCTGGCTCTGCTGAAGCTCCAATGGTGTGCTTTCATCCGGCATCGTCAAAGTGGGCCTCGTAGCTCTGCCGTCTCGAATGATTCGAGCAGTGACTTGAACTGTCTCGGGTTTGCGCACACCGTGCTGGGGACTATAGGTTGGCGACCCATCTCTGGATGGTGGAGGCTGTAACACAGATTGTCGGTCAGACGACGGTGCATACGGAACATTGATGAACGAAGTACGATTAAGGCGTTTGACGGATTGCGATTCGGGAGAAAGCCCGGAGGGAGGGGTTGCGAAGAAGGACGATTTGCGCTGAAGGATCGAAGCAGATTCGGGAGTCGCAAGTGAACTTACTGATGCAACCGAGTCCCTGTTAGACTTTTCCGCGAGCGCTTTGATCCTCTGCGAGATGCCGGACGAGACATTGATCTTCTTTGCTACTACCGCAGTGTCTGAGTTAGAATGGGGGAGCCACGGCCCAGAAGATTTGCGTGGCATCGCCTGGTCGGCGGGCATACCACCAGTCCTGTATGGCTGGGATACAGATCTTTCAGACATTCCTGAGATTGAGGACTTGCGGGGAAAGACGGGAGTGATGGGTGACTTGGAAACCGAAATTGGCTTCGCTTCTTCGACTGTTGCACTGCGCAGCTCTTCCATGAACGAGTCATCTGAGAGATACTCCGCTTCGGAGTTATCTGCAGAGATATGAGGAGTGGTCAGCCCGTTTACCCCACCTTCTACAAAGCTGTGCCTCTTGGTGGTGTTAAATAGCCTGGAAGCCCGCTTTTCTCTTATTTGGTCGACATCATCCTGCTGGGGATGCGAACCCATTGGCATGAAGATTGCCGATTCGCGCTTCGATCTTCGGCCTAGCTCGCCGGGCGGCATAAGTACCATCGACTCCCGTTTGCTTCGCCTGGTAAAGACGTCGTCTGAAGCAGATGTTTGGATCGTGGGGATAGGCGAAGCGTCCTGCTGGACTGTCACCTCAAAAGAGGGGATCGATGTTGAAGATTCAGGTACAATTGTCGGTGAGCTTTCGACGGACTCCTTCTCGGCTTGCTGCAATAATTCCACACTTTCCCCTGTCTGCTGGGTGGGAATCTCCAGAGAAAGCGTCTTCTTCTCGTCCGGTTCAGGAGTCTTTTCGTCTTCCGAGACTGATGAGGGTCTTGTCGATGGGGCGGCAGAGGATCCCTGGGTCTGTGCAGAGGTTGGCGAGCACGCAGAGGCAGCCGATTGCAGATCGTCCGATTCGAGGTGACCCGCGGTCGTGTCGAGCGCAGAATCATCAGCTGCAATAGAAGGTTCTGGTGTTGCAATCGGTGCACCCTCCTTTCGTTGGATTACAGTCAAAGGCCGATCCTCCTTGGGCTCCATAGAGGAGGCGGCGTCAAATGGTTCTGTGCTAGGCTCGTCTAGCTGTGGTTCTGGGCCCGGGGTTGGCTGCGTAGTCGATTCCGTATTTGCCTGGGGGAGTTCCTCTGCAGAGATGTCTGCAGGTTCTCGAGGGGACGATGTCAGATGTGGTTCTGCAGGTTCTCCAGAAGTTGTTACCGTTTCAGTATCTGTGGGGCCATCTGGATTCGTTTGCAAAGGCGGTGTGGTAGGCGGATCGGCAGGCTTCTCATCTCCGATAGTGTCACCGACATTTCCACCCTCCAATCCTCCGTTGGAAACTTTCTCTTTTTCAATGTTTTCAGACTTCGTTTCGCTGATTGCTTCATTATCTTTCGCGGCCTTCTCTTGTCTGGCCTTCATCTGCTTTTTACGAAGTTCCAGGGCCTTCATCAGCCTTTGTTTCTCTGGTGTGGCCCTGTCTCTATGGCTACTATGGCTGTGGACCGGGAGGGATCTGACACTCATTGGGCTCTTGGGAGGAAATCCTGGAGATGTAGGAGGCAGTGGGAATTCTGGCACCGGAGGAATCGGCGGGGGTGGAGGGAATGCAATGCTTGGAACGACGCTGGAGTCCCTTGATTTCGGCCTCTTGGGTTCCACGTTGCTCTTCCTGTTGGCGACCCGCATGCCGGCAGGCAAGCTTGACACAGGCCTAGCTACATTCTGGGTACCACTTCCCGAAGTATGCGGTCTCTTCGAATCCAACGAGGGCCTGGGTCTTGGACCAAGTTTGACTTTTGGTTTGTATTGGGCGTAGATCTCGGCGTAAATGTCCGCCATAGCTGGGCGCGCGGTCTGGGAGGAGAATCGGGGGTCAGGCCCATGTTCGAACAGAGAATCGTACTCCTTCAAGCTGTCTCGGTAGCTGGAGGCTTTGAATTCGGGATTGGCATGTTCGGGAACACTCTCTATGGTGGTATGTGATACGGCGCTCCTTGGAACCTCAGCCGTTGATGAGCGGCTGAGGGTAGTAGTGAGAGGGGGAAGCTCCGAGGGGGCTGCCGAACTTTTGGTGTTCGTGAGAGATATCCCAGTAACGGTATCTTTGGACGAAGCAGCCGTTGTCGGTCGCGACATGGATTGGGACTCTACCGAGGGACCTGATCCTTCCTCCGCATCCTCGGTGATCTCGTCCAGCTTGCGCCGCGATGAGCTACTTGAGGAGCAGTTTGAGGGGGCAGCAGTATGCAAGGAGCAGGCAGCCGCGAGGGCGGAATCGCTGAGTTCATCGGCGGTGGTTATGGAGAAGACGGAATCGTGAGGGGTGAACTGCTCGGAGACGGTCGTGAAATGGACGGCGACACGTGCTAGGGTGACATTAGCCAATTTCTCATCTCATAGTTGGATGAATTGTTTGCATACCTTGTAACAATCGCGATGTACCCTCTGGTACGTATTTTATCAAGACCTTGCGCCGACGGTAGGAAAGGAAACCGTAGAGAGGTGATGTTTCCTCGTACTGCGCGACGGCTCCCCTGATCTCTGAGGCTCCGCCAGTGCCACGAGCAAGGACCTCGACAGCGTCTCGGGAGGCATATTTCAAGAGGAACCTGCGCAGAAAAGATATGTTAGCATTGGCGTGCAATGGGGGAATACATGAAGTGAGGGATTGTGCGCCGTACCATCCGCCTCCTTCGGCCAGGGCGCCCTGGTATGCCTCGACGACTTTGGCGTCATCAAGCCCGTTCAGCGACATGGCGAATTGGGGCCAGGGTGGATGCTGAGGGAAAGGCTCTAGCCCTTCGAAACCCTCGTGGAGCGCTCAGAAACAAACGAGAGGAGTTTGTCGACGATAGATTGAGGATTGGATGTTCACGTTGTGAGAGGGAGAGTTTAGAGGATAAGTGGCCAGTGCACCCGTCAGGGGATGCGGTTTGGAGACGAAGAGTGGCCGGCCCGCTCAGACCATTTGATCGAATGAATTAGAAGGTATGGTGGTACGGGGTAATTACTCGTAAATTGGTAGCGATGGCGGCAGAAGTCGGCGCGAGAATGAATTTACAAGTAAGATGAAGATGTGCTTTACTTTGCTTGCAGTGGGTGGGTGGACGTGGGTGTGCACCGGGCACTTCAGATGCAAATGGCCTCCACGAACATTCCGTGTGAGAAGAGAAGAGAAGAAGGGAAGGGAAGAAAGGAAGGGGAATGGAAAGAGGAAGTGAGGGGAAAGTATCCAGGGGAGAGTTGATAATACGAGTAATCGTGGTAATGACTTGGTGCTGTACCCGTCCGTATCGTAGCGAGAAGGATGATGGAGGGAGGGAGTGAGAGAAAGTCGTCACTTGCATGTATTCGTACCTACAGTGTGAAGGTCCAGGGTGTTGACTTTTTGACGTTTCAGGTGCGGCTACGATGTACCACCAGTGACCACCATGCATGAACTCTACACTCACTACTGCGCCTTTACACTGTACAATCGACAGCTTGACTCCATCCACCTAAGCCAACTACGATACAATCATCTGCACCTTTCAGGAACCAGCCTAGTCCCGTCACTTCCCCCTCCCCACCTCTCTTGGGCTTAAGGATACTTCGTAGGGTACTCCGAATACAGTGGTAGGATGGTACGAAGGAGTTCCGCGAGTGAGAAGAGGCCCAACTACCTATCTACGAGACTACGAGTAATACAATAACCACCTACTACCTGCTACTGCTAGTCCACCCACCCCTCACACCACCATTCAGCCGTCAAGAACCACCTGAAAAGAATAACCTGTCAGGTTGTTATCATCCATCACCAGTTGGTTTTTACTAGGGCGTGTAGTCCTACGCGTCACGCCCGGCCTGGCATGAAGCAATTGGGGTTCCGGCAGATCTCCCTCCCCTTCGCCATGACCACGATTGCGACATTCAATTTCGCACATGGTTGGCGCGAATCAACGAGCAGCATGTGTTCCTCGAGTCAAGATGAACGGACAACAGCACCCTGACACTTGCTCGCTTTTGTCTGGTAGCTTGGCTCAACGGGATCATCCTGGTTGGCGGAATTGATCCTCGTCCTGCTCGTAGTACCTCTTTTCCGCTTCCTCGTGGAATGAAAGATGGCGGCGGCTGCAGGTATCAGCTTGTCAATGTGATGCGAAAAGCAATAATTAATCATAAATCATACCTGCGAGTACTACCTCCCTGCTTCTCAACAACGAATACACAACACAGGATCGGTCGCACGTAACGGTACGCCATGCATCTGGCTTATCAGTCCGTCGTGGAAGTTTTCCCCACAACACTTACAAGAACTGCTAGAATGGCCGGTATCTCCGCAGGTCAAGAACGCGTAACTATGGACTGTACCAAAGAATGAAGAGCCGTCTTTTCCATAACGCTCATTCTCGTCGTTGGTGGACTTCACTAATTCTAGGGACCTCCCAATAGCACGATACGCTATCTAAGGAGTACTCGTAGTACTGGTGTCTCATAGGCTATTGGAGGTAATTATCGATGAAGTCCAAAAAAGCATCGGCAGCTTGCATCAGCTCTACACGACATCAGCTCTGCAGGTCAACGCCCTCCACCGCTAACTATAACTATTTTATGGTATAGATGGACTAAAACCAGCTAGCTATTGATCCATTAATACATATCTCAATCCTCGTAGTCCTTATCGATAGACCGAACCAAGCTGTTCAATTTGGGAATCTCCTTAATTACCCCTTGCAGCTCGCTCGCATTTTCGTTGCATCCAAATTAGATCTCCCGAGTATTGACTACTCCGTATCCAAGATTTCATCCATACGAGCTCCTAGTTCCCTATCGATAAGAGAAATGCATGACATGTTCCCATGTCATTGATCCATCATCTAGAAAATTCGCAATTATATCTTTTGCGCGTGAGAAAGACGTCTGTGGAGGAAGAATCGTCCAGAATGACTCCAAGCTAGAACCCTCGCTGGCTGGACGGTCGGCTCCCGCCGTGACCACAACCGCAGACGCGGGTATCCGATCTACAATCTACCTACCTAGCTATCATCGTCACCAATTCAATTTTATATATACATCCACATCTACCTCCATATACACCTCCCCCCAAAATCAACATCATCACCATCCACCCCTCAACCCCCCAACAACCCTTCAAAACCATGACCCTCCCCCCTCCATCCACCCTCCCCACCCTCCCCCACCCCGAAATCCTCACCACCATCGACCTCCTCTTCGAGCCCTCACCCCGCCTACACTCTCTCCTCCTCCCCTCCCTCCTAACCACCCCCCACGAAAGCTACGCCTCGCTCATCGCCTCCGTCCACAGCAGCCTCACCAAGCTCTCCCGGGCCAAGAACCCCCGGGCCATGGAGAACCTGATCGCGATACTGGGGTCGCATCCGCGGCTCGGGGCGAAGAAGGTCGAGAGTGCGCAGAGTAGGGCTGAGCAGGCGAGTCTTGCCGGCGGGGAAGGGGATGGTGGGGAGGAGGGGGAGAGGTTGAGGGTGTTGAATGAGGAGTATGAGGAGGCGTTTCCGGGGCTGAGATATGTGTATGTTTGATCCTTTTGGTATTTTTTTTTATGAGGGGGATGCTAATTGTTTTGGGGTATAGGGTTTTCGTGAACGCGAGGAGTAGAGAGGAGATTATGAGGGATATGAGGGAGAGGATTGATAGGGGGAATCCGGGGTTGGAGATGAGGGAGGCGATTGATGCCATGTGTGATATTGCGAGGGACCGGGTGGGGAAGTTGGGGGTAAGAGAGGAGTGAAGGGATCGGGAGGAGATGAGAGGATGGTGTTTTGGTGGAGGTGGTGGTTGTTGAAGAGGAGGAGGAGGGAAGATGGGACTTCATATCGAAGCAGAAGAAAGCGAACAGAACCCCGACATCACAGGAAGGATCATCTCACCATTACCAGCACGAAATTTCACGAAACAAGTCCGACGAAAAGCCTATCTCTTACTACCCAACACGAATTCGAACACATTTACCATCCTCATATTTTCACTACAAGTATAGGTGGATATACATATTTTTTTATCTTCTTTTTTCTTGGAGGTGTAGGTGCTTGGAATGGGTTGTGTAGAAGAGAAGATGCTTCGATTAAGTTAGTTCGTTTTGGGCGAGGATGAAGATGGTGGGGAGTAGGTGGGGAGTAATGACATCGAGACATCCGCCTGGGCTTTTTTCCATTCTGTTGTTCGGAGTGTGGTATGATGATTGCTCATTATGCTATGCTATTACATGCTCCCATCGAAGCGATTCACATGGGTCAGACGGTTGATGTGGATGATGAACATTATACGTAGATAAATACTACAGACCCAGAACCCATCACAACCCAAACAAAATGCAAATCACCACCCCAACACCCCAAACTTTTCCCACATCACAGCACAGTCAAACGACGTACGTATATATTATACCCATTCCATATCCCATTTTTTGCCCGCCCCGCTTAGTTTGGAAGCCCCCTACTTGATGAAGATAGAATTTTATAGCAAACCGACCGGCCGACTGATAATATGCAATATGATGATGATGATGGTGATGATGCTAGCTAGCTACCCAACAAACGAATCGCTGGCAGGAAGAGAAGGGATGCATGGAGCAGCGTTACATAGTAGGATGGAACTGCGGAAACATGAGTTTCCGCTGTCTGAGCCGCTCTTCTTGGACCTCCCTCTCGCGTCTACTCCTCTCATCGAGGAGTTGGCTCCCCGCGTCGCGGTACTGTGCTTGGACAGGGGGAGCAGCGGGTGCGTGCTGTTTTGTTGACGCGAAGAAAGCGGCGAAGTTGGGGGAGCAGGATGCTGGTTGGAGGTTTGGAGAGGGGGGTGATGGCTCGGGGGGACGTGTTGGGTTGGTGAGGTGGGTTTCTTCGAATTGTGTCGGCCAGATTGGGTCGGAGCCTTCTTCGACTTGGTCGAAGTCGCCGACGATGGACTCGCCTGGGTCGAGTTTTCCGAAGTCGGAGTAGATTGTTGGGGGTGGGGTGCCTGAGGCGTTGCGAGGTGTCGTGCTGGATGTTGGGGTTGTCGAGCTATGGGCGATTGATGATTTGGGGGGAGGTGTCGTTTCTCGATAGTCAGTGTTGCCGAACAGTTGCCCACTGCTTCCGCCTCCCTCCTCATCATCGTCATCGAAGTGGGCATAAGGATCCGGAAAGGCATCTTCTTGATCAAAAGCATCGTAATTAGAAAGTCCAAGGGGTGAAGGGGGAAGTGGGATGTGATTCCGTCGCGGTATTTGCGCCTTCGTTGGTGTGTAGGCGTACACGTACGCACTGTTGGGATTATCGCCTGCTGTTTCAATCAGGCCCCCGTCGTCTAAGGACACAGGCGCGAAGTTAGGTGAAGAAGAGTTCGGACTCGGGCTCGAGGAAAGGTCCACCTTGTCTATTCGTATGGCGTCTGAAGACGTAGATGGGGTCGTTTGTGGTAACACCATCCGAGTATAGGAGTCATGACTGCCATACACCAGGGCCAACCTCGCCAACTCCAACTGCTTGGATTCGTGCTCTTGAGCAGCGAGGGATACCCCCAATCCCTCGTGAGTCTCTCTTGCATATTGGTCTCGGCGTTTGACGCGGTTGAGGATGGCAGCCTTGCGTAAGAGGTTCCTCCCCAGCGCTTTCTGCCTTGCCCAAACAGCAATCTTCGAGCTTCCCCGGTCTACAATGTTGGTAGCAGGACTAGAGAACTCGGGTGATAAACGGGAAGTGATGAGAAACAACCTAAGACGGCGTTTCTTCTTATGCAAACAGGAGTGTTCGCCGTCGACATCAGCCACGGATCGACATCGTTTCCTTGGTCGAGGCGGAGATGGGCGATGGTTAAAAGTTAAATTCATAGCTGGGTTCGGAGAGATACAAAATGTAAATGGTGTCGTTGGCTCCAGTTGGTCGTGTAATCTCAGTGGAAGGGCCTTCTGTGGTGGTGAGGGCGAAGAGGTCAGTCCAAGCACGCTGTGCATAATGCTCCTCCGACCCTTTTCCTCCGTCTCTCGTTTGAATACAGAGTCCTTTGCGCACGACACGACATAATCGCGCGTCGAAGTAGTAGCAGCAGGTTGGTGGAGGAGGAAGAGGGTGGAAGTGGAAGTAGAACTGGGAGTGGAAGTGGTAGTGGAAGTCGGCTTTGAGATACGACGATTGGTGGTGACTACGGGTGATGAGTGCACTTGATAGTGCTGATGTTGGTGCTGGTAGTGGTGGTGGACAGCAGCGGGCCGAGCAGTGCCAGTGCCAGTGCTAGCAATTGCTACTTGTAGATGTGGGTGGGGCGGGAGAGCTAACAGAGGTAGCGGCGGTAGTTTATCAAGAGACAGCACTCTCGATTCGACGGCAGTTTGTTGGCCAACCCCCAAACTATGATGGCGGCGCGAGAGCATACGTATCGATGCCCACGAAAAGCATCACGAGACCTCCAGAAAATCTTCACTCCCTTCCTCTCTGAAATCTGACGAATCCAGTCGCAGGGCGGCGTGGAAGGTAGGGGATGGGATCCTCGTCTTCGTTTTCGTCGGGTGCTACCGAGATCTAGGGAACTGGACCACCAGGTATTACGAGTATGTAACGACAGATGTGTATACCAAGTCGAGGATCGAGTACCGGTCGTGTACCAGTGTCGTGTCCTGTACAGTTACATACAGGTCCAAGTAGGTAGGTATCCAGAGGATTGGCGTCGAAGGGGAGAGGAAAGACCTGCAGGGAATGAATTCGAGGGCAAGTGACAGGTGCCGCGAGTAATAATAAGAAATAATCAACAACCCCCTCCACCAACTTAAAAAGGTTTACGAGACTGACAGGACAGCCAAAAGCCAAAACAGACAGGCAAGACAGGCAAAGACCTTAGAAAACGAGGTGGAGGTGTCGGATGACCCGAAGCAGTGGGCAAATTGCGGAGAACCCCAGCAAAGAGCGCAGCCTAGATGCACGCTCACCCGCAGGTCGCTCACAGACTCACAGACTCACAGACACTCACACCTCCCCTCTCCTGTCCTGTCCTGTCCTGTAGGCTGTGTGCCCGCGTGCCTCGAAGCTCTATGCGGTCAACGGAATTGGCTGATTGGACGACGATGCGAAGATGGGGCCGCGCCACGGCGACGTATTACAAGTATTGCTATTGCTTGCTGATTGTCTTTAAAACAGGGAGAGCGAAAGGGAGGGACGTTGTTGGCATTTTATGGACATGTTTGTACGCCGTCAGCGCGGCCTGGATCAAAAGGCATTTATTTAATCAACAACGCGCACGTTGGAGCGACTCAGATTGGGTGGATGGGTGCCACCGACGTCGTCTCATCTTGGGAGGGGACGTCTCTCAAAAGCACATCCAACCTTCAGTCTCTTCAGAGGCCATTGGACTTGTCACCCTCGGAGAATGTCTCCAACAGACCAAATACTGTCAGTGAGAAATGAGGCTACGAAAGCTTGAGGACCAGGGCTCCCATGAACGCTGAGCCGAAGAGGTAGCCAGTAGCGACCTGATTGGGGCAAAGGATCAGCGTATGGAATCCTTCGTCTCTCCTCCAACGAGAGCCCTTCTGAATCGCACCCCAGACTGGCCCCCCCTTCCCCCCGTACCCTCGTTGAAGACAGGAATAGTCGCTTCTGCGACTTTAACGAGGTGGTCTACTCCGTACTCCGTACTTTCCTTTTATTCCCGCACGCTTTCGTAAGACCTGTTTAGTAAATCATGAAAAGCAAAATCGCGTTGATGGTCGTGTGCCCTACGCGTCTGCTCGATCTCCTAGCCGATGGTGATCAGGGTCTGTCGCGATGATCAAAACTGGATCCAGGGTCGACAAGCCCGCTGACATGGCGGAGATGTGATGGTGGAGAAGGGGGGAGGCTCGATCCTGGAGCGAATGTCCAGGAGGACGAATCTGATCGGGAGTCGGAGGGGACATCGCATCGCAGCCGGACAAATCAGAGGGAGATGGCTTGCGAAAGGAGGTGTAATGGTGATGTTGCAGTCCATGCATCGCACACGACTCGACTTTCTTTGCTTTCCCTTCGAGTCGCCACCATACCTACGAGCCTCACTTGATCCCCGTCGGAGGAATGGTGCTGTCTAGATCTTAAAAAGGGAGGACATACCCTCTTCCACCATGACGTTGGGTGGCCAACTGCGTGCAGCAATAGCACAGACGACAATGCCTTTGGTGACATTACCCCAGTTCTTATTCGACTTGGCCGTGAGGGGCGGTCTTGACCATCTCGATTCTTACGTTTTCCGCCTCCGTTGCTTGTCATCACATTGCACCGCTGACACAGGTTGCTCGCTATAGGAGGATCGCTCGACTGCCCAACATGCCCAATCGTAAGACAATTGGAAGGGAGAGAAGAAATTTTCACGTCCACGTCCACGTCCACGGCGGGCGAGGCTGCATTATTGGAAATGCAGACCTGATGCTGGCACACAAACAGCTGCGTGCGGGGTTTTCCATCCTCCTTGGGGAGTCTCTGCAGTTGACTTATTGGCTGGCATCAGCTTTTACGAAATCGTAAGTAGCGTCTAGCAGGGCAGGGCAGGGCAGGGCAGGGCAGGGCAGGGCACGTAGGCACGTAGGGTATGGAGAGACGTCGGTGTGCGCAAGCAAATGCGCATACATTGAGCTGAAGCGAGCGACATTTTTGCTTCTCCTGTAGCCAGTTGGGAAGAGCCCTGGCACCATTCTGGGCATCTGTGGAGGTCCTTCTCCAATTGTATAGTCCGGTGAATAGCCCAAGATGGGGGGTGCACCTCGACGTATGTAATGTATAGTAGTACCTGTGTGCCTGCTGCTGTATGTACGGAGTACAGCGTACATACATACGTACCGTCTGCAAATATATAAGACGTGCATTGAGTGGTTTCTGTCGTGGAGCCAGCCCACCCCAGGCCATTGCACTACCGCTATGCTAGACAGCCACGACATGTTGTCGTCGTGTGGGGTTGAGACCTGTAGTGAGCATGCGAGGTCAGATCTGATGACCGTGAAAGATTCCTCTAAGTATCTTGCTATGTTCGATCTAGTTAGAGCATCATCCGAGTTGTTGTCTCTCGCGTTGCGAATTGAATGCTGAAAAGCGCACTTCGGCGTCCTCCACTGATGCCCTCTCTCTTCCCATGACCCTGCAGTGATGCCCTGTTGGAAGGGGGGTACCTGGATCGACAAGACAGCTTGCGTGTTTTTTTCTTCTTCGAAGGGGCCCACCTTTCAACTCATCCGATGCTGCAGGTTTCATGACTGACATTAAAAAAACTTCCGCGCATTGCTGGGCGTGGTAGTTAGCCACGAATAAAGAAGGAAAGCAGGGAGGCACGAAGCGCGGGGCCGGTGAAGAGAGAAAAAACAAAGTTCAGTTAGATGAGCTCTCTGCGGCAGAAGCGAGACGTGTTGAAGCCCAAAATTCGAAGCTCCAATCCTGTGAAAAACCGACTTGTTGGTGTGCGTTTGTTTTGGGTCCTAATTTTTTTCTATTGCTTCTTGCGTATGAGATGGACTCTCCCCGGGATAGTTATCCGTTCATGCATCGAGTATCCAAGTCCAGCTTTCCGCCCATTTTTGTTTCCCCCACAAGTCACCGCCCAGTTTCGAGCCTCCGATATGGTACAACTCCTTCCCAGAACATAGACAGGCGTGACATTGTCTGTCTGTGCTAGTGATCCCGGTCCGCGCTATGCAAACGATGCTTTCGAAAAGAAATTTCTCACCCATACATGTGGTATATATACAACATACTCCGTAGATAAGGAAATGAATACATGGATAATATGACACATTATATTTGTGCTTTTGTCTCCGGTGAGAGTATTCGGTCTTCGACTCTCCTCATGATCTTGTTTGTTTGCTCGGCGAGGGTAAGAGTAAGGATCTAGTAGATGTCAGTACCTCGGTTCTTCAATGGGCTTGGGTTATAGTCTTGATACATACCGTGTGGGGAAGGATTCGTGCCAAATGGGCGAAGTATCCCTTGTACAAAGCAAAGAGACCCTCGGTCTTGACTGTTCGGGAGAGACAGTCGAACGCCGAGCTGTAGAGGTTGCCCGTCTGGTTGTACATTCGCGACATGATCGTGTCAGGAGGGTGCATAACGCAGCACACGACGAAACCACTGCAAGTGCTGCTAGCAATGTGCAGCGGCATGCCCTCTTCCATTCCGAAATGCTTGATCAACCTCCGCTTCGCGAAGAAGTATGTGGGGAGCTGAACGGAACTGCCGAATCCAGTCCTGACCATGGCCGGAAGCACGCCACGGTAAAGTCCCTTGACGCCTTCATGGCTGTAGATCTGGCGCATACCATCTACCGCATTCTTGTAGTTGTGCTGCGTACCGACGGGTAGGAAGGGTGAGTATGACTGGAGACGGGTCTTGATGAGGAAGAATGGTGAACCGGCTGCTGCACCGAGGATACCCGAGGCGGCTCCCGAGAAGAGATTCACACCGAAGGACTGCACGGCGGCATCGTTGTAGATCGCGCTCGTCAGGGTTTTGCGTACTGGCTCATAGAACCCTAATCGGCAACCATTGAGCGTCATTTGGTATACGTACTGACACACGTGTTAGTTGCGAGCTCGTATAATAATGACTAACAGCCAGGGTATGAACATACCGCGCAACTCAGACCTCGTAACAAGCCCCTTGGACCTTCGTTCTTGAGAATGACACCCACGCCGTGAAGAACACCTTTGTATAATCTCGGCGCATCCTTCCTGGCCTGTAGTTCTCCCTGAAGCTGTAACCTGGGTATCGTCAATACCTCGTCTCGAGAGGTTCGGAATGCTGCGGGCGCACCTAATCTTGACCGTTTCGAAGCCGTGTGTGACCGTCACCGCTCCGCAGGCGGCAATGCCTCCCGCAATGAAGGATCTGGTGTAATCAAGTCAGTAGGAATCACTTAGGAAGCTTCAGCTCGTACATACCCTAGAGTTGTAGACATCGTTCTTCTTCCAGACCTCTTGCGTGAATTCTCGGCGCAAGCAACAGAGAGCCGCAGGCAATATTCGGAAATACTCAGGAAAATGGATAAGAAGAAGAGAAGAGGTTGCGCGCCCCTGGCCACGAAGATACTTAGAGCTCAATGGCGATTGCTGAGTGAGCTCGGTTGACAGAAATTATTTGGAGATCTGAATAATAAGTTAAATGTAAGTCGTATTCCGACAAGCCGACCTCCGATAAACGGCGATTCCCAGTAAAGCCCGAGCCAAGCTTTCCTTTCGCGTCGGATTGCTTAGTTGGTTTCCTCATGAAGCTAAGTTTGGCCTGAGGTGGCCCATGCTTCTTCTCCAGATATTCCCATATTCAATATCAAAAGAGAGCTATTGTTTGCATCTCCCCACCAGCGTCGAGGTATCGCGTTAACCACCCCCACAATCTGCTCGGGTATAATGGTCTCGTTCTTTCGGTGACCTCACCCCACCTCAAATCGACCATGGCGACCGGTTCTGCGACTCCTGGCCCACCAGCACCTCCGGTAGGACCGCCGACACAGAAAGTGAGCGACGTCATAACATCGTTCCGCCCATCAAGAGTAAGCTATCTACATGCAATCAGAGGTGCTAGTACTAATGATAATCTTGTGTAGCGATTCAAGCCAAATGACAGTAAGACTTCGGTGACCTCGCTCGATTTCGACGACACCGGCGAGCTTGCGATCGTAGCACGCGACGACGATACGCTTCAGATATACAACTGCAGAGAGGGCAAGCACGCAAAGGAACTGAAGAGCCAAAAGTATGGTGTACATCTGGCGCGCTTCTCCCACCATGCGCAGAGCATAATCTATGCTAGCACGAAAGTAGACGGTATGCTCTTACGTTGGTTGTCCCAGGAAGCACTGAGCTGATAGATGACCAGATACCATTCGATTTCTTTCCACCCACGACAACTCATACATCCGCTACTTTAGAGGTCACGAAGACACGGTCACATCTATTGCGCTCTGCCCTTCGGACGACACCTTCATCTCCTGTTCGAAAGACAACACAGTGAGGATATGGAACCTGGGATCGAACAACTGCCAAGGGATACTCAAGTTGCACGCCCCGTACCTAGCCGCGTACGATCCATCCGCGACCGTCATTGCCGTTGCATCACCGGCGACGCATGCGATTCTACTCTACGATGTGCGCCACTACGACAAGCCGCCCTTCGCAACTTTCGACATGCTCGAAAACGAGCAGCGTTTCCTCGGCGCCCAGGGTGCAGAATGGACGAAGCTGGAGTTCACAAATGATGGGAAGAGCCTGATCATTGCAACGGCAGGAAACGGACATTTCGTACTCGACGCCTTTGATGGCAAACTCACGCATTTCTGCTATCGCAAAACAGGACCTTCGGGAAGGCTTGGTCCAGGCGCCCCAGCTAACAGCTCCGGAACACTGGGTCAGGGTGACGCTTGTGTGACACCAGATGGCCAATATCTTCTTAGTGGCAGCTCTGAAGATGGCGTCCTGGTCTGGGATATTTCAAGGCCGGCAACAGGGAATAACGTTCTCGAGCCTGTGGAGCATCTACCTGGACATAGCAAGGCCGCCATCATTGGTTACAACCCACGATCTAATTTGCTGGCTACGGCGGATAAGGATCTCACGCTTTGGCAACCTGATGCTGATCTCATGTAAAGAGATGGAGAGGCAGATGAAAGGAAGACGTATGATACCTTTACACGCAGGGGGGTCATGATATCAATTGACCCAGCGAGAAAGCAATAGCCCAGGGCCAAAGGGGTACGGAAGGAAAGACGCAAGTAGTTATATACCAGGCCTCGAGAGTTCATGAAGAGACAACCGTTTATGCCTATAGACGGACAACAAAGTTCGGAGGGAACAACCTCAGAGACGCTGAGTGATTCCCATAGCGGATTTCACCGACGTTAGGATAGGGGAAATCCAAGGACTCGGTATTGCATCAAGCATAGGGGTATTATCCAAGGGCTATTCTGGTGGCTATGGACAACGCAGACATGCACAGTAGATAGACAGACAGATCATCCTAAGCATGAATCATCTACAAAGACACACTTTATATACCAACTCGAAATACAATACAATCTAGGATATCGTGATGACCAAATTCCAACCCATTACACGCTGTCTCAGAACCATTCACTCACTCATCATCCTCCCATCCCAAGGGCAGCACCCCTATCGGTGTAGGTTTCCAAAGCCCAATCCACTTCTGCGGCCCCTTCGTCTTCTCCACCACCCCATCAACTGTTTCTCTCTCTCCCTCTCCTCCACCAACATCAACCTTCTCATCCACATCCATACCCTCCCCCTCCCCCCTCGCCGCCTCCAAAATCGCCTTCCAACTCCCACCATCACCCACAGCCCCCGCCCCAATAACCCTCTCCACAACCCTCAAATTCCAATACCCAGGCTCCAGAAACAAACTCTCCATAACCTCCTCCTCAAAACCCCTCAGCTTCCACCCATGCTGCTCCTTTCCATACCTCCGCCTCACATCCCCCCACTCCTCAGACGTCAGCACATGAACCAACCACTCCGCAAACGCCTCGCCGACCGGGTTCTTTTCCACCGCAGCGGGAGACGCAGAGCACGCAGCATTCATCCTCTTCACCATCCTTGCAACGAGCAGTGTAACGAACCCTCCGTGCATCACCGACACCGCAACCAAAAGCTGCGACCACAGCAAAAACGCACCAGACATACTCGTGCCAAGCGCCTTCCCAGCAGGAATGACAGCGTCTTCATCAACAAGCTGCATGAGCAGGGTGTCGAATACGGGACTCGAGGTCGTCGGTGTGCTGCTGGCCATGGCGATCACGGTCTTGAGCGCGTCGGCTGCGTTTTTCGCGGCTAGAGAGGATCCCTTTCTTCGAGACTTGATTTCGGTTTTCCGGCTTTTAGTGTAGGTTTTTAGGAGGGTGGAGATGGAGGTGCGGAGTTCGGTTTCTGTGAGGGAGCCTGTGGCGACTGTTTCGTTGGTGGTTTTGAGGGTGAGAGGGGAGGAGAAGGCGATGTCGAGGCGCGACCAGTACCATTCCCAGAGCCAGGCTAAGCATTCGCGGCATGAGCGTCTGAGGGTGGGGAGAGTGGGATATTCGCGGTGGACGATGCTGTGGCGGACTTCGAGGAGGTGAGGGGGGAGGGAGAGGAAGGGGGTTGAGGGATTGGAGGCATGGAAGGAGGGTTTGGAGCGGCGGAGCTCAAGGGATGTGTCGGCGAAGCCGGTTATGAATCTGGTGGGGAGTTAGAACTAATTGATACTCTTGTTCAATGCCTTCGAGCAGTTTGAAAATCCACATTTTCAGGCCGTGAAGCGGTAGAGTCTTACCTCGCGATAGCACCACCAAAAATCAACTTCAAACTACTCGCCTCCAACACGCCCCTTTGATCCTGAATCTCAGCGTCCACGAGATCGGCCGTAGACTCAAGCAGCAGCGGCAATTCCGTCTTCCTCAATTTCCACGCTTGAACCTATGGTCCCTCGTTAGCTTCTGCTCCATATCACAAACCCCTTCCATCCACGCATCCAAGCGTATAACCCTCGAACGAAAGAAAAAGAACGACAGAGAGATAAGCAGAACAGCACCCACCATCCTAACACCCCTCCCCCTCGCCGCCAAATCATCTCCATACAAATCCCTCCTCAACCCAAACAACTCCTCCGCATCCCTCCACGCCGTGACGACGAACTTCTCTTCCACGCCCACCATATTCTAGTTACCCTGCCCTTTTCCTAGTTGCAAATATCTCTTTCTCAATATCAATCTCAATACCTCAATACCTTAATCCTGGTCACTAGCTTCAGCCGTTCGTTTGTTCGTTCGTTTCTCTCCTTCAATCCTAAGTCCCTTTACGCATGCCCAGGCCAAGAAATGGAGAAAATATACGTCACGTGCTCCAACTTTTTTCTTATCGATAACGAACGTCCCCCAAAGCCTGGCGCATTGGCCAATCACACAGCGCCTGACTCCGCAAACGGAGATGTACAAAGTATACTTGGTCCCCTCCCGCTTGAGTGGTCGGATCGAAAGGGATCAAGGCGAGCGATGGAACAAGGTCCAATTGGTGGCAAAGCGGAGGAAGAGGAGGCGAGATGCGAAGTGCGAGATGCGAGTGCGAGAGCGAGATGCGTAGGGGAATCTTGGGGATCTCCGGGTTTTGGCGGACGATGGTGGAGGGTTGGGGAGCTTGTTTGATTGGCACATTAGGTTGGGTGTGTGAGATTGGCTTTGTGGGAGAGTTGTAGATCCAAGATCATTCAAGATCATTCAATACCAATCTATGTCCTTCATAGTTGCGACCATATCTATACCTCTATTTCATCTAACTACCTACCCGTCACACACATCCAAAACAGTCAACGCAAAAGAAAATACGAACGCTTCTCATAGCTAACGACACACGCGAAAACTACATTCGAAGAGGGTTCAATTGACTTATTCGTTTTCGATTTCAACATTAGTTGTTTCGTTTCGTTCCATGACATCATCATCTGACAGACCACGAAAGTATGCAAACTCCCTTCAAAAAAACAAGCGATCGTCGACGTTACCGGGGGCGCGCGGAAACCCTCGTGTTCGGTGGACTTGAGTATTATCAATCGCTGTAGTGGGACGAGAAAAAAAAACCTATGTTGCGCGCGTCCCGGCAGATGCGAGCGGGTGGAGGTAGTAGTTAGTGTGTTTGGGGTTGGTTGTTATTGTTATGTTTGTGTTGGAATGTGTGGGAACGTCAAGGTCGGCGATTACTCGTAACCGTCGGAGACTTAAAAGCAAGTTTCAACACTAACTTAGTTTCTGTGTGTTGGTAGGTAGGTAGAAGCGGTCAGAGAAGGGAGGGAGAATCAGTGGCACAGGACAGGTTTTTGTTTGTGTTGTATTGATGTTTTTTTATTGTTGTAGCTTTTGAGCCTGTTTAGATGCGATTATCGTGTGTAATGCATCGGCTGCAATGTTACTGCTACTACTATGCTATTCTGCTATGATTGACATGATCATACATGCACCAAGCTTTTGCTGGTGTGTATACTAATCGAAGACTTGCCATCAAGTCTTAGACTTCCGGAACGAACAGTCGCTCGCTGCCGTTAAATGATGCCATTGAAGGCTAGAGGGGTATCCTGATTCATAAATCTAAATGTGAACATCATAATATGTTCATCCAAAAAAACACCATGCTATGCTGAAAGTTGTTCGTGATAAAAATGTCGAGGAAGCCGGGCAGGAACGATTGAAAGTCATTCAAACATTCACAACCACCCGTATCCCAAACCAGCGTCCCGCACTGGCATTGTGGATTGCTTCAATTGTTGAAAGTACCATTCCTTAGTGTAATTTTCGTCATCATCGAAAAAGAAACTTTGGCCGTCCATGTTGCTCGATACTTGAGGTTTTCCAAGGGTATCAATGGTTTGTGCAGGCTGCGGTGCTGCTGGAGGAGGTGCAGGTAGGTCTTCTACACTGGCATCATCTGAGCTGGCGTCATCTGCGTCGCCTTCCGCATCTGCGTCCTCGTCCTCAACATCCTCCTCTGGTGGTTGCCATGTCTCCTCAAGCTTGAGACCTTTACCGGTGGACTCAACAAGACCCGAGGACCAGGACAGGGCAGGGTCGGGGAGGTCGTACAAGCCCATGCCAATCAATTCTTTTCCTGAGTCCTCCATGTCTTCGTCCATAGCCTCCTCCTCTTCAGATGGATGTTGGATGGGCAGGAAATCCGAAGACCCGTTGCGTGAAATTGCCGCGTGTTCCTCGTTCTTCCTTGCCCACTCCTGCAAATACCATGGCATTGGTTCAGTAGCCGGGGTAGACGTAGACGATGCTTGCCAGCTAGAATCCGAATCATGCGAGCCACGGTGGTGATTGTGAGGGTAGGTTGCTGCCTGGGAGGTCTGCATCTGGTCTTGGAACATGGAATTCCGCGCAGACAGTGAATAGAAATCGGAACCATGGGCGGAGTTCCGTGATGATGGGTTATAGCGAGGGCCAAAGTCTTGTGCTTGTGCGTGTTCCATTGGTCCTGACGAACGGGGTGGAACTTGGAACTGGGAAGACGATGGGTGCCAGCTCATTGGCCGAGAAGTTTGAGTCTGCACCTGTTCCTCCTCTTCACGAGAACCGCCAAACATGAAGTTGTAGTGGTCGTCTAGTGTGGCATAACGCTTGACAGGGCCAGTGGTTGTCTTCCGCCTTTCCATGGTGCGTGGGCTGTTATGAGTGCTCTTTGGTTTTTCCACGCGGGTAGGCCGTGATCCGGACTGGCTTCCAGAGCTGCGTGAGGCTCGTCGAACCATTGGATATGCCATGTTGGCGATGGAGGGATGGTTGTTGCTTAAAGGGTCGTGCCCCGGTGGGAAGGTTGATGCCATGGAGGGCGGTTTTATATTTCACAAAGTATGTTGTTGTGTTGTATGGGTGGTAGAGTGTATGGTCAGACGGATAGTATGTAGAGTGGTCACAGAATGTACTCGTAAATCATATATGGAATGTCCATCGGGGGGAGGTGCATGTGTATATGGGGTGCCAAGAGATATAGAGGGACAGATTGGGATGCAGGCTTTGGACAATTAAGAGAAAGAGATCAGGGTACGTAGCGGCGTTACAAGTCATGGGAAGCTGCTAAGCAAAGACTCGTGGTCCTACTCATACTAAGAGGGAGGAATATGCAGACAAGGGACGGGTGATGAATGCCTACCTACCTAAGGGAGACTACAAGGGACCGGCCTCGTGAAGGAACGGCGTTGTGAAAGTGGAACGCACGGCTGGAACGCGAGCAGGAGCTGATCACCATGGTGGTGCATCATGGTTCAAGGCCCACGACCAGACTGGCGAGCAAAAGAAACACCACTAGGACTGTGGGAGTGACCAAGTCACAAAGAGAGAAAGGGACATTGAGCGCGCGCGGGTATGTATCATGGCGCAACGGAGATCCGTGCGGCGCATGTTGGCCGGGCGAGCGAGACAAGCAAGAGGGAGCCCCGGACAGTGGCACTACTGCACTACTGGCAGTGCTGGGTGCAGTAAGTAACAGGAAGCAGGGCAGCCTGTACAGCCCGTTAATGAGCCTGTCGAAAGGGATCGGGCCAATAGCGGCGAATGGGATAGTTAAGCCAGTTGGAGCTTGGGAGCCAGGTGAGCCAGTCCATTGTGCATCATTTGCAAGGGGCCAAGCGCCAAGGGGGGGTTTGGTTGTTCTAAGGGCAAAAGAGCAGGCCCGACGGAAGAGGAGCGAGGGTGACGAGTAGAGCAAAATAACACCTACGCCTAGCCTATCCTGCAGTGTGGTAAGGTGGCAGACGAGGAGAGTCGATAGGATCCGGCATAGTGCCCTTGAAAGGTCGGGCCTCGCGCTGCTACGAGACCTGCGACTCAGCTGGGTCCTGGGAACTGGGGCTAGGTTGGAGTAAGTGTCGTGTGGGTTGCAGGGAGAGGCAGGGAGACAGGGGAGCCAGTCCATTGCGGTGCAGTGCAGTGTGCAGCATAGGTAGGGTAGGTCGTATGTAACAGCCAGTGTACATACAGTAATACACAGACACCAGACGCCAGACACCAGACCAGCAAGTCGCAGTTGGTGTGCACGGTCTCGGTGTATTAGTCCTTCAGTCGTGCAGACAGGGGGAAGACAAAGGTAAAGAATGTCTTCACCTAGCATGGTGCCGTGGCGGTCGGGGCGGTCAAGGCGGTCAGCTAGCTGTGTGCGTCCGACGCCCACATTCCATATTTCCAGACGCAGTCAGTCATAGCCGTACTCGTCTCGTAGCCCAGACAGAGACTTGTTGTATGTATGATTTCCCAGTGTCCCACCCTCCACCTCCACCCGCCCACGTTAGACGAACTAAGGAAGACGGGGGCGGCGCGACTTTGCAACACATGGCCCTCGGCAATCCTTTGGTGCTCTGATCCCTTTCAAGGAATCCATCTAGGCGGAACGGGGCCGCTATCGAAGGGCTATCGAGGTGATGGGTTGCCCTATGTTTTAGCCGGCATCGCAGGAAAGAGCACATTTGTAGACTCGTCATTCTTTATTGGTGTGTGGTAGAGATTGAGGATGGTCCATTATTAGCACGAGTACGATGGTAGATTCTCACTATGGACTTACTCTGCACTAGCAGAGTAGACACGACAACAACAGTACGGTGTAGATTGCTTGCTTGCTTGGTTGCTTGCTTGCTTGACGAGGTTTTGCCTGCACAGTGCACCGGGGATTGGGCTCGAAAGCCAGCCAAGGTGGTTCAGTCCAGGAGTCAGACAGGCAGATGAATAAAGCAATATCGATTCTTTACCGAGCCGTGATCTTGATGGGGTGAATGGTGATGATGCTGATACATGTACATGTACATGGTGATTGACGATGAACGGGTGATGTGGGGGTGTAATGGAAGGGGTCGGGTTTGTGAAAGTGAAAGGGATTATTTGCTTGGAGGGGGGGAGGGGGAGGCGAGGGGGAGAGAGGAGGGTGGCACTGGGGGTGGGTTGGTTGGCAGGAAGGGCAGGAATGGGCACTACCCAGGTGGGAAGGCACTGAGGGACGTAGGCAGGCAGGTACGATGGCGGCGACGGCTGCTGCTGCTGCTACTGCGGATGATCAGGATGGAACATGATGATGGCAATAACGAAAAATTGCGATAAAAATGGCGAGCTGTGATCAAACTACTAGGTTGGCAATGACTGCATTACTGCTGCATCCCACCAATTCAGTCTCTGTAGTAGTGGAAAACTATCGAGTCATCGCGTTGATGCTACCGAAACCCACAGCAGATGAGCAACGCCATTTTACGGATGCGACAGGAATCAGGATGAACTGGCTCAGGGGCCGAGGAATGGTTGGATTACGGTCGTGGCATCGCCGCATGGGCTGGCATCGCATAGCAAGCGCATGAGTGAAACTTTTTTTTTACCGTAGGCGGCGGGATGCAATTAGTTTCGAAAGCGAGAAAGTGAGAAGTTTTTTCTCTCCTGTGGAGTTGGATTGGATTGGCATGTCGCAGGCCAGGGCGGCCAACCCAGGCCAGGGCAGGACAAGTTTACATTCGAGGCAAGCAAGGCAAGCAAGGCAGGCTCTTATTAAGGCATGTAGTATGTACGGAGGGGAGGGCTTGTACGAGCAGTATGTAGCCTGTATAGGTAGTCCGTTGTAAGTTCGTACAGTATGAGCAGAGTACGCCGTGTGTGATTACTGTAGAGTAGAGCCATGTTCACAGCAGTTCCACTAATACGTACTGGGTAAATACTGGGTACATATGTACGCATGTGCATACATACTCTGGAGTCTGTACGATGTGTAAGTACTGACTGTTGTTGGACTCCGTACTCGGGACTGAACTGTTGGGTAATGGTGGTGGTGGAGCTGGGACGGAGTTACTTACGGGCATTACGCAGGCCTGGCTAGATGATCAGTTTCGCTGGTAATGATTAGTCTACGCGACATCTGAATGATCTGATCCTTCATCTGGGAGACCATGTGTGCATACACAAGTGTGGATGGCTTGTACTAGATTACTTCTTGTTAATACTTGTTACCGCATATGGGGGGTCACAGAGTTTACCGTCCTGCGCCGAGCGTGCGTACAATTTCTGAGACAAATGACTAGTAATTGCCTACTGTGTAAGGAGCACATACTAATAGTACGAGTAAGAGTAAGGTAACTAGGTATGCTATCAATAATCACGTACAGTCTGCAGGCCAACAAGTGTCCTCCTCGTATTCCATCTCGATGATGTGGTACCCCGTACTAACTGCCTAGTAATTACAGTACCCGATATGTACTCCGTATCCCAACTTCGACACTGGGCTACGCCAAATCTTACTACCTATTACCAGTATCTGGTATGTTCCTCCCTTGTTGACCGGACTCAGACCGGCGGGTAGGATGGACGGGCAACGATGTTGTTTGGAACGTGCTTTGTCCTGCATTGTCTAGATTTGTGAAGAATTGCAAGACATCGAACGGATGATCAATTTCACAACAAGATAAGGGAGGAAAAAGAAAGCAATAAAGCGAAGAATGTGCTGTGCTCGTAACGGAGCACATACATAGAGTACGATGGAGTGTTACTTTGTAAGGAGTACGCTAGATTGTTTGTAGTTATTCAGTGCAGTGCATACATTGCAGACAGTCAGTAGTCTGTTGTTACCTGCTTCGTACATGCCCCGTAGACACCTACAGAGTGCGCCGTACAGACTGAAGTCATCCTCAAATAGGCATCTAAACTTATTGACTATTATTATTGCTTTTCACCGAATAATAGTGGAAGGAAAGTGTACTGTGTAAACTAGCAGACACGGCAGTAGCCCCAGCCTGACTACGGAGTAACCTAGCGGCGTATTCGTTCTTCCGTTACGTGACCAAACACGACGACGCTAATCCTGGACGACACCATCATCCATTCACCATCCCATCCCACTTCCATCCCCATCCGCCTTTTCGCACCTTCAGGCTTCAGCCATCCATCATCATCATCATCATTTCATTATTCCCACTAACTACTCCGTACTCCGTACAAGGGATGATGATCACTTCCTCCACCAACCATCCCCATCGTTCACCGCATACGGCCTACTTTGCCGTCCCAGATCAGATCCTTTTCCGGGTTCTGCTCAATCTCCATCCCGCCCACGCTCGAACGAAATCTCTTTAACCCTGCCCTGTCCTTCCTTCTTTTTCTCCCTAGTAAATTGACCGACCAGTTTCGAATCCCTCCACCAATCATTTCCTCTTACATCCATCCGCTCATCATCTCACCATCCGCATCGGATGCGTCGACGGTCGAGGGAGGAAAGTGCCCACTATGCGCCCCATGTCTTTTCTTCTCCGTGTCTTCTGCGCTTGCATGTCCTCCTGGATGCGTCTAGCTTAGTGCCACACTACGTTTACACTCGCACTTCGACCAACAGGGACACAACAGCATACTGTCTCTTACACAGTGGGAAACAGGGATGGCCTTCAGCATTCTTTGCCTAGCAAGCATTGTCAAGGGCCACCAGCTTGGTTTGCCGGCCTCTAGGTAGGCTCTAGCCATGCACACGAGATCTGCAGCCTTCCAGAAACCGCCCTCGCTCGCTCGCCTCCTCTCCCAATTCCTGCAATTGGCTGCTGTTACCGCTGCTGCCATACATCAACCATACTCGTGCACTACGGTACGGTGAAAGACAAGACAGGACAGGATAGGACAAGGGGCGACTCTCGGTACAATCAATCACACACTTGGCTGGGCGCATCCGATGGGAGTGTGTGGTGTGGTCCACTCCGTCCTCACTCTGCCCTGCCTGTAACTCAGACAGGCGGCCCAACCACTCTTGAGTCTTGAGTCTTGACTTTGTTGCGTCCATACAATACTAGCACACATAAGCTCACCCTGTCTGAACGGTATGCACAACCACCGAAATTACCACTAATCATTGCCTGCATTATTGCAATCCCCCGACCCAGCATCGCTGCTCCAGCCTCATACACAATCTACCCAGCCGGTGCTGCTTGCTTGCATGCCACCTGTGACCTGCCATCTGCTACAGCAACTCCACGCCCTTGTTGCCTTGTTGGCTGGCGGATTGTGGTGATGAACGTGTCAGCGGTGCATGCATTTTTCATCCATCAATCAAGTGGTGAGCCTGAGAGTCATCCACCCATCCATCCCATCATTTCAAGAATCGTTCCATCGTCCGTTCATTATTGATCGCCTGGCCACGACGCACCTCTCATCATCGCTTCCACTTAAGCTTCGTATCGCCTGCTAAATGCTTCCATCTGGTTGCGGCGCTGCCCCTCACTGCTCCCAGTGGTCGCATCACTACCCCTCTCGGCGGCGTGGGTGCTACAGTGCTCGTACTACCTTTAGCACCCACCATCGCGGATACCGCCTGTGCCCCCAGCTAATCCTGCGCACGAATAGCATCACCCGTGGTTTGTCATCCCTGCCCATCCCTGGGCCGTACTTACAATAGACCGCTCGCCCTCTTCCCTTCGCTCCCTTGGTGGAGCCCGTCTCTGAAACGGCGTTGGAAGGATGCCAGTACAATATGTACCCAACATAGCTTTGAGCGCAGTGTATGCACGCTACTTCAGCCTCCACCGGGCCACCACATCCACAGCTGTGGTCACGAAATAATGCGGCCCTGGCCTTCTCCCACCGGGACCGACTGTCCCCAACAAGTCGCCGGAGAGCGGCGTCAGGCTCACGGCAATGACACTTTTGTACTGCTAGCGTCCAAGCACACACAAAGCATATGTTGGCTTGCTGCAAGTAGCATACGCGCGTTCAACATGGCTTTTTACCCACTCACCAAAACCTGATAGTGGTGCTTTAGCACTTTCCCCCTTAGCAATCTGGCTCGGACTTGTTTCTACCTGCGACCAGTTCTACACAACAGCACAAAGTGCTGCCAGCAGGCAATGCACCATTGCCTTGGAAACCACTGCGGGCACTGAGATGACAGTTTGGCTGCTGCTCACTAGCACGATCCAGTGCATATTGCCACCATTTAATTCTCAGACTTTTGTTAACCCGTCCCACTGTGACAAAGCAATTTGCACATCATGCGCAGAGGCGGATCACATTTCCTTTGAGAGCACTTTGTCCAGCGTGCGTGGATCCAATATCGGACATCATTGTATTTCACAGACTGTCCCTTGAATCAGTGATTCCGACTCCGCTCGCCAAACAAACAGCTCAAGCTCGCTGCTCGCTGCTCGCCCAGCCGCGGCGGGTCTGAGGCTGTTTGGGGACACCAGGTCCTCTTAGCGTGCTGCCCCACGGCCGCCTTGCTGTATGCGGCAGCGCCGTTTGATAACTGGATAAACGAGAAATCCCCGGGCGATGGCTTGAGCGATGCAGCCGAAGCGCCGATGAACCCTGGTGCCATCGCGTCGACCCGCCTGGGGATCGACATGGTACGAGACCACAAAGCGAACACTTCGAATCCTGGCGAACTGGATCATGCCAGGGGACTAAGACCCGAACGGCCATCTGCAGGAAGGCACAAAAGCGCTGAGAGGCCAAAACAGACTTACAGCATGACCATGACCGCCGTGACCATGCCGCTCCGAACATGCATCGTTTGCCCTCGCTTGGCTGCACGGCTAACGCCATTCAGATTCAGATGGCTGGTTGTCGATGCTGACGCAACTCAATATACGATGGGCCTCATGGCAATGATTTGATGGTTTGGTTCGTTCTCAATCCATATTTCTTGCCGAGCCCCAGCTCATCCTCTTGGACCTTGCCTCATCAATTATCTGTGATGATTTTTATCGACAATACGGAGTAATATCAAATATTACAGCAGCATGCTGGGAATAGATCGTGATCGGGGCTGGGGCATAGAATGGCAGCAGGGTCCCCTGACCATAGTCAGTCATGACTGCAGGACGCACCTTGAACCGCACGATACAGCCCACATCCATGATCTAGTAGATACGGAGTACATATCCCACACTTCATCACACAGGCGGTTCGCGAGTGCGACTCCTGAAATATGTCCAACCTCGGTCGCTCTCACGGATGTTTGCATCAGGCCTGTATCCACATTGTGCTCCACACTACAAAAACATACAAGCACCAGGATACACTTCGTAAATGTCAGTGTTAGATTTAGCATGTTCCTCGTCCGGCATTACGAGTACGTTGTTGCACGCATGGCGCACATGATTCGTCATTGACTATTTTGCGCAGCCCTCCCTTGAATGCTCGCATTTTCTTGCCGGAGAGTCGGGGGTTAGAATAATGCGCAATTAACGGGGATATTGACTGGCCCACCGTACAAGTAGAACGCAAGCGCTGCCTCGCAATTTGGGAGAATGTGTCAAGCAGACGATTCCGCAGCCGGAGCGCCACACTGTCACGCAGTCCTTCAGCCACTGGTTACGGGCAGGCTGGCTGCTATCAGTCTCCCTAATCGAACCTTGCCAAGCCCGTGGTTTCAGCAACTCTTTTTGGTTCTTTCGGTCACCTTCTAACCAGGGCCTGCAAGCGTAGGGCGGGATCCTCGGAAAAACTGCCAATCAGCCAAGTAGCTTCTGACAGCCTCAACCCGGCAATCTGCACCACGGGAAAAACACCCTTAATGACGTACGCTCGGCGTCCCACGAGAGGAGTGGGTCATAACGTGGCGTTGCATCGTGGAAAAAGTGTGGAAAAGACAACTTACTGCGGCATAGGCGGCAGCAATGTTTTGAACCCACCACAGAGCGTTGTGCCTCGTGGTCATTGAGGCTCATCATTATTTTCAATACTCCTCATATTGTGACTCAGGATCGAACCATGATGGATGACACTGACTTGCAACTCAAAGGTCACTCGTGAAAGGTGCTGATTCAGAACAACTGTCAGTGTTCTCTATGCTTGCATTGCGCAGGACAGCGTCACCGTGGAGAAGCACCGAAATTCGCCCACCTCCGCTTTTTGGCTCCTCGTTCGGTCATACAACCCTAATGCAGCCAGGAAGCGAGTGACAGCATTTACAGGCATGGTCGATCATCATCAAGACTGAAGTCTAATCGAAAGTATGCCAGGCGTTCTAGACTTTTGTTAAAGGCATGTGGGCCGCCAACCGTTTCGAAGCTGGTCGTCGGGTCCAAAATAACAGCCCAGCAATAACGAGGAGAATGTGATTGCATGATCTCATGTCAGTGCCTCGCGGATCAATCGTCCAGAAATTGTTGTTCAAAGTCTCCTTTTTCTAAAACCAGCCAATAGGCAAAAGGCCTGATTCGCTTTGATCAAGACTTCGATCAGTGCCCAATGTAGAAGTCGACCAACCCTTTTTACGCGGGTTCTCTAGGCATGTAATCCATCAATAATGCGTGCCACTTATGCATGCTTAATGGACAGCAAATCTTTTCTTTTTGCACTTCTCTATCCGATCCTGGCCTGCAACCGACCGGTACCAATATGCGGTAGAACAAATCTTGCAGTTCAACATACGAGTAAGGGTATCATGTTAACACACACGAACTACCAGCATAGTCAAGTGGAGCATCAAGACCATCCGGGTGGTCTCATCGATATGTCGGTCACACGAGGTACCGGAACGGTGAGGTTCTGTCGTGTTTAGCACTGAACAATACCCTGTTTAGTTGGAGCTCAACCATGATGTTTGCGATATTGAGTGGACAGCACAACATCGAACTCGCAATGCAAATCGTGCAGCTGTCTCGTACTCGTACTGCATAGTACGCAAAGCGCAGTAAGAAGCCGCCTGTCCGTGGGAAGCGGGATGCCACCTGCTCGGGATGCCCAGAGCAGAGCTCTCTCACTTCCTTTTTAGGCTCGCATGGGTCGCAGAGGCGGAACAGTGGCCACGTCGTGAGTTTGCAGCTGATGAAACTTTGATTCTCTCGGTAGGTTGATCTAGCGAACACACCAGGGCGTTTGAGCATCCATGTCTCTCCGCGAGTCTGCAAGGTAGTAGCCTTTCTAAGAAATTTCGACGTCGCCGTAGCACCGATGACCAGACCGATAATGGCGGTCCATTACACATCCTGTCTCAACCTTCAGCCCGATGTCTATCCGTATGCTATAGTACGAGGTATGTATGGACTGCATGTTTGTGATGCGGGCCATCTGCCTGTTACGGGAGTTGACCATCGTAACCCAATATCCAGGTTGCATTTGGTTTTGGCTTACCCCGTACGATGCCCTCGCCGAATCACGCACGGCACGGAAGAATCAGGGCGTTGCTACCTTGGCTACGCTCGGTTAGGGTGTTCGAGGAATATGTCTATCTACCTGGTGCTTGCCGATGCAGATTGAGATTTGCATTGCTGCTAGCATAGCGAGCTCTTTATTACATACTCTCACATGGTTGACTCTTCGCCGAGACCGAACCTTACCCTCCTACATTATGCTTACTTATTACAGTTACACCACCATTATTCAGGCGCCTGCGTGCGTTCGACAACCCTAGTCTCCTCCTCGCTTTCATTATTTGATTGATCCGTTCCCGAAGCAGGATGCGCGCTTCGAATCTGCGGGTTACTCCGTCAGATCTCCTCCTCCCTCCATGCTGAGAATATGGAACGTGCATATTCCTTCTAAAGGACTGGGGCGTACGGTAATCACGAGCTAAACCAACGACAAAAGCACAATGTACCCCGAGAGCACAGCTTTCTGCAGAGAAAGCCTTGACGTGCTTACGAGGCCGTCAGGCCTCCGTTCTTCCGCAAAGGGATCATTACAACCGTTCTCGTATCTTAAGCTAATCGGTCCGTGGCTATCCACATATGTGTTGTAACTTTGTAAGGATGTCTACTCCTGCACGCGCAACACCGCACCTACTAAGCCTTCTCACCCATTCATGACCTTGTTCGGGTGCTCATCTGCCACAGTTCCTCCAAATTCGCCACGCCGTCTCACCAGCATTCACGTCCCAGGCTAAATCACACATGCCTGTGCCTCTAAACTCCTCGCTGATCCACTGCAAAGTTACGGGCCTTCCACTTCCCGTGCGTAACGGCGGCTGGGCTGGGACTGATTGCCCATTTCTGATCGATACTGCAACTGGTCATTTCAACACAGTCCTCCTCAACGACCCTTTAAAACGTGTCGGCCGAGCATTTACCAGTCAATATGGCGAGGGCCCCTGCATCCACCCACCAGCGTTGTATTTTTAGTTCCGTGATCGGAAAAGGAAAAGAAATTTCCTTAGATATGATACGGCCACTTAACAGTTGTGGCTCCGGTGCACTTTCACTGGACAAACGATATAGCGGCTACTCGAGCCAATATGTCTTTGCGTTGTGCCATCATCCATCCGATGTGACTACCTAGGACAGTACAGCTGCCGTTTATTCACCAGCGCAATCAGTCAGAGTAGACGAATCACAGCCACGCTCAGCAATGACGGATCACGCGCCCGAATACCATGGCGCCGCCTGTTCGATTTGGAGAAACATGCCTTCAAATAAGGGTGACATGCAAGGCCTGGCACGCATGAGTTGACTGTAGTGATCAACCTCAACCATTTCCTCATATCGATCTATCTCGGCGTTCCTGGTCAGCAAATGCCAACAAGGAAGGTAGGGTTGGCGCAAGTATGGCGCACTATGGTTGAGTACTCCGTGGAGCTGTACGACCATGGATGAGAGATTTACTTTGGGGATCCCCAATGTGATCATGATCAACTCAGGTCAGAGGGCTCAACATGCAATACCAGAATTCATTAACTGGCACTGGCCAGGCCGTCTGGTTTGACAAACGTCCTAGGCTTGTCGGCAATTTTATCGCAGTCCTTCCATTAACAACAATTTGTAGGCTACCCAACAATATTGACTGTGTCATTGCACGATACTGGACGCATCATTCTACCATTCGGGATGATCAAGTTTTGACAATCTACATTCCAAATTTCAGACAGATGTTCGATGCAGCGATATCCACTTTTCGGGCGTTGTCTCACCTACCACGTTCGACTTGAATGTAGCAGGTCATAATTTCACATCCACTTCTCAGCCCGTCGATAGTTGGGGTCGTAGATTTTCAGCGACACGAGCTGAGGCTTCTTTCCCACCCAGACGTAATCCAAGGAGTAGCGACAACCATCCCAACTGTGATGTCGCTTCAGCTGCCGTGATCCTACATGACAAGACGCTATTAGATCAGCTTATACAGAGTGCTTATACAGAGTCCGTTGGGTGACACAGATCCATCCGCTTCGCCCAACGTGTTTCGGTTTCGATCCAGTCAGATGGAGATTATCTTCTGTTTATGCGCACAATCCATTCTCCGAAAATGTATATCGATGAAACAAGGCATCACCAAGGCATCATCAAGATGTGGGGCATGATGTTATCTCATCAAATCTTCCTTTACACAATTTGAAATTGCATCGATCCTTGAGAGGATACGTCTAGGAAATTCGTTGATAGAGATACACTGTTCCCCGATTTAGCAAGTAGGCGATATTTAGAAGCAGATGCCAGATGTCCATCGACGCCCTGCACCATCTTCTCGGCCATTCGAATGATCGCAGGTTGACACTGTTTGCAGTACCAAATGAAAGAGAAATCACTTGCACAGTCTGTCCTTGCAGCAGTGCTGCGAGGAGTATCATCTCATCCTCCGCCTCTCCCAAACGTTGCCACATATCCAGAGGGAACGATACTGCCTTCGTCGTCGTAGCTTGCTCTCCACCAATTAGTTCTAGATTCCTCTAATCTCGTCAAAATGTCGACGGTCCTCACAATCGTGTACTTCCTTCTCTTCTACTGTGAAAGCATCATGCCGTCACAACGTATAGTCCGGGTTCTACCATCTTTCACCTCTCGTGAACCCCATAATACAGATTTATATTCATCGAACTCATTCCCACTTCCGCCCAGCCTCTCACCCTCTCTTCCTTTATCCACGGGATATCTAAATTGATAATCATCCCACAAGTCCACGATATTTCATTGCTACTTTTCCCTTTCTCGTCCTTTTGTCCTTGTCTAGAACCTGTTCTCGTGGCCCAATGTACACATAGCTACTTATAAGAAACGTACTCACTTGATACATGCATATAGCACCTATACCCCCCTTTCTAATCTATCTAATTACTCTAGACAAAAAATACAACAGATCTTCAAGTGTGCTTTCTCTTTACATCTTTGGTTCGGTGTGCCTTTCTCCCGCACATTTTCGTCTCTTGTGATGGGGAAAGACTGGTATATCTCAACACTGACATCAAATTATTTTCATTCAAGCAAAGGGGAGGAAGAAGGAAATTCAGACACCCTACTAATATCTCACATATCGAGTAGTACTACTAGTTCCACTCTCAATCCTCATACATGTACCTCTTATACATATGTATAAAAACAGTAATCTTAAGAAAGACTGAACATTAAAAATTCTCTCTTCTCGCCTAATGTATAGGTAATCCAGAGATAGTTTATCAAGATAGATAGAAAAGGGTAAGAACTTACGATACTGCTGTGTGCGCTGTGCCCTTTTGTTCCCACCTGTAACTGTTATTACTGTGTTTATAACATTTGTTGTCATTCCATGGTTGACTTCGGTAGCTGTTTGGTTGATGTCGTGTAGAGGGACGTGACCTAATTATATCATGTGCGTGATACACGAAGGTATCGACAGAAGCTGAAACTTCGATGCATCGTAGTTCGGTGGAACACTGACCTCCACCCCGACGCATCGTTGGATCTGTCGTTTTGCTTCGTGGGAAACTGGGACGTTGGGACGACGGAGTCGTAGAGGGGACGGTGGGAGTGATTCTCTGTGTAGGCTATTCCGCCGTGGGGATCTGAAGGTACTCTGTCTGTCCTGAGCTGTAACGATCAAGGCCTATCCCGGCGAGTAGTGTTCATGGATGGATGAACTCTGACGATGGAGCTTCAGGTCGTCGTAGAGAGCACAGCAGAGTTGATAAGCAGGTTTGTCACTTTCCGAGCTTTTCACACTTGAATCTCATGTCTTTCTTTGTCGGGCAGCGTGGCTGGTGGGTAGCATCAATATCTGAGTGTGTATCTTTGGGGATTAGATACTCTCGGGGAGAGTAGTGAGAACTCGTAAATGATATAGCAATCCTGCGTACAATTCACGATGGCTAGATAGGTTAGCAGGTAATGCATACACCCAAGACTACGTGTATGTTGTATAACGTATCTCTATACTTCGATATCACAGTCTTGCATAGGTACGATGTTTCGTCCCAAGACAATTTGAACAAGACAGTGCCAACGTCCGCCACACATTCTGTAACCACAAGTAAGTATGAGTGACTTCCTGCACTGCTGCCATACCCCTTTCCACTATCCTTATGTTGCATCGACAGTATCCTTGATGGAACGTGGACAGCGGGCGTACATAGAGAAGTATGAAAGCGGTGCGTGAAGCGGTCGATCTTTAAGAACGGGGACTGATGATTCCAGGACTTGCGTTATGTGGGAGAGAGAGACGGAAGAAGATAATGACTGGAGGACATAGCAGTTCGATATGTGCGGTAGACCCGAAGCCTGTTACTCCAAAAAAATCGTGTCTTTGGGGCTATAGTGTGCGTGTGGTAGTCGTAGTCATTCGGAATGCTAGGAGAGTATGTGTGGTTGTGATATAGCCAGCTGTTCCTGTCTTGATGCTCGTCAAAGGTGTAATTTTCAAGTGTACTTGACAGGTTGTTGAGGGTTCTTGCAAATGATTATTTGGACCCATTGCTTGCAGAGGCCATTGTGTACTTGTGAACAAAGATGTGCCTGATGTGTTACGAGTTTAGTTTTCCCCTGCATCACACGAGCAGTTGCACAGATAAAGAATTGTCAAGTAAGACTGCTTTTTATTTATTTTGTTCAACAGCGAAAACCCATAGTATACAAAAACGATGCTTTGGTGGGACCCCTACTTCCGCATCCTACACACGTCCCGCGGCCTTTGCGTGGAAATACTTTTTATTGCATACTGCCCTCCCCCATAACAGATGTCTCCAAGTATGAGAGAAGACGAATGATGCCAGACAAAATTACTACCAGGCCCTCATTATCTTCTTGATTTCATTTTCATGAGAAAGAAAAAGGGTTCGAAGTCTAACCCATGACCATGCCCTTGAGGCCGGACATGTCGCCCTCCTTGGCGGCAATCTCGAAGTAACCGTAGATGATGGTGACGGCGAGGAGGATACCAGTTCCGCTGCCGAGGGCGCCGAGGAGATCGCTACCAACAGACAAAGCACCAATGCAAGCACCACCGAAAGCGGCGGCGGTGGGGATGACACGCTTGAGTTCCTTGTACATAGACTCCTCACGGTGACCAGCCATAACGAGACCCTGCTCCTTGAGCTGCTTGGCAACGTCACGGGGGGAAGAGCCAGAGACCTCGATCCAGGTCTTGGAGAAGACGGCGCAGGCAACAAGCATGTAGACGATGAAGACGGCAGTCTTGAGGGGGTCGGCGAGAGCCTCGGTGATGCTCAAAGGAGGAGACCTGGGCAGGTTAGTAATCGTCAAGTAAACAATAAGGCGGTGTCCACGTACATGTAGTAGGCGATACCGGAGACAGCAGAGAGCTGGGCAGATCCCTCACGGGGCTCCCAGACACCGATAAGGCGGACGAGGAGGTTGTCAGAAAAGCGAGAGTAGAGCATCTGGCTGATCAAGAAGACGTTGGAGGAAAGAGCGGACTGCAGCATGATGGGCATGTTGGAGGTGTAGAAGAGGCGGACGGGGTAAGAGCCGCGGACACCACGCTGGCGGGCAGACTTGACGGGGATCTCGACACGGAAACCCTGGAGGTAGATGACGGCACCGAAGACGACGAGAGTGGCCAACAAGTTCATGACGTTGGGGAGGTTCTGGCGGTAGAAAGCCTCACGGAGCGCAACGGTCTTGTCGGGCCAGGTGAAAAGGAGGTGGACAAGAGCAATGATGGCACCCTCGAACTCAGGTCCACGGCCAGTGTTAATGGTAGTGGGGGAGAAAGCCTTCCAGACAATTGACTCGCAAATGTTGGTGGCGATGAAGAGAGAGATACCAGAGCCGAGACCATAGCCCTTCTGGAGGAGCTCGTCAAGGAGAATGACGATCAAACCGGCAATCATGAGCTGGAGGACGAGGAGAACGCAGATACCGGCACCCAAGTCAGAGGGCTGGCCGTAGAGACCGGAGAGAACGTAGACGACGGCCTGGCCGAAGGACAGGAGGATAGCAAGGAGCTTCTGCGCGGTCTGGTAGAGCTCGCGATCGGACTTGAGGTCCAAGTTGACATCGATCAAATGGGTTCCAGCAAGAAGCTGGAAGACCATGCCGGAGGAGATAATTGGCGTAATACCCAATTCCATCAGTGTACCTCTGTTACTGGCCATCATCATACGCAGCCAGTATAGCGGATCTGAGGAGTCCGAGGACACGATTCCGTAAAGCGGCATCTGGCTCATCACCAAGAAGACCAGGAGCGTCAAACCCGTCCATACTAGGCGGTTGTTGAAGGGAACCTTGCTTTCGGGAAGCTGAATCTCGGGGACGAGAGGCACGAAAGGCTTGACGAGGTCGAGAAACCGTACTACAAGAAGTTGATGTCAGCTGCTGTCGTGTGGTACTTATTTTGCGAACTTGCACGCGACGCAATTGCGCGCAGGGAGATGAGAATGACTTACAGCCGCTCATGATTGCGGATTATGGACCAGAGAAGAAGACAAAAGAGACGAAGGAATTGGAAGAAGAAGAGTATTTAGAAGCTGGAGATGAGGATGGAGAGGGGGTAAGTTGATGAGCTTCGTGGATACGTGGTTGAATTGAAAGTGCGACTACCCTAATGGGGATTGGCGCGCCAAGCTATCCCTGAACTGCGGGCTTTCTGCCCCCGACGAGCTTCTTCTCTGGACACATCTACCTCTATTTCTCTATGTTGACCAATCGCAGTTTCATTGTAATGATTTAGATGCCTAATCGTATGAGTCTTTCGTTTTCTTCAATGAATATGACTCTGTTGATTTGCCTTGGTTGACTCAACACATCATCCAAGACTGCGGTTTAGTATTCGGCCCACTGTAGAAGGCCTAGCAGAGCCTCGAAACGGCGCGGAGATGAGATGCCATTCCTATCCTTCGTTAGGTGGATACTATTCTGTTATGACCTTTCTGCACGTCCGAAAATGAGGATCATTAGAGAAAGACGAATCCCCCAAATCACCAAAGACAAGCTTCGTTATCCGCATCCCTCGTGGGAGAAAATCAATCTTGCTAGGGGGTATCAGTAGTTTCGAGGAAAGTAGTATATTTTGATAGGGACTGGAAGATGTCGGTCATCAACAGATTCGAAAGTGACTAACACTGACAACCATCCATTGCGACAACACTTTGGCGCTGGTGTCAGAGTCCATGAATGCGAGATCATCACCATGCGCGTTTTGAGAGGATCCGAATTATTTGCTCAATATGGTAGCCGACGTCATGTCCTTGATTTACTGTGTAAGGCAATCGTCCAAAAAGCATTTCCCCAGATCTTAGAGACCACGCTGTCTTAGCTGGATCGAAGGCTTTCGCATTCCAAAACCCTGAAAGGCGGGTTTTGATTCGTCGATGGGACGAATGCGAAGGTCTTGGCTACACTATTCCCTAGAAGCTCTAAGGCCTGAGCAATGCGAACTCCCAGAATGGAGTCTTAGACGAGTGCGAGCGAGTGCGAAACATCAACATCAGAACCTGACGTTTACAGATAATGCACAGCACTATTTCCAACCTCTTCATTATGTATATAAAAACCTTTGGGCTCGGACTTTGTTGTCCCAGTTCATACCAATTCAAACCACTGTTATATTCAGACTTCTTCATTGCAACTGTAACTCCATCAAGAATACTCCCAGCACGCGCAGAACTATACACCTTTTGATACTTTGACAATGGCGAAAACATTCGACTTCGAGATGTACCGCTACACCCCCTCCCTCACGGGGGCAATAGTAGGCATCATTGTTTTCAGCATCCTTGCTGGCCTTCAATTCTGGCAATGGCTACGGTGCAGAAAGACAATCGTCATCTGGCTATTCGTTGGAGCAATCTGTAAATTGCCTTCCCTTTCTTTGAATTCGAATTCTCCTACTTTTCATGTACTAACTTTTGAATGTTCCAGGCGAAATCGCTGGCTATGGTGCACGAATCGGTTCACACTACGACACCAAAGGCTGGGCCCCATTCATCATCCAGGGAGTTCTCCTCTTAGTCGGCCCATTGTTCTTCGCAGCCACTATCTACATGTTCCTTGCCCGCACCATCCGTGTAGCTGGTGGTGAGGAGGTCTCCATCGTCAAGCCAAAATGGTGCACTCGAATCTTTGTTGGAGCAGATATAAGCACTCTCGTCGTCCAGGGTTTGGGTAAGTTCTCTCACAATCCCTTATCGACACCACAGGCTAACGGTTCAACAGGTGCTAGCATCATGGGAACCATGAAGTTGGCTCTCGCCATTGCGGGCGAGAAGATCGTGATCGCCGGTCTCGCTCTCCAGGTCGCGACGTTCGTCTTCTTCGTCATCACTTCTGCCGACTTCCATATCCGCATGAACAGGAAGAGCCGACAGATGAATGCCGTCGATGGCTCTGATGACTGGCGAAAGATGCTGCGCATTTTGTATATTACCAGCTCCCTCATCCTGTTCCGATGTATCTTTCGTCTCATCGAATACGCTATGGGAAATGCCTCGTATCTCATGTCGCATGAGTGGACTCTGTATACTTTCGACACAGTACCTATGGCGTTGGTACTTGTGCTTATGCTGGTATTGAATCCAGCAAAGTATGTTCCCCAGGATATTACGAAACAAAGGAGTCCGAGTAGCTCGGACGAGGAGCAATTGGGCACTGTACGGGACCAGTACCTTGGAGAGCGAAAGTAAAGTGGCGGCGTTGGGAACGATCAAAGGAACAAGTCAACTTAGTTCACTCCTCCGATATTCTGAAGCGAATACCCCATTTCTCTTTGTATACGGGATTTAAAGACGGCGTAGCTATTGTGTTCCATAGAGTGGTTTTTCCGTGTAGCTCGATTTTCTTTTGTTATCCTAAAATATCAACCACAAGCCATGTATAAACACCGAGGTAATAAAGTTATCTGAACTTACTAAGTACTTCACAATCATGATCGCTAAAGATGGAAAGTGTCCACTGGCCAGACAAAGTGATATAAGATGAGAGGACAACGTGCGATGTAGTTGATGCCGCATATCCTGATTGTGTTGCTATTGTAAATGTAATGCACAGATCATACGCTGGGGCCACGAGCCTAATATGGGGAGGGCGAGAATTGTATGGTGAGAAATCCGCACCCAGTGCAATGGATATCAAGTAAATTATGTTTATTGGACGCATTATTTCCATAAAGCTATTTCATGCAGCTTTGTCTGAGAATTCAGATTCCGAAATGGCTGAATTTGATATTGAATCTCCTATTACCTATCCTCCAAGGTCTGCAAATTCATCGACCTCCCAAACACTACTGATCCCATGCTTCCAATCCACCCCATTCCAATCCTCAAATATCCCTCGAGCAGCTGCCTCTTTCCCTCTGACTGCTTCTAACCTAACCATCCGATACGCCCCCTCTATAGCATCCATGAGTATCTTATTGTTGCTCCGCATGATGAGATTGCTAATACTCTGTAGCGCCCTTGGTATCACGTCCTTGAACCACCAACCGGTAGGTAAGAGTTTGAAGAATGCCAGCCACCAGCCTACGACCACTAGGGTTCTCGGCTCCCTGTCACTGACAAGAACTAGGAATTCCTTCGTAAGAAAGGTGGGGAAAGCAGATACTCGGACATATAGATCCGTGCTGAGATGGTAATGGTATATGGTCAGGAACATGGGTGACAAGGCGTGGAGTGCGCGGAGCAGAGTGCCTCGATGCAGATCTAGAGGTCCAGTATCTGGTGGTGTGGTAATGGAGTCTAGGAGAGCTGTGAGAGCTGGGGGTAAGAACACAGAGTTAGAGTGTGGTCGGGATGATGTGTCAGCAGACGACTCTCGTGAATATCTTGTCCTGAAAGCGAGGTTCGGAATGTCCATTGTTGAACTGGACGGTGTTTCGTACAATGTGGGATGATTGGGCGAGCTTGGTGAGTCTCCTCTGGATGAAGGGTGTGGATCCTGCATGTGCTTGCACTCTGTCGACAGGGTATCAGGTGGCGGGGGTAAGATACATAGTTCTCGTTTGAATAGAGGGAAAACATTGAGGTGTTCGAATCCAAAAGACCATTTCAATCCTGCAATTAATCTGATGCCCTGCGTAATGTGCATCATGCTTGAGACCCAAGCTAGCATTTCCGCGTCGGTACATGGCAATGTGGGAGGAGGAACCATTACTTGAATGTACATAGATGCCAGTAGAACGGTCTCATAGTTGTCGTTCGTAATGTTTTGGAGGGATTTGTTGTAGGCTGAGAATGCCTTTTGGCGATAGACGTCGGCCAAGTGACGCTTCCTTGGAGATGGCACCAGGCTGTTTGAATGGCTCGCCGAGATGCTCAAGATTGTATATAGAAGATGTGGATTGGATAGTGCAGCTTGAGGTGCCCATGTCTTCGTAAGGTACTCCACTATCGGCTCTTCTTTACGAACGGTCACAGTGGTCCAGGTGGTAGCCTGGTATTGATTCAACAGCTCTATTTCGTGACTTGCAAGCGTCCCAATCGCCGTCTGGGCAGCAGGCAGGAGGTTTAGGGATGATTCTGATCCCAAATAATTGAAATCCTCTATATCTATCTCTTCTATATCTTGCGATACTGGGTCATATGCTTCTACTGGCACTTCGCTGGTGTCTGAAGGGGACCTCTGACTGTTCGGGCTGCGCTGGTATATGCATTCGAAATCCCGCTGCGCACAATATGCGCAAGAAGGTAGGGCTTCATCGCACTAATACTGCTATGAGTAATCATGCTATTGGTCGATCAAAGGCGATGAATACCTTGACCTTCTTCCTCTTACAGGTCGTACAGCCTCCACGTGACTTCTTGTGAGGTCGCTTGCTAATGAATCCGGCTGTCCGTCGCGCCATGAGGACCGACCTGCGCTTTCGCGACACGTTAATGCAGAGATCGATAATAATCAAATGTTGTTTGTGATGATAATCTGAGGTGTAATAGAAGATGGTGTCGGCGGCCGTTTGAGGCTGAGTGGAAGGATGCCCTATCGGCAGATACGACCTTAGGCAGCACGTTAAGCATAGATTGCGTCATGACATCTTGCAGCCTTGGATGCTCCACGTGGTTCTCTCTTCGTGGGACATGAAAATAAAGAGAATCATCAAGAAAAATAAAATAGGATCCTGAGTAGGATTTCCAGAATTTGTTAAGATTCTGATGATGAAAGGGGCAATCGTTGCGAGTAGACAGACATGCACTAAGACTTTATCCACTTATCGGCCGTAAATGCTGATCTGTGGACCAACTGTTGCAACTCTAAAACATCTTATGTATTTCTCGCAAAGCAGCAGACCTGAAAGTGCCTTTGGTAGCTTGAGGTTAATTCGGCGAGGTATCGCCATTGATCGATATGACGATTTTCTCGTTTTATTATGGTCGATGGTCTCAAGAAAGAATCCAGTGTTTGAAGTTTCAAAACTCTCTCTCTTAAAGTATATGCCAATAACCAGCAATTATGTCTGACCAATGATTCAACCAACAAATATATGGCAGCAAGCTCGTCATACATATGTCTTCTATTCAAGTTCGGTCTTGACCCCTTTGACATTGACAATGTTGAACTGCGTTGTAAACCTTACTGCGTCCTTAATGCTTCGAAGATGATTCGACGCCGTGGCCCTCGTCTTTTGTGGAAACATCTCCCTCGTTTGATGATGTCTAGCTTGTCAATTAGTTGATATACTTAGTACCAGCCAATGTAGTGGTGACCCGGTTGAATTAAAGTGGTGCCCTAGAGTCGTGTTATTAGTACCTAATGGCAAGAACAAGGTCATGTAGAAATGCGTTGCTACACGATTGCACCAACACAATGAGATGCAGTCCCTGAGATTTAACACTTCTACACCAGATGCATTGAATCTTCGGCGCAAGTGAAATTTCCAGGTGTGTCGGATCTGATCGTAAATATTGGTTTTGATATTTGTTTTCTTAATTTTGACTGAAATGATATGTTTCGGGCCAGTTCTGATTCCGAGTATTCGCGATTGGCCTGGAGAGTCTATAAAATGCTGTTTGTTATCTCTTTCGTAATGTATTTCTATACATCCGTGGTCGAAATTGGGCAATGGGAGCTGCCGGCAGCGTATTAGTAGAGTTGAAATATGTCCTTTGGTTGATTAATAGATATTCATGATCCTGGATTCGTTCGCAGACTCTGGAACATACGGATTATATTCATCAAAGGTATCCACCGTCCTGGACTTGGATGTCGTTCTCCGCAACACTGTAACTGGATGGCGGTTCCATATTAAGTTAACATTTTCTAGTCCATTCTCACTCCGGGACTTCCAGGTGAATTCGCCACCATCCCGGACTAAAGGTTTTCTTTTCAATGATGTGAGAGTTGATGGAGACGAAGGCCGCGAAATCATTATTATGTTGAAGCCAAATCGGTATGTCAGGACAATGGCCAGCCTCGTTTATCACATATCGGAAGGATTGAAAATATCCACACACCGCCGTTATGTTCCCATTATTGTCATGGCAAATTGTCTCGCCGTAGTGGTTCGATTGTAGACAGATATCGTTTGATCAAAATTCCGACCTCATGATTGGAGCGGCTACTACGTCTACGTGAACGCTTGACCACATTGGGTTAGGGTTGCGAAGGAAGTATCCCTTTCCACCCCTCGTGTTTTCCCAACGATGCCATCCAACAAAATGAGAATATGTGATTGAGGGCGTAGTGGAGTTAATTCGTAGTTTGATATCCCATATGGTAATCGTCGCGAAGTTCTAGCTTATGGTGGCGGGACCATAGTCGTCAGCAACTTTCATTATGCTTACTTTGATCCTTTATAACCTGTTAGATGCCCATCTAATTGTGCCATTATTGTCCTCACACTCCAGGTCTTTCGAGAGAATTATCAGGAATCATTCGTTTGATACATCCTGATCACTACGATCTTTGACCAACACAATGGCACCAAAGACTGGCCATATCAGCGAGCAGCCAATTACCCTACGCAATTGGGCCCAACATATCAATTGGCTTAATGTGAGAACTTCGGATACCATAGCTGCATACTGTACTGATTCTAGTGTATAGGTCACTTTCGTCGTTTTTCTTCCTTTGATCGGCTGCGTATCTGCACCTTATGTCGAGCTCAAATTCCCAACCTTGATCTGGGCACTCGTATACTACTTTTTCACCGGACTCAGTATCACGGCCGGTTATCATAGACTTTGGGCACACAAGACATACTCTGTACGTATTGAATCATGAGATTATGTTCGAATACTTTACTGACCAAATTTCACAGGCCAGATTGCCTCTTCAGATATTCCTAGCCCTCTTCGGCGGTGGTGCTATCCAAGGCTCCATCCGAAAGTGGTCCAGAGAACATCGATCCCACCGTAAGCTCACCGTTGTCACTCCGCGAGGACATAGCTAAGTCAGAATGAATCAGATCGATACACAGACACGGATAAGGACCCCTACTCAGTCAAGAAGGGAATTGCCTACTCGCACATGGGTTGGATGGTAAGCATCATTATTGCATTGTGAGCATCAAAACGCTAACAGTGATGATAGGTCTTGAAACAAGACCCGAAGCGAATTGGTCATAGTGACATTTCCGATCTTTCGGAAGACGCTCTCGTCAGATGGCAACACAAGCACTACTTCGCTGTCCTTCTCACTATGGGCTTGATACTTCCTACCCTAGTTGCTGGCCTTTGGGGAGACTTCGCAGGCGGCTTAATATATGCAGGCATTCTTCGAATCTTTGCCGTGCAGCAAGCGACCTTCTGTATCAATTCCCTGGCCCATTGGCTCGGCGACCAACCTTTCGACGACCGCGACTCGCCACGAGACAACTGGATCACAGCTTTGGTCACACTCGGTGAAGGATACCACAACTTCCACCATCAGTTCCCTGTCGATTACCGTACGTACACTGCTGTTTAATATAAGTTCACTGTTCAACAAGCTAACCCGGACATAGGAAACGCAATTGAATGGCATCAGTGGGATCCTACCAAATGGTGCATCTACCTTTGGAGCAAAGTCGGACTTGCCTACAACCTGAAGCAGTTCCGAGCCAACGAGATCGAGAAGGGTCGTCTGCAACAACAGCAAAAGAAGGTGGACCAAATGAGAGCGAAGCTCGACTGGGGTATCCCACTCAGTCAACTCCCTGTCCTCGAGTGTAAGTCAAATCCATATAATCATACATAGTTACCATCCTCTATGGACCAATATGACTGCTAATACTAGCATCTAGGGGATGATTTCACCGACCGATGCGCCAAAGGAGAAGCTCTCATCGCCGTCGGAGGCGTCATCCACGACCTCGCATCCTTCATCGACGAGCACCCCGGTGGAAAACGTCTCATCAAAGGAGCCATTGGAAGGGACGTCACAGCGGAGTTCAATGGAGGCGTCTACAACCACTCCAACGCTGCACATAACTTGCTCTCCACCACACGCATTGGCGTCCTTCGTGGCGGCTGCGAGGTCGAAATTTGGAAGCGAAACTATGACTCTCGCAAACTTGGAGAGAGGCCTATGATGTTTGATATGTAAATGATGTTTTTCTTCGTTAAAAGTTTCATTGTTCTCGTAATGGCATATGTAATGTACTATATAGATCCACAAAAGTTGGGAATGACATGACAAAACTCACTTCACAGTCCTCCATCAGCGCATATACCTTCACGATAGTGCTGAACCAAAGTATATACGACTTTGACATAATTCCTTCTCACATGACAACACAATCCGATCCACCGATACCCCCATCTCCCCCGCCTCCTCCGCTTCCTGCTCCGCCCCCCAATCCTCCCCCAGATCCTCCCCCAGATCCTCCTCCCACAACTCCACCACCACCAAGACTATAACTATTACCACCACCACCGCCACCACCACTTGTCACCCCATTATAAACCTCATACCCCATACCCGCCCCCGCCAATCCCCCCTCTACCGCATCCATCTTGGAATACTTCCCCTGCCCTTTCCCCTTCCCGCGCCGTGACCCCTTCCGACTGCACTTTCCAAGACACCCGTGATACCAAAAGGCGAGAAGCAATATGAGGAATATGGCAACACCAAAGCAGGCTGCGATGATGATGGTCTGGCGCGGCGTCGCTGGCTCTTTTGAGCGGGGGTAAAGAAGTTGTGGCATTGGATCTGCAGGACAGCCTTTTGTGGGTTTTGTGGGGTAAGGTCTGATGTTGGAAGGTTGGAGGATTGAGGTTTTGGATGAAGGTGGTGGTATTTATGATGGTATTTCAAGGTTTGTTGGATTATGAGCCCATTCCCGAGTTGTGATTATTATCGTGGATTCTATTACTTGTAGATGGAAGTAGGAAGTGGGTAGCAGAACAATAACGGGATATAAAGACATGAACACATGGGGCATCCTTGATTTTATCTAGATTTCATGGGCTTCTCTCGATCTATTGTCTAGATCTATTGAATTTAATGGCGTTTTTGTGCACTGCTCCTGTTTGGGGAATCTTAGCCGTGAGCTGAATGTGGTGGCTTGGTGTGTGTGCTCAGCCCTGGGATTAGCTTCGTGTTTGGCGATGACTGATGGAACAGACAGTGATTAATATGAGAATTGGGTACCAGAACATGAGTTTAAAAGTATACAGGTAGGCTAATATAATCCTATAGTAGGGAATGCTAGCAGCTAACAGAAACAGACGTAGGAGGCAGAGCGCAGCATGAAAGGAGTCGGGTAATATACAGCCTGCACTTTAGTTCAATTGTTTTGCATTATCTCTCAACGCCCGACGAGTCACTCAAAATCAGCTAATTAAAATGGAAACCCCGTAAATCGTAAATGCTAACAATGATTCTACATACAGGGGTATATTCTGCCCTCTGAACCGTCCATGTATGCCCAGCGCCTGCCCGTGCCATGCCCTCGCTTTCAGGAAAAAGAAAATGCAGCGCTAAGAAATCGACAGTGAAAGGCAAACAATGACGGGTATCTTGAAGGAAAAAAGTAATGGGAGAGAAGCTTCATGAATCGAAAAGGGGAAACAAGACCCTCGTCCTCCATAGCACCCCGTGATGGGCAGATTGCATCCTTGGAAACACCTTGAATCTTGTTGGAGAAAATGGGCGTAGCAGGGCTACAAAAAGCTCGAAGGCCTCAGTCGTAACATAATGATGCATCAAGTCGTAGCTGGTTTCGAGAGTAGATGTCCTTAGCTCTTCTGTTGCAGGGCTGTGGGGCCAGGTGTTGGTGCTGCCAACAGGGCTTTGACGCGATCGATTCGGGAGACCGCTTTCTCCAGCCTCTCCAGCCTTGCCATCTTGTCCTTGTCCTTCTTTTCGAGTTGTTCAACTCGAGCTTCCAGTTTTGCTCTCGCCTTCCTCTCCGTAGCGACCATCTCGTTGGCCTGTGAGAACAGTTGGACGCTCAGCTCTTCAATTTCTGAATCAACCTTCTTCGCCCTCTCTTCTGCCTTCGCGCGTAGCGATCGTTCTTTCTCCAGTTGCTCGAGAAGTTCTGTATCTGCCATAGGCGGAGGCGGTGTCGTGGGAGGCTGCAGTTGACTTTGTGCTGGAGAGCCTCGACGGCCGATAAGGAAGGAAAATCGCGATTGCTTCGCTGTCGTGGAATTGGCTGTGGAAGGTCGGATATCGTCGTTTGAGGAAGCCCGATCGGCGGTAAGAGAATCGGAGGTGTTTGAGCGTAGAAGGCCCTGTTGTGCAGATCGCATATTTCGAAGCTGGTCTTCATAGTCCGCACATTTGTCCACTGCCAAAGTTGTCAGTCAAAAATGCCTTTCTTTATGATTTGTTCATATGTGCCCTCGCCACGGACAAGTCCAGGCGCTTACATACCTGCTGCGGTGGCCTTCTCTTTTAGCATTTCGATCTGTGCCTCAAGATCTCGTATCCTTCTCTGCGCATCCTCCACTCCTTGCTCTAGTGATACTTGTGTCCCGCATTTTGGACAGTTATGGACCTTCGCGAGGTGCTTCGAGTGGTCTAAGGCCGGTGGGGTAGGCAGCGGTTGGGTCAAAGCAGCGGCCATGGCCACGGTGTTCGCCGGGCTATGGACGACAATGAGGCTTTCTGGAATTTGTTGGGGTTTTGACGATCGAGCAGGCCTGGGGCTAAAATATATCGCAGGTTGTCAAGGAATAGTTCGCGGGGCACGCGTTGGGTATGTAGCAAGTAGTGTGTAGGAATGCATTGTCACAATCGAGTTCGAGTGCCTTACTTCTGTCCTGCAGGGCAAAGGCTGGCGCGTGCTCGGTCCAAGTGGCCCGACCCCGTCAGGGGTCCATTGATCGACACAAGCGAGGGTGAATAGCGCCCGTTGAACATCCACAGCAATACGAAGACGGTCCTTCTCTCGACATCACGTGCAAAGATTTGAAGAGCACAAACCACTGTCATTGCCTTTCCGTCTAACTATCACCTGATTAAGTATGCCTGAGATGGCATCGTTGAGCTGAATTCGCTGTCGCTGGATAGTCACCGTAGAGCTTTCGAAGCCGAAACCGCAGTGTTCCTCGAGCTAAAGCCAACCTTGAACTCAAAAGCACCAGCTGGAAGAACCCAGTCCTGAAGATCGACATTCCAATAACTGAGATCACGACGTTGCAAGTTGAAGCTCACCACTTTGGATTCTCCGGGCTCCAGATCAACTTTATCGAACCCTCGCAACACCTGCAGAGGAGTTCCAGAGGGGACTTCGCTGCCTGGGAAGGAGACGTAAAGCTGTGGGACTGCCGAGCCTGCACGCTTGCCTGTGTTCTTGACCTGAGTTTTGGCCAGAAGAATGGTCTCCCAGAGCTCCGGGTTACCTCCCGGCACAGCCGTGTTCATTGGAGTGGTTCTTGCGGTCAAGTTACCACCACCCGAGACTGATTCGACACCCAGTTCACCTTCAACCTCAAACGTAGTATAGCTCAGCCCAAACCCGAAATCATACAGCGGATCAATTCCAGCGGAATCAAAGTGGCGATAATCGATCAACTGCCCTTCGACAAAGTTTGCTTGCCAGGCAGTAGGCGATGTAACTTCAGCCTCAGTTAGATTCACGATCGGAGGCCCGAAATCTTTACTCTCTTTCCCAATCGTGTAGGGAAGTCGACCTGAAGGATTGACATCACCCCAAAGAACGTCCACGACGGAGTTCCCGGCCTCTTGTCCAGGAAGATGAGCAGCCAGAATCGCCGTCACATTAGGGTTGTCCGCCCAAGGCATTGAATTGATACCCGCCGAATGAGTGACGACAATAGTATTCGGACATCTTCCAGCAACATTTTCAACAACCAAAGTAGAATTCCAGTCCGCCTCGAGTTCTGTCCGATCCTGTCCTTCGGATGCCCAGGTGCCTAAGAAGACAAGGCATACTTCGGGAACAGGAAACAGGGATGAGAAATCTCCTCTCGCAAGTAGGGCATTGTTGGTGATGTGTTGGAATCTCGTACCATTTTGCCTCTCTGCACGCGCGCGTATCGCTTGCAATGGCGAGACAAGGTAGGTATGCCGTGCGGTTCCTGATCCACCGCCAATGTCAACGACTCCAAACTCGTAATCTTCATTAGAGCCCTGGTAGAGCCCATTGATGGGATCATTCGCATCGTTTCCAAACACTGCGATGCTTTGAGGAGATTTCAATGGCAGCGTCTCGTTCGTATTTTTGAGAAGAACCGTAGCCTCTGCGGCCATCTGGCGAATGAGCTGGGCATGGTCTCCTCGAACGTCACGAGCAACTAGACCACCTGGTATCTCTGGTATACCGAAAAATTGGCCAACAGAGGCTGCAAGTGTCATCAAGAGTGTAGGATCTGTTTCCGGAAAGTTGGAGTTGTCTTGCTTAAGTAAGTAGTATTGTGTCATGATTCGCCGAATCATATCGTCCAGTCGCTCCTCTGCAACGCTTCCCTCGTCCAGATATTTGGTGATGTTGCCGCCAAAGTAGCTGTCCCCAGTGATGAGCGATGCTGCATCTATGACCCCTGGCATGTCTAGATCCAAACCCGCGTTAATTGACTTGGGACCTGAGTGTGTTGCAAACCAGTCCGACATGACATATCCCTGGAAGCCGAGTTCTTTCTTGAGAACCTGATTGAGGATATTGTCGTTCTCACAGGCATATGTTTGGTTGAGCCGATTGTAGCTACACATGAACGAAGAAACGTTGGCTTTCACCGAGTTCGCGAAGGGCCATAGGTAGAGCTCGTGCAACGTGCGGTCATCAATGTTGGAGGAGATGGCGGCGATCTCTGTTCCGTTGACGAATGTGTTCGATCGCTGTACTTCTTGTTCGTTCCCGATATAGTGTTTGGCACATGCTTGAATGCCCATAGACTGAATCCCTTTGATGGTTTCTTCCATAGCGACGCCTGTCAAGTATGGGTCTGGGGAGAAGCCCTCCCAGTTCCGTCCACCAAGTGGATGCCGTCCAAGCGGTCCAGCAACGGGCCTTGAGTCAATCATCGAAAGTCAGCTTCTCTACTCTAGAACCCGGGGGTTGCTGATCATTCTTACCCCAATATAACGTGCGCACCCTTCCCTCTAAACTCCTCCCCCAAAGCGCGACCTCTCTGATAGATAAGTTCTCGGTCCCAAGAAGCCGCAACAGTTATTCCGCTCGGAAACACACTGACGAGATCTGCGCGATTCATCGCCGTGGGACCGTCTTGAAGACATATCCCCGAGAAATTGAGCCGCTCAATGGGTAGGATGTTACCGATGCAACCGCGTCCGCCGAAGTTTAGGCTGCCAGTCACTATCCTTGCCTTCTCGGTGATATTCAGTTGAGAAATGAATTCATTGGCCTTCTGGGTAGCGGCCTCCCACGGCAGATTTTCGTGCTCTCCGCGCTCTGGTATTGTTAGTGGTTTGACCCAGTATGGACATGTCTGTTCACGCACTGGCTGCGCTGCCGAATGCCCCAACTATATCGCCGAGAACGAGTAGTGCAAGACTTGTACTGATGATCTGCATGTCGAGTAGACTTGTATCTTCTAAGAGACTAGACTCTTCTTCAAGACACGGGAACTTGACAAAGGAAGGTTGATTAACACAACGTAGCAATACATCGAGTTTTTATACTTACTTCGTTCCTCCATTACTGTACAGAGTCCTATTCTCACATCCTCCTGACTTCCATTGCATCGGAAACATGCTTCAATTGCGTTAGGCTCAAGTTGGCTCAATGTTCAGTCCAGGCATAGTGACGTCCAGATGACCATATTAGAGCCAACATTTCAAGCATTCAATAAACAAACCTGGGGTTAGAGTATCTCTGGCAAGCTTTGATCAGGGATGCTACAAGCATTGCCCGATGTTACCCCGCAAAAGTACCCCATGTTCAATTGCGTAGCTCAACGACAAGGTTCAGCGGGAGTATCTTCGGATGTAGTAACCCTGTGATTGAATCACATTACAGACTGTAAGCGTTCGGCAAGTACAGAGCTGATGAAAGGGTTATAATACATGCAAACTGAACTGGAATGGATGCCATACCCAAATTCAAGCGCACAGGTGTCTCTGATTTGTTTGCAAGCTATATTTCGAGTGACATGAATATGGTATTCTTTTTCCCATTGCTGATGCTAGACCAAGCTTCAGCAACGTTGATGAAGCTTGAACACTCTCTCCCTTCAACTGAGGCCCGATGGAAGCATGTTCCCCGCAAACTGCACATAATTCAAATCAATCCCCATTGGTGCCCTCTCAATAATGTATATGTACATCCATCTAGCGGCGGACATCAACCAATTCAGATGCCAAGCTGTACTCATGCCCCTACAGGTATTCCTGGATACGTTTTTCCGTATTCCAAAGCGTATCCGTATACGTATACGACCTATTGACAATGGTATTTGCATGTATGTACCTCGTACGTTCTCAAATGAAGTTCTTAGCGTGACTGGTTGTACTAACTAACGGCTGAAATCATACCGAACCTGCATGCTTCCGCTGCTGGACCAATCATGGATAGTTTCCCCACATTGTTTATTTGTTTACAAAGGTCTGACTACACTTCATCATTCTTGACAGCATAAGGATATGTCAGCTCGTTAAACAATGGGAACTATCAGCACAACAATGTCGTATAATTCTTTATCCTCTTCGGTGGGTAGGAAGTGTGGATTTTCATGGTTGCAGGATTGTCTGACGTAAATGTATGTTACCAGCTGTAACGGCAAGTCGACAATAAGAAACTCAGTAGACAGTGTCAAAATACTTGCTGAAACCCTCCAAAGCAGCAGCCAGAGATGTGAAGATACTATGGAATAGCAACCCCTTTTAAAAAAAAACCAAGACGTCTAGAGGGCGAATCCACTTTTAGTCTTCCGTTGCCTTGGACAAAGCGATGTTTCGCGCAGCCATCCGATCAACATTCACGATGATGAAGCTCAGGTTCACCATCGTGAAATCCATAGAAAAGCCCGCAAACGTATTGATTGAAGCTGAAAGTGTCACAGGATAATGGTTCTCGTTCGTACATTTGTACCACTGGCTGAATTAGTGTCAGTGTTCGTCCGTGGGAAGTTATCTCGGATTCGAGATCACGGAAAAGCCCAAACAGTCGCGGGCAGAATCGCGCAACGGTGCTGATTATATGTATGTCAACACTTCCGGGACATATTTTGAAGGATGATGATTGCTATCATCCTCAAACAGCCCATTATCTATCTATGGTTGCTGGGTCGGTTCAGCAGAGGGACTAGTGAATGTTACGAAGTACGGGCGGCACGAGTGGAGAAGAGTGAAGATAAATGCTGAGTCAGTACAAAATTTGATATTGGGAAAGAATCAAAAGCATTATAAACAACTTGAAAGACCCAATAGAAGCTACAAAGGGAAAAGGAGGACACAATGTTCAAGCCACTTGAGATTGCAGCGTTCATAAGGGATATCAGGCTCAACAATGCATCACTCCTAACAATTCATCACGGAGAATCAACATTCATCAGTCGATCGCAAACATACATTACCAACAACCCTCGCGCAGCAGTTTTCGCCACCCTAACTCTCCACCTTTCCGGTTTCTACGCATTCCAGAAACCAATCAGCAACCTGAACCATGTCTTCCATGTCGGCCCCTGGGCCCCCAACATTATCGGCTCCCATCACCACGCACGATATATTAAAGCGAAGAGAGCGCAGCCGCCCTGGACCCAAGAAAAAGTCAGCGGCCCATCAGGGGGCGCAGGTCAAGCCCCGCCCGTCGCAGATGGAAAAGTACGATCCGACGTTTAGAGCCTACCAAGCCGTGAAAATGGACAGGGATCAGCTCCTTGCGGTGAACCAGCAGCTGAAGTCACGCATGGAAAAAATGGAACTGCAGTCCTCGCATTACTTCGGCATCGTGAGCTCCATGCTGAGCCAACTGCATCACAAATGTTGGATGGCGACGTTGAACTCGCCAGATGAGAACCACGTGAGCTGGCTTCGAACCATCGAAGGAGCCGTGGTGGTCAATTGGAGGCAATCGCAGAAGCTGGTAGTGCCGGAGCTCGATCCCTTCTTATCATCTCTATTCGACCCTCAGCCTAGCATCACGCCCGGCGCCGTACAGAGTGTTGCAGCGCCAGTGGCTGACGCTGTCCCGGCGCTTGTGGCCGGCAGCGTCCAGGGAGTTGTTGCTGGGCCATCAGAAGGTGGGAATCAGTGGAAGGAATCTGAGACACGGCCGCATGGCAGCGTGGCCGTGCCCAACACCGTACAGAGTGTTGCAGTACCAGTGCCTGACGCTGTCCCAGCGCTTGAGGCCGGCAGCGTCCAAGGAGCTTTTGCTGGGCCATCAGAGGGTGGGAATCAATGGATGGAAGATTGGAGATGGCCGTATGGCAGCGCGCATGTGCCCAACACCGGCGCATTCGACACGACCGTAGCACAGCAGCTGCCGGAGCCATCTGCTTCCATGCATGGACCTACTGCTTCCATGTATGGCAAGTTGGGTGACTTAACACTCAGCGACCACAACCTGAATGTTCCTTTCTACGGGATGAATTCGCAGTCATAGTGCATGCACTCTTTCTCTGTCATGTTTTCCATAATACCCCAATATAGGATACCCAAATGCATACATACACTTGCTACTACGAAATCCGCCCTATAGAGATAAGCTGGCATGGCTAAACGCTTGTGCTATTGGTCCTTGATCAGTTTGAGTGAAGTGAAGTGAACTAAACTAAACTAGAAGTGGAAGTAGAGTGACGTGAAAGTAAAGTCGAAAGTGAAGTGAAGTAGGGTAAAAGTGAAGTGAAGTGCAGTAAAGTGTAGTGAAGCAAACTGAACTAAACTAAACTGAGTTGCAACTGCATAACTGTAGCACAATAGATACAGGAATGGTATGCTATTAATAATTACAACTACCTACGTACATACATGCATTTCCTTCATACGGCACATTCATCTTTATTGCTGGCGTTTCTTCGTTGCGTTTCTTTTTCGTTTCCTTTTTTCTTTTGGTTTTGGAGGGTGATGGGATGGGGAGAGGGAGGGGGTATTACATGCTTCATGCTAATGATGATGATGAATGCTCGCTACAACATGAGATGATTTTGTCGAGAGTGTTAGAAAAGGATGAGTACTTTCTATGGGGGTATAGAATGGCGTTTCTGTGTCGTTCGATATGTGCTGTTCATCACCTCAACACCAACTTCTGCAACACCGCCCTCAACGCCGCAGCGCCTTTATCCCCGCTCTCTCCCATCGCCGCCTGCACCTGATTAATCAGCTCATCACTCTTCGCGCGCAACTCCCCGATGATCTTCTCCGAGTACTCGAAGCTGCCCATCTTGGTCATGTACGCCACGGCGTAGCGCTTCACCTCCTCGTCGCTGGTCTTCTGCTTGAGGATATTCATGAGGACGAGGTTGGAGGGGTCGGCGCGGATGGCGTGGATTACCGGGAAGCTGAATTTTCCCTCGGTCAGGTCTTCGCACATGCCTTTTAGGTTGGAGTAGCCGGACGTGGAGGAGAGGTTGAGGTGGTCGTCGAGGATTTGGAAGAGGAGGCCTACGGCGGAGACGAGGGGGGCGCAGTCGCTGTATGTCGTTGTGTTAGTGACATGAGGGAATGGGTGAATGGGAGAGAGGGGGTACGAACACGTTCACGGAGCTCTCGGCCTGCATGAGCTTGATGGCGAGGCGGAAGAGTCCGCCTGTCTTGTTGCTGACCATCTCGAGGTAGTCGGCTTCGCTCGGACATGTGAGGCTGTCTCGCCAGTATAGATCCATGCCTTGCCCGCGGTGCAGGTTCAGTAGCTCTTCGGTGTATATCTGGATTACTTTTGGGTTGTTCATGAGGGCGAGGTCTTGCAGCGCCTTGAAGTAGACGTAGTTGGCGGAGTTTATCGTCTGCGCGACGCCGAAGATGCTGTTGGCGACTGGGATGCCGCGGCGCAGGACGGAGGAGTCTTCGACATCGTCGACTCTGTGTTACACCATGTGTTAGCCTAGAGCAGTTGGAGGAGGAGGGGCAATTGGGGTGTATGCAAGATTGGAGAGTCGTACAATAGTGATGCGGTGTGCAGCATTCCGACAACCCGGGTTATGATCTCCAACCTCTCTGGAGGAACCTGCAGCCACGCATTGAATGCAGCGATGAGTTGGCTGCGAATGTCCTTGCCCGGGTGTCCGTAAAGATAGTCATAGGGTCCCAGCAATATACGTTCCTTCTCTTCCGTCCATTTCGCACTGTTGTTGTATATCAGGTCCTCGCCGACGCCGTTGAGAGGGTTCGGGGAGGGCGGCGAGAGCGGCGGCGGGTATGTATGCACATGCGATTGAGGGTTTGCGTTCGATGTCATGTTCGTGTCTGCGCCGGAGGTCATGTTCGCATCTTGCGATGGGTTGTCGTTCGAGTTCATGGCTGCGACGGGGTTGGCGTTCGTCGAGTCCTGCAGTATCGAGTTCATGGAGGGAGGGTCTGCGAGGGAGGAATCGCGGAAGTGCGGGACAGACGGGGAGTGGGAGTGTTTTGACTTTTTACTCGAGCTCATCCAGTCTGTCTCGGAGAGGGGGCGAAGGACGCTGGGGCGATGCTTTACACCGTTGAAGATGCCGTGCGAACTGGTGCGGGGCGGAATCGCGTTCGGCGAGGCAAACGGCGAGTGGAACTGTGATCCTTCGACCGGCATGATATATGATGGCCTCTCTTGGTGGTGGGTCACCTCGGGCGCATGTGGTTGCCTGCTCGTCAGGTGCGGCGTGCTACGAGGGTTTCGGGGATTAATGATACCAGGTTTGCCAGGTCTGGGAAGCTAGATACGCGGCGGTTTGAGTGACGTTGAGCTGGAGCTCGAGCTCGACCGTGGAGCTTTGGAGCTTGGAGCTGGGGGAGGGGAGCGGAGGGGGAGGGATCGTCCAACGTCCGCCACCAGGGTCTTTCTGTTTTTGTGGCGACGCCGTGAGACAGCCTCTCAGGGAATCTTGACGATGCTGATGCTACTGCCGTTGATCGTTGCGGGAATTCTCCAATTGCTAGCCCAAACGACAATCGCGTCCGGCGCAACGAGCGCTTAGGTACCTCTTCGGATTGAATTCGTCTCCTGCAAGCTTGTGAAAATGCACCAGTTGGACGTCAGGTAGACGTCAGACAGACGGGCCGATAGACAGCGTGCGGCGTATTCGGATAGAGCGGACAGCGTATCTCGTAGGGACGGGTGGAGTGGACTGAGTGGAGTAGATTGTAGAGGGATGGGATGGAAGAGAAGGAGGCGGGAGGTTGCTGCGAGGGTAGATTCACGGGACTGTCAACACGATATGAACAGCTGTTGTACGAGATAGGGTAGGCATTTTTAGTTATTTTAATGAGAAGGAATTGGAGGACAACAATCCTCCAGAAGGCAAACGCTACGCTGTACCTGGACCGAACTCGTTAACGAACTGGTAACGACTCGTAGCGCTGGCGATGATGGCATTCTGGCGGGTTTTGGGGGTTGGCGAGGTCTGGAATGGAAAAGTTACCAGGAGCTACAGGGAGCTACGGCCTCGGTGGCGCATCAATGAGCCTCAACGTAGTCTAGTCTCAATAACAGAAGATGATAATGGCTATGTCTATCTGTTCCCAACAACCTGGTCCTCTCGTCCTGATGCTGCTATTCGTTCTGCTCTTGTGTAGACGTCGTTCATTGCCGCTTTGGCTTTTTGCCTAGTTACTCCTTCGAGCGTCCAGAGTAGTACCGACATCCTAGTAATTCCCGGTGACTTTCTCTGCATACTTCCATGTAGTCCTCATGTATCTCCTCACCCAGGAAATGATTGGCACGAAGCTTTAACCGAATCGAATACTTGTACACAGGCTCATCAACGACAGGGGGTGGACACGGGAAAGCAAAGACCACGATGCACAACAGATCTTTTGTTCCCCAGTAGTTCTCACCGGCTGAAGATAATACAACTCTCAATTGAGCCGAATCCTTCACATGCTACGAGTACTACAGCCTGCGTATGCTGCAGCTAAACGTCACACTCCCCCTCACGCTGAGACACAGCTAGTAAAATGAACAAAATACATGCATGTTGTTGGAATTCTTCAAAGTTCAATTACCGATACGCCCGGCAACAGAGAATGCCGTACTGGTACATTTGACATAATAGAAACCCGTCTGAAACCTGCCCAAGAGTACAACAAAAAATCCTACACAGCCCACCCCGGAAGAATAATAACTCATATAATCATGCCATCATAAAATCATCTGCATCGAGTAATCGCCCTCATGTGGCAGCTCCCCCAGACTCTCTGACAAAGTCATCGATTAACAGTCTTATAGCTCATAATCCTCTGCTTTCCTTCTCTTTACTGGCTTGCTACGAACCTTGTCCATGCGCATACCCAGAAGCCTGCTCAATTCGGTCTTGAATATCGATATGCTCTCTTCATAAGGGCGAGTTACCTGTGGCGTCCTTCGCCAACGGTGGCGTGTATCAAAGTTCTGCTCGGATATGTCAAATATATCTATAGCTGCATCGACTTTGCCCTTCGCGGCACCAACGGCTTCGAGGAATGGAAATGCGTCGCGGTAGATTTGACGGGCAACCCATTTTGGGTCGTTGTGGCAATACAGTAGTCCACCGAATGTGAACTTCTCAATGTTGACTGCACTCGTCATGGCAGTAAAGCATGCGTGGTTGTATGCTTTGTGCATGCCGCGGCGCCAGCCCCACGATGCCAGCGTGATATTTTTCACCATAGCTGCTGCACGCGGTCCGATGTCGACCATAAACGAATGCAAAGCGAGAGGGTCGTACAGTTGGAAGTGGTTGCCGTATAGGATACTTTTGGCTTCGTGGTAGATCTGTGAGTTGGCTGCGAGGAGAGATGGTACAAGCCTCAAAGGACGTAGGGGAAGAGTTTCAGAAGTTTGACTGTTCAAGGTAAATCTCGTTTGAGATCCTCCCCAGTATCGGTCGATAAAGCTGGGAGCAGCTCGAACAACAGAGCGGCGATAACTTTGGGTGTTGGGGTATAAGTGCACGCCTTTAGGATCGACGAGTGCATATTCGTAGATCATATTTCTGATTTCCGCGGGGAGCTCAAGGAAGGGGAAGATTTTATGCTTTGGCAATGGCCGAGCGACTCTGCGCTTCTGTTTCATGCATCAGACTTGAATTTTCCCAAGCACTGACGATGAAGACAAACCTTTGACGGCTTGTATGCCACGAGATCTTCCTCATCCTCTTTTTCGTTGTCTTCGATATCGGAACCATCCACATAGTAATTCACTTGGACCCTCTTGCGTTTGGAATATCTGCCCGTCGAGCTCGTATCTTGGATTGCCGATTGTGACAAAGACATGATGATGGTTTAGCCGTGAACTGGCAATTGATTAATCAACTTTGAGAAAAGAATGAATTGATTCAAGTCGCGTTGTGCGAGAACACGAAATAGACACGAAATCATGCGACTTAAATACATTGAAGTCGTCTTGATGTTGGTCAGGTGGTGCGGATGCCTGAGGTTTAGTGTAGGCAACAGTGAGGCTATGCAGGGATAGATGTCAGATTACGATTGAGCGACAATGTAGTTGAGCGGCAATATTCTCTTGACCGCCCGTTCAAAGATGCTAGACAAACGCCACTCAGGCACAGCGAAAAGCCTCACGAATTATAATTAGGTTGATGAAGTTGGAGGGAAGGAGAAGATGGGAAATCGCAATGATGAAGATGTGCTTAGTCAGCGATCACATCCCACCTCCTGCCGAATTTGATTGATCAATTCCAACCGCCACCGAACCTGATCCTTCAGAAGTCAAATACGGCAGTAATTGGGAGAGTTTTTGTGCCCGATTAAGGTGGATAATGACGACCGTTACATCATTGAAGTCGCTTATACTCGATCTACCACCGAGCTGTGTCGAATTTTGGCCTCTGGATCCTCAGTATGCTGTAGTGGGCACATATAATTTGGACAGATCTGACGAGGATCAAGTTGAGACCAACAAAGATGCCCAAGAAGAGTCTGATGAGCGAGAAGCTGGGGAGAAACGTGTACAGAAAAGGGACGGGAGCATTATTCTGATTCGAGTGAAGGGTGATGATGTGTAAGTTGATATTTGCATTCCACTTCCTGACGATGCTTTGTTCCTCAAGTATCTGGTGTTTGCCTTTATAGCATACTGACTTCAACAGCGAAATAATACAAACACTCCCAACTCCGTCCGCCATTCTCGACATCCATTTTGCACCTGGAAACTTTCCACCCTCAAGCTTTGGAGTAGCAACATCGACTGGATCATTCGACCTCTACTACCTTGGGAATGAAGCAGGAGAGAAACTTACTGGAGCCCCGGAACCACCCAAACTACCAATCTTGTCTCATTGGAGGACATTTCAATTCTTTCCTTCGGATGTACTTGTCACGGCATTTTCATGGTCTCAGGATGGCACGACGGTTGCGATGACGCTGACAACCGGAGAAGTCTGCTTGAGAAAGCCAGTGGTCGACGTCGAGGACGTTAAGGATATACATTCAGTTGATGCAGGAAGCCACGATCTTGAAGCCTGGACAGTAACTTTTCTACCCAAGGGCAACGCATTCTTTTCTGGAGGTGACGATAGTGCGCTCATCTACTGGGAACGACCGACCAACGGCACCGATGGCACAGAGCCAGGTCTAGACGGGGAAGATGCTGCGACACAGGTATGGACAAATAGGAAGATACATGGAGCTGGCGTCACAGCAATTTTGCCCCTCATTATCGCCGAAGGCGAGATGAAGGTTCTCACTGGCAGTTACGACGATCATATACGACTATTGGACGTCCCCGTGGTGGGCAGGAAGACGGTGCTAGCGGAGCTGAATCTAGGCGGGGGCGTCTGGCGTCTGAAAAAGTTGGATAGCGACCCAGACTGCACTGAGGTGCTATTGCTGGCGAGCTGCATGCACGCAGGCGCAAGAATTCTGAGGCTCAGACGGACCGAAAACCACGATTGGGACTTCGAGGTCCTGGCCCAATTTGAGGAGCACAAGAGTATGAATTATGGCAGCGACAGTCAGCCCGGGGTCGACGAAAACGGACGGCGGACTTTTGTCACTACAAGCTTCTACGATCGGCTGTTATGCCTCTGGAGATACTGAATAAGAATACATCATGAAGAAGTAATTATCGATCCGGGGATCGGACTTCGGATTGGCCCCGCGAGATACATTTCTCATGCGGGTACGTGAGGCGGAGCACACGATCAAGCGCTCTCCGCTGTGCCACTTGGATCTGACGTGCTATTGTGGGATTGAAGAAATGCAAGTGTGAGGGACGATTGAGCGCTTCGCCAGATGACATGCGTGATGTGATGCATCTGATACTCTGTGGGTGGTCCTACTGGACAATGGTCGGTTCGGCTCACTTCCGTGATTGGGCAGGAATTTCAAGCGAAAGGTATGTGGAGCCACAGCGGTACTTTCGCCAAAGAGGAGAAGGAAAGGAAAAGCAACTTGAAGCGTTACTGCACTCTCACTTTTCATTATCAGATATCGGATAGTAGAGCGCCGCCGAAAAGATCAAGACTTCCAACGAGTGTTCTGGGGACCTCGAGCGCCAAAGGGTCCGCAGCGCATCGTATCGGGGTCTCGGTTGCGCGCATTGGGCATACCCTTCTCCCCACCAAATTGGGAGGAAAGGACACCGAAACAGTCGGTTGATCATAGCTGTTCTTTGCACAGAACCCAGAAATCCCCTTTTCTTTTTGGCTTTTCTGGCTTCTAATTTCTACTAACAATCGTACTAATTGTTAGGTGCAGACTACAGCAGTTCTCGCTTTAAGTGTGGTCATGAGGATCCGCGCCAGCGTGTCGATCGGTGGTCGCGTCGCGGGTAGGTAGCATGAAACAAGACTTAACATTTTTCTTAGCTCTAACAGCGATGGGAAGGCTTTCAACAGCAGGCGTTTCATCGAATGCGGGGAAAAAGTTGAGCATGTGCTGGGCCGCGTGCTATGGAAAAGAGAAGATGATTCTGTAGGACAGAGATGGGGACTTTTGGTCTGGATATGGGTTGGAGTGTGTTACTCTGTGCCATGGTAAAGAATCTTCTCTCCTGAGTGAGTGGTACGGGTACGACATGGGGAAAGCGAGGGAAAGGGAGGGAGATGGCAAATGAATGTGGATTTACTTTACGCCCCCTTTCAGGGCTGGACTGGGATCAGCTGGAAGGGAAGATGATGGCTGGGAAGTTTGGCTGATGAAGATCCGAGGGAGGTGGCCCGAAATAGATTAGCCCCATTCGCACAGGGAGCCAATGCCAGCGGGAGACTAAAGAGCCAGGACCCCCGAAATGGGTGCACGGCCTGTTTCATCTTTTTTGGACGAACCAGGAGGAGAGAAGGCCCAAGTCCATCTCCATCTATCTTTGTATGTATCTACAAGTAATTGTTGTCTCCGTTTTACTGTGTGGACAAGTGGATTACTGATTAAGTAGATAGTCACTGTTGTTTCATTAATCGAAGAATGTCTGATGTCTGAACGAGTTGGACTCATAGATTTCAAAACATTTGGTGACTGTTGCAGAAAAAGCATCATCAATGACAACAGCGGCACATAGTGTATTGTACCACCTCAGACAAATCATGATTACTCGTACATGGTCCTTACTGTAGACGAATAAATAATAATACAAGCAAAAATACGATACCGTGCGAGGCCCCCCAAAATAATGTCTGTCTGGGCTGTCTGTCTCTGAATTTCTGTACAACTAATTCCTGGATTGTGTCGCAAATCCCGTCTGTCACCCTACCAACACACCCACCAAGTTTCCTACTAGTTACTACCAGTTACGACTACGGTAAACTTACTACTGTGCTGTGCTACTCTACTCACTCACTTTCTCTCCTTCCTCTCTCTCTCTCTCTCTCTCTACACACCACCTCACAACAACACCACCCTCCTCCTCATCTGCGCCGCCGCCGCCTGCTTCCGAAAGCCAGCTGTGCTGACCCTGCTCTCCACCGCTTCTCCTTCTTCTCTGTCTCTTCCTTCGCCAGAGCCGCAATCGAATCGCAACGTCGCTCCTTTAATTAGTTGCTTGTCGGACGGACCCAACAACGTCGGTTCTTGCCTCTTCGATCACCGACCGACATCCCAGCAGCCAAACAACCACACTAGCCAAAGCCACTCCTTCTTTTTGTCCGCGACCCAACACACGACGTTCACTCTTCTTCAATTATCGCGCCTACCCGTCTCTCTCCACGAATACCTACGACTACGACTACGACCTTCTCCTTCGCCCTCTCTCCCTCTACATTCTCCACCTCCCGTGCCGACCACCGCTCTCTCCGCGCAGCTCACGACATCTTCTGGCCCCTGCCCGCCCCTCTTCCCCTTGCGCCTCACCACACCAATCTTGGCAGGACATCTCGGAGAACCTCCAAAAAAATATCTCAAACTTCAGCTACACACTCTGGACATGATTTAGGATGACGCGACCACAAATTATTAGGGCTGGTAGGCACTCCGACGCATCTCCGCCACTCTGTACGCCCGATTGCTAACCACAATGATGCGAACAGATACCCTCGATCTACAAGACAAGACCTCCCCAACCGCACAAGACCACACCCGCCAGCCGGAACAGCCAGCGCCTCTGGGAGTAGGCCCTGCCGCGCCCCACCAGGAAGCTGCTTTGCGAAATGTGAACGAGGAAAGACATTCGGAGGAAGTGCGATTACAGAATGGCATGGCCAACGACGCTTCACACGATGACCGAGGCAATTCGCAGAAAGACGAACAAGCCGTACGACTGAATGGAGGAATGGCTGGCGACAATGACGATGGCGACCTGCAGGACGCCGAAGAGGAGGAAGACATGGACGACGACATGATGGATAAGATCTCGAGTTCGCCCTCGATCGACGATGGTGGGTATATTTCATATTATTCAACGGCATCACCAGACCAGGTGTCCCCAAAGACCCCAAACTTGCGCCAATCTCAAGATGCGGCAAACTCTCCTTCAAGTTCTCTTTTCTCTTCTTCGCCATTTACGGCTACACCACTTCATTTTCCAATCTCAACTTCTTCTGCGACAAATTCTCCAGACATGCTGGGAAGTGATCAGGAGATCATTCCTACGCTCACTTCTACTGTATCATTTCCTATTCCGGATCTTTCATATGTTCCTCCCGAGCCCAAGAAAAGTCAACCCACAGATTATCATCATCATCACCATGGTGAGTATACTGGACAACCCGGATCGGAACCATGTGACAGCAATGGCGCTCTGATATACGATGCATCGAGCCCGCAGACCGCGCGATTTTCAATGGCCGAGGGACAATTGCAAACACCACGTGAGGAATCGCAGGTTCCACTAGTTTCCGAATTGGACGAGGATGAAGTACAAAGCATGTTGCGACCCATGCGCAGTCCGATTTGTGACACATTTATCGATCCAGACGATGAGCCCACTTATGCTCCCAAGGACTTGACTAACGTGGAAGAACCCAACAACGATGACGATCCCAACAACAACAATGATGATGATGATGATGACTCTGGCTGGACGACTGACAGCGACATTGATTCTTTCGATGAAAGTACCAGTGACGAAACCAAGGGCATTTCTTTCTCTTCTGATCCTCGCTACATTGATTCTGGCTGGGGAGGCGAATGCTTACGAGAAACAGAGGATATCGACTTCGAATTCGTATACGCACTGCACACTTTCGTCGCCACGGTGGAAGGACAGGCAAATGCCACCAAGGGCGACACAATGGTGTTGTTGGACGACAGCAACAGTTATTGGTGGCTTGTTAGAGTCGTCAAAGATAGTAGTATTGGTACGTATTCGTGAGAAGATGAAACATGGCGGCGCTCACATGTCCCAGGTTATCTGCCCGCCGAACACATCGAAACACCGACAGAAAGACTTGCTCGTTTGAACAAGCATAGAAACATTGACCTCTCAGCAACTATGCTCGGAGACACTGCCGAAAAATCGAAAAACCCCTTGAAGAAGGCCATGCGCCGACGCAATGCGAAGACAGTCCAATTTGCAGCACCCACTTATGTCGAGGCCTCCGACTATGATTACTCCTCGGATGAAGGTGACGATGGTGAACTTTTTGGCGGACCGGACCCGACACAAAACCAGACACAGGCCGTCGCCGAGGACGCACAAGGAGACCAAGATGAAAAACTCAAGGTGCAACCGCTCAAGGTCGGAGGTTCTAAAAAGGAGCAAACGAACTCCGAGTCTGAATCCAGGACTTCCAGCGAAGAGGCAGCCAAGGCTGAGAGTGAAAAGAGATCTAGTGACGAGATGTTTGATCGCCCTCTCGACCCCAAGGTCTCCCGAAACGGGACGATGCGCAACACTGATTCCTTCTTCAAAGACGATAACGCGGAGACAAGGAAGATTACTCTTACGCCCAATCTACTTCGAGACGATTCCAGCACATCAACGACAGGCTCAAGAGAACGTGGTGCCAGCCTCGAGAGTCTTGAGAAGAACGGATTCGCGGACAAGGTCAAAGACGACAAGAAGAAGAAGGAGAAGAAACCAGGAATGCTTAGTGGATTGTTCAAGCGCAAAGACAAGAAGTCCAAGGGTAGCGGTGCGCTCGACTCTATCGATAGCGATGCTGACGGGAAACAATCCGAGGAATTCGGCCGCAACTCTCCACAATCTAAAGAATCCATGGATGGACCTGTTGAACGACCTTCCACCGACCAACCAGTCACTTCATCACCACAGCGACAACCAAGCAAAGGCAAGCTGCAAAAGCCGCAACGAAACAGAGACGATTCGCCTGCGAAGGGCATTCTCAAGACCGAAACTTCAGACTCGAACCTCTCTCAACCTGTTTCTCAGCCAGCATCTAAGAAAGAAGCTCCCGATAATAAACCTTCCACTGTCCAACCTACATCCACAATGCGCCTGGTCTCGCCAGAACGAGAAGAAGAGCCCAAAGCGGCCATCGAAGAGCGTGTCCAGTCACCCGAGACCCGTTCGCGTTCCAATTCTGCAGCATCCAAACTCAACCCTATCAACATCATCAAAGGCCAACAGGATGGCGAGCCACGCCCCGAAAAAGTCAAGAAAGCTAAACAACGTGTACAACTCGACGACTTTGATTCGGAAGATGACAAGAATGATCCCTTTGCGGATTCCAACTTGGCTGCAGCTGACGCTTCGCGGGCAGGCGAATCGGACCCGACCGGCCGCCTCTCCGAATCACCCGTCCACATCTCAGCCGCAGATGCACAGTCTGCAGAGAAGGAACATGGTAAGGAACAGGAACCTGACTCTCAACATCCTCCTGGCCTCACGGCCGATACCTCGAGTCAAGAAACGCCGTCACCGGTCTCGACACCCACACTTGAAGACGGTCCTTCCCGAGACCCGTCGTCGAAATCCGAACAGTCGACTATTCGCGCGGGGGCTTCCCCATCACCCACACTCCTGGACCCCTCTTCCGCAGGAGCCCCTCCATCTCGCCCAGCGCCCATTCCCACGAAAGAGATGGAGGACTCGTCCGCGCCTGTGTCATCAGAAAGCATGTCGCTTCCTGCATGGTCAGACTCTTCCTTGCGAACATACCTTGACGATGGCAGTGATATCAGAGATATGCTTGTTGTCATCAACGACACCACTGGCGTTGTTCCTGTTGGACCGAACCACCCCATCATGTCACAACTCTTCGTGGAGGAGTCGAAAGCAGTCACACAGTTGGGCGGAGAGCTAGATGCCATGCTCAACAAGTGGCTGGAGGGCAAGAGGCAGAAACAACACGGCGCATCCCCCGTCTCAGCAAAAGCCGGAAGGTGATGCGGTGCAGCGGTGCAATCGACGAATCCTTCATCATCTCGTAACTCTTATTGTAGGATATACCCTCATGACCCTTCGAAAAAAACCGGTCTTTTGGTTTTTTGCGGGTTTCGGTTGGCACATATTGGTGTATCGGCGTCCCCATCGTTTTCTCTCTTCCTTTATACTGACTTGCCACACACACAACCCCTTTTCCATTTGGGGGGTAAGCATGTTCAAACGCGAGATGGCATTATGTGAATCTTTTTTTTGGCGTGTTACTCTCTGTTTTTTTTGTTCTTTCTCATTTTGGGTATTTGACGGATGTTTCTGGCGGCGACATATCCCCCCCTTTCTTCCTCCTCCTCCTTTTCTTCTTGCAAGTGGGACAGATAGCCCAGGTCCTTGGATCTCCCACCTTTTTCTCTTCTAAACTTTTCCACCCTTCTTCTACCACACACACCTTTTTGTAAACAGTGGGGGTTTTTTGGATCCCCCTTTTGGAGTAGAGCATTGCATTGCATATGCATAAACGCAGCCCCGAGGCCCCGAGGTAACACCACTGAGGGTTTTGTTCAAATTTTAAAAATGTCTGAGGATTGAATGTGATGTCTGCTTTTGTGATGCGATTTGTGGTGTGGTGTGGTGTCGTCCTGCCTTGTCATCTACCCCTAAGTCACAATGGTGAACTTTTTCCGAAGTCTTCTAAGAGACCGGCCACGTAGATGAAGGTATGACAAATGGATGGGAGAGGGGGGCTTCGATGCTCTTTTTACTTTGTACTTTGCATGTGCTAGGTGCGTGGTTTGGGTGAATGGTTGGGTTTGGTGGGTGTGACGGGCTGATGGATGTGATATGAATAGACCGGTTCAAGGGGTTTGGATGCCTTTGATCATAGCAATTGGTTTATCATACCATAATAGGCATACATGAGCCCGATATATCGAGCTCTGGTAGTATCTCTAACGTTCACTCTCCACGCATTTCCTCCTCGCCTCACACCCCTCATCCTTCATCAACCGCCGCCCCTCCCAAGAATCTCCTCCCTCTCCAGCACCTCCGGCTTAAACTGAATCAAAAACACCGTCTTCCCAGGCCACATCCCCCCTCCCCCTCCCGTTCCCCCTCCCTCCGCCTGCTGCTCCCCAACACTATGCGCCGTAACGCTCTCCGTCGCGAAACCCGCCCCATCACACACCCCCTCCACGATCCCCGCCACAAACGCCGCGCAATTCAACTGGCTCATCTCCCTCGGCAGCGAAATATACTGGTTGACCAGCGGCTCGTTGTCGTACAGCATGTACTGCCCCGCGTCGCTCTCGCTGCGTTCGAGCGCGTCGGCCGGGCGACCGAAGAGGTGCCGCCAGAGCGTCTGCGCGATGAATTGGAGGAGCGGGAGTATGCGTGTCGGGCGGATGGAGGAGAGAGGGTTGGAGGTGCGGGAGAGGAGGAGGTCGAGGAGGCGGAGGCCGAGGGGGTGGCCTTGTTCGTTTAACCTATTTCCTCTTCTATCAGTACTTATTCACATGTGCGTACATGTTTCCCATAGATGCGTTTGAGGGGGAGGGGAGGGAGGGAAGGGGAGGGAGGGAAGGGGAGGGAGGGAAGGGGAGGGAGGTAAGTACCGTTTTTCAAGGTCGACGAGGTTCCGCACGTTCTTCTGCGCGTAGGATATCATCTCGACGAATAGGTACGCGAAGGCGGCGCGGCTGAGCTCGGCGTTCTTCGACCGGTTCAGGTTGCGGTCGTAGATGGTCTTTTTGTTGGACGGGTAGCGGAGGCCTGGGGCACCGCCGCCCGAGGAGGAGGATTGCGTGGGCGTCGTCATGGGTGTCCCCGACGGGTTTATGTGTGTGTGGATTTGTAGTTGGGGGGAGAGGGAGAGGTGGTGGTGAGGGAGCTTGGTTTCGATGTCGATTCCGAGGGGTCTGATGTTGGATGTGGTGGGTGGGTGTATTGTAATTGATTCCAGGTAGGTCAGGAAGGAGGTCGTTCGTCTGTGGGCGGGTGTGAGGGGACTGAGAAAGCGTGTTTGTGGGGTTTTCGAGGTATTGTAATTGAGTTGGAGCTTGGTTGTTGATTATGATAGAGGTTTAGGGTTGAAGTTGAGGTAGGTGTGTATGCATGCGATCCATCTAAGGTTATCTGATATGTCGTCCTGATTGGACGGGTGCGAGTCGGTGGGCCCGCTCCGCAATGGGGATCCGTGCGCTTGTCGGGGAATTGATGTAGAAATGTACAGTCAGTTTTAACACTTTCTACATGGAATATGAATGCGATTATGAGATGGAGACGTCTGATTTTAACATGGCCACTGGGAGTGGTTTTCTTTCTATATGCTGGATCACTTATTTTTAATCCTTGACTAAATGACAAGTCACTGCTCCAAAAGGCCTCTGATCACTGCGGGAATGGCCCTGATACAAAAGAAAAGGTTATGGTATTGATTTGATCCTGGCCTGTACTGAAAATATATCAATAAAGAGGCGATTCCAATGTCGATGCAAAGCTTATTCCAATCCGGCGGAGATCACGAGAAAAGAGATCTGCCAAAGACCGAACAGCGTGTGAGAGGGGATACCTGTACTGTCCTTCATGGAAAAGTACTCTTGATCAATTGCTCCTCGTATACGCTACATCCACCATCCTCGGTGTCGTGCACTTCTCTGGCCTCAGAGGAGGCATCTCCGGTGTCACGCTTCAAGGGGCATCCATCATGCTCAGCGAAAACGGGCGAATACTTCTGTTCCCCAAACGTCGTGAAGCCATCATCGATGTTGACGCCAATACGGATCCTTCTCTTCTTGTTCTCAACATGGTCGGTTCCATCGGTCTTATCCTGCAGCGATGCAGGCTTCTTCCACTGCCTGTAGAACTCCTCAAACCCGGCCTGTACCTTGATCTGGTTCCACTCGAACACGAATTGGAGCTTCCGAAAATCAGCTCGATCGATGTTGAACTCCACAGGAATCGAGACCGTGGCCATGCCCTCGCCGGGACCACCTTCGCGCAGGTGCGGAATACCGGATTGCTCGATCGTGAGCTGAGATTGAAGGTCGGTGTTGATTTTCTTCAATTCCTCTACGGCAGCAAGTGCATCATCGCGCTCCTTCTTCATCTTTCTCTCCAGACCTGAGCGGCGATGCTTGTGATGGACTGCCGACTTGACCTTTTGCTCCTCCTGGTTTGCTACTATATTCGGGAGTATAATATTCGAGACGTGCATGAATACCACCTCGTCCGTCGCCGTATAACTCGCCGACGTATCGTCATCCTCGGACTCCAGTGTGGAATCCTCATTATCTGCACTGCCAGATCGCTCTGCAAGCGCCTTCACTTCGCACCTGAGGCGACGATTCTCCCGTTCAAGGTATATAGTACGCCGAGCATCATCGTACAATTTACCCTCGATCATGTCAAGGCGCCATTTGAGGTACGCAACCCCCGCCCTATACTTCTCTGCCTGTTCCTGCAACTCCGCTTTCTCGAGCAAGGCAACGTGCAATGGCGACCCGACGAACTGCCAGCGTCTGAGCGCTTCCACATCCCGGGCGGTGCTGGAAGGATCCCCCGTGCCGATAATGGGTTGATTGTGAGGCCCAACTTGCTCAGGCCCGCCGTTGTAGGAAGATGGGAGGGGATCGTCTTCGTCAAGCAGCCTGGTTCCAACGAAAAACTCGTCCAAGTCGAATTCCATCTGATGTGGAGTGAATTGAGGATAGCAGCATCCTTGCTAATAGTTTTGCGTCTTACCTTTTGTTTGTGGTACCTTGAACTTGTGGTACCATGTACTTGGGGACGAATCGGTTCTTGTAGGTGATGTTTCTTTGCTGCTGACAACAGCGTTGAAGATCGGAAGTTTGGTAAAGAGTCTGAGAAGGTTCGATAGAAGGGACTGTCTTATATGTGTTGCTGCAAAAGGAAAGAGCGAACGGAAAGGAAGTGAAGTCCTGTGATGGAGACGATGCCGCAGGTAAAAGAGCGAGTTGGGATTCTGGGGGATAAAAAAGTGAAGGAGGTTTGCGAGAACGCGACTCTGTCGTCACGTCAACACAATAACATAGCTATTGACGCGTTTGCACTCGTAGGCCCCCAGGCTTCAGGTATCAGTTAGTCCTTATTGTTACGATCCGTACAATGCAGTTTCATTGCAAGCTATCTATTGTGAGTAGACGGTAGTGAAGCACGATAGATTTCGTCTACCGGTGTTAAGTTTGCACAGCATGATTGCAACAACTATTTGCACAAATCATCGGGACGGAGGAGAAGATTTGTCGGAGAGGAATTATAGTCTTACTTCTGGCTATTAAGGTACTTATTCAATAGCAATGCTATTTGATTAAGCCCCTCTATCAATACCTACTCTGTAATTAACCCTTATATTTTGATCTATAAGTAAAAGGTCAACAAACAAAGCTTGCGCCACTCCCGCCTTTGTTCATCTTGTCTGAAGATCGACATTCGACTGTAGTGAGATGGATTCAGGAAGTAAATTCGTTCGTTGTAGACTTTCAGGATGTATAAGCAAGTTAAAGTATTTATGTCATTGCTCATTCGGTTCTTATATGCACTCCAAGCCCAACAAATACAAGGTGAGCGAATCCTCTCCAGCTCAGCAGTACTAATCAACTAAGAATTTCTCCACATTCTCAGCAAAATGGAATTCAAAAGGGATGAACCCAATAGTCCCTCTCTGGGTCGTTTGGGCTCCAAGCACAGCACCAAGAAACATGACTGTTGTTCTTATGACTTGCTTCATTGAGGACTGCCCGAAGAGGTATGGCTCTTATGTTTCCCTTTCTGGGAGACAATCGACAGAATTGGCAAATTTGTGTTCGCGGTGTTAGAAACTGGTGTCTATATCATTATGTTACTATAATCCATGATGGATTCGTGTGTTTGAAAACAAACCTGTGAATCCAAGGGAAGAGGCGGGAAGTTCTCATCTCTCTTGGATGGATCAAGGTTTCTGTGAATATATGGTATGGGAATACTGGTTTCTTGCGGTTCATCTTCTGTCGCGCTGGCCTCTGATTGAGTTGACTCTGGCCTGCATGACTCTGGCTGGCCGGGTTCTGGTCGATGCGATGGCTCTGCAAAGCTTATAAAATTCTTCTTCCTCTGGTCCCTTTTTGGCCTCCTTTTCTTTTCCTTCACAGTTTCTCCCACATTATAAAGGTTCTCGACTGAGTCGTCGAACTGCTCTGCCTGCTGCTTACTGCCGACGGGCTCAACTCTTATGCGTTCAACTGCCCCTTTCGGGACGAGCACTCGTACAGAACTAGGTGCAAGAACTGTAGTGGTCTCGGGAGCAGTACAGCCGGAGCACTTGTTCTGGAACTGGGCCTCTAGATCAGACGCCCTCTGTTCAGCCGCTTCGCAATTCTGGCGGAGTCCGGCTGCTGCTTCTTCATACTCCCTCACCACAGCCTCCGAATTTGCCAGTCTGAACCTCATCTCTTGGAGGTCGTTCCTTTGAGACTTTAAGTTGCTCTCCAGCTCTTTGTTCTTGTGTCTGTAGGTTGACACTGTTCCCTTAAGGGCGGCAAGTTCTTCCTCCAGGCAGCGTACGTGCTCTTTTAGCTTCTGCTCACCTTGGAGCTCTGCTTTGATTTTGTAGAATTCAGCTTTGGCTACACTCGCTTGTCGCTCAAATTCCTGAATTCTTCGTTCGGCATCTGTCCTGGTTTTCTCTTCGAACTTGGCGTTCGATTCTTCTTCCGCATGGCAGAGAGCCAAGTCCTCAAGGAGGTCTTCCAACTGCTCTCGGTTTGCCAATGCTTCTTTGTCAGACTCTCCCTTCCATGACTGGAATTCCTTGATCGTCGTGATCATGTGTAGGTAGATCCGGCCCACTAGCTTGTAGTCTGTTTGACGTCATTGAGTGACTGGATCGCAAGCCATGGAAAACGGCTCCGTCGAAACGTTGGTTCACTTACTGAATTTGATCTTCCTAAAGATAAATTCTGGCTCCTTCCCACTCTCCACGTCTTTCTCCACATTTTTATACGGAGTCAATGACTTGATTTCTGTGAAGTCGCCTGGGGAGCAACCCTCGAAGCCATCATCGTCTGATTTTTCCCAGTGTATCTCCTCTACTTCTTCGATCAATGCAATGTTTGACTCATTGAATTTCATCAACAACTTCATCGCGTTGTTCTCCATGTTTGCCTCGTTTTGAAGAGTTTTCTCTATGGAAGTTATGGTTAGAATTTGGCATGTTCAAGAGTCTCTTCCGTATATCAGAACATGGCCATTCGCTGGTATCAAAGCGTTTGGTGTCACAGACGCGATACTCAGATCGGTATCATTCGTTGTTCCTCTCGGGCGATAGTTGCGGTTACAGTACCACAGCGTTGTTGGTATTGTTCCGACCGAATGTTCTCAAGAAGCCCTTCGGGAGCTGGAGCGGGAAACACGGCAAGGATAGGATCGCCGCCGCTCTGAATGACTCCATAGGGCTTTTTGGAATGATCTCTTCCTTGCTCCTCTTACTTACCACGATGGTTGTAAGTTTGTGTAGCGGTGGTGGGTGATAGAAGAGGAGAGCCCTTCCACGCGTAGGTAAAGTTTGGTAAAGTTTTTGCGACACGTAAAACAGTTGTGGTTGTTTTTTCGATGTCGCTTTGTTTGTGAGGTAAGTAAGGTAGAGGATGGCGGCGGCGGCGGTTCGTGTTAAGTAGGTGAGTAGATGAGCAAGTGAAGTTGAGATCTAGTGGTAGACGATCAAACAATATCACTTTATACAATATCACTGTGTTTGTTAGGTAGCAGCGGCGGCGGTCGCTGGTGAGTTTGTGACGTAGGATAGCAAGTGAAGTCGCTGAGCAAGTGAAGTTGGGACACAATAGCAAGCAATCAATTCTATAAACCCTCCTCCTTCTTCCTCCTTCACATTTTCTCTCTCAACCCTCCCCAAATCCGTCTTGCACAGTTTGAGCCTGCGCCCGGATAAGCTAACAGAGAAGTGTGCAGGCCTCCACAAGCGACGCACTGAACCGATATCAACGCCATCAGTTGGCGATACACACTTGGTCGACATGTCGACCACAAACCTCCTGGACCTGCCCCAACAAGCAGGCCTTACGGCCATCGAAGCCGAAATCGACGACAAACCAGAGTCCTCAGCCATCTCTGTCGCCTCTGACTCCACTGGTTCGTACCGAACCGCCAGGAGCTCACCCCCTACAGTGCCTGCGGAATACGCCAACTGTAGGTTCCTCAAATTCCCCGAGAGCCAGGTCCTCTGCGACGCCCCTTTCTCGGAGGGCGGTTGCCGCTTCTGCAGGAACATTTCCCGCCGCGAGGTCGCCCTGATGGACGTTCATCTCAAGGAAGTCGTGAATCTGGAGCTCGAGGAGAAAGTCGAGAAGAAACTTGAAGAAGAGAATGCCAAGAAGATCCGAACAATGAAGAGAAGGTTTGCCTATCTCGTAAGTTTGTATCATTCACTAAGATCACATGATAAGTCACTCATGGCAACACAGCTTGATACGGCGCTCCGGCCCGCACAGAATCCGATAGATGACCGAGCATTCAGCACTCGGCAGAACTGGATTGCGAGACTTCGAGAGATTTTGGAGCCTGGTGACCGTTCCGAAGAACGGGAAGCCGAACTCGACAGGCAGCTAAAGGATGCCGAACGGGGTATGGACGAGATGCTGGACCAAGTTGGGCCTTTGGGGGACATACCGTTCCAAATGGCGCGGGGCAGGGGGAATCGTGGTGGCCTTGGTGGAGGAAGTCGTGGTGAAACTCGTGGAGGGAATCATGGTGAACCTCGCGAAGGACCTCGCGGGGCATTTCCTGGCCGTATACCGAATACTCCCAACTCTGACAGAGGCCAACGAGGCCAACGAGGCCAACGAGGTCAAAGAGGTCAGCGAGGCCAGCGAGGTCATCGTGGCCACTATAATTAGGCTGGTGACCGTACATGCACAGAGGGACATCTAGAATTTCGGAAGCGCTTGATAGCGTTTGAGCATACTACATTGTTGCGGGAAGGTCTAGCAGTGGGGCCTTTGGTCCGTTAGGTCACCGCTGGAATGGTTTCTAGCCATATCTTAGCCTACGTCGGGCACGAGTCAAACATTGGAAAGAGAATTGGGTGCTGCACAACACAGGCCTAGCTCTTCACATTGCTTCAAGGAAATCTGACGATTATGGATTCAGCGTTCATGCATCTAAAATGGAGCCATGGTAGTCTTCTAGGACTAGAATCCCGAAAATTCATGCCCTCTATACGTAACTTTTGTGCAATATGGAGAATTCACCCTTCGATGCGAGCTGAGAATGTGACGGTCCACTTTCTTTTGTGAAGTGAGGCATTTCATCGTAGCTGATGTGAGTACCCCCGACGATAATGGTAATGATTCTCAAAGCAAAGCCTCGATCAATGGCAAATAGCCCCAATCATCCATGGTAAGCTGTTGCGAACTCAAGGCTGGAAAAGGAAATTGTAGAGGATCGAGCTACGCGTAGGTTGCGTCTCCCGAGGCGGAGCGGTGTAACAATGGAAGCATTACGCTCGAGTCAGGCAATACCGGTGAGGACGTCACGAGGCACACAGTCAGAGAATAGCGGCGATACATAGGTAAACCATTGAGCAAGGTTGTCCTAGTCGTGTATCGAGGCAATGGAGGTCGGAATTTAGCGATAGGTACGTCTGGCCGCCACAACCAGCAGGGTTCAGGGATAGAGTGTGGCTATGCCAGTCCAACTCCGACCGTCCTCACCACTTCCAGGCTCGACGAAATCTGCAAGCAATATAACTAGTGAAGCTGAAGCATTGAAAGGCATGTTATTTTGCCTCATACATCAGGATATCAAAATCCTTTCGGGGCCCAAATTCATCATTTCCATTATGCACGCTGGAACTTGAATCGGTCAGACTTGAGAAGAGGGCATAAGGAGGTGGCAACGGCATCGCCGGCGACAGGATTCACGGTACAAGGTCGCGGTCTATGAAAATTCCCGAAAGGTACAACATATGCGGCTGATTGGCAGCCATACCTATCTTCCTAACCAATGACGGAGTCTATGTAGGCCCTTGGCGATTGCTGAACGGCGTTGAAGATGTTGACGGCCTCTTTCCAGCACTGAATAATCATTCCAGGACCTTCTCCTATTATACTTGTCGGCGGTGCCGTAGCGAATGAATAGCGAAGATCGGTATTCCTGGTACGGTTGCTCAGTGATTAAGCTGTAAACAAGTTTTTGCAGTCGCAACTGAGGTCCACGATCTATGGCGTCAGCCAATCCGGACTGAGAAGAGCTCTCCTGGCAGGAGATTCTACCGCCCTGATCTTACGGTGGAAAGTTCGCGGTTGTTGTGGTCATCCGTATGTACATGATAGGCTGTCCTTTTTGCGGGGATATCCATCGCTTTGACCCAGTTCCTTCGTGAGTTATTGTTAGTACTTTTCCGGTTGGCATGAGGTGTATCATGTTTAGCGAAAAAAGTTTTATGTGACCAATCCCGTTCTCTTTTCAAAAAGACTGAAGCCTTTCTACTAAGGTAGACCAACCAGGGAAGACGAGGGCGGTGGAGGACTTTAGACCGATGCAGAACTAGCTCTGTCGATCCAGACCCTTAGATCTGACATCGGAGAGAACTCGAGATCTGTGGCACAGCAAGAATAGGTAGAGGTAAAGCCACACAGAAGCCATCGATTCGCGTATGACAGCCATCCACATCATCTTGCGGATTTCGAGTATTTAGTCCTGTGGGAGACGACGAGAGAGGAAAGGCCACCGCAGGTTCAAGAAAAAGCATTGAGTCGGCGTCAGTAGCACACGCCTGACAGGTGGATACAATATCGTGCTGCTTGAACTTCTTGGTTCGGAAGCGTGGTTGTAGAGTGCTTGACTGCCCCACTGGCGCGCGGACTAGGAGGACTGAGGCTCGGTTGGCGGCATGGTAGCAGCTGAGGGTATCAAAACTTGGGCATCACGCGTTGTTTCATTCTCTACATCGAGATGAGGCTTGAAATAGAGTGTGCGGCAATTGGCGGCTGGATCGAGAGGGAGGAGTAGTACGTGGTACGTATGTACTGTATATGCGGGATGGGAGATGGTGAATATCAGAGGGAGTGAGTACCTGACATGGCCAGTCTCAATTTCCGGTAGATGCGTGCAGCGTGGCAGAAGCAGTGCTCGTTCCTAGCAGCACGGGATAAGTGTGGAACTGGACTCCTCTCCCACGGTAGAGTGCTCCATAGTGCATTGTATAGTGAAGAGTTAAGTTAGTCCCGGAATGTCTTTGGTGTGAATATGAATCTCCAGCTCGCCGTTGACATTGCAGGAGCCGCACGGGCCACACCACCCCCGAGACTACCGAGCTAGAACGCCATCGTGCCTTCAACTCAGCTGAAGTCTCCCCCAACTTGCCTCCCAAGACACTCCAACGCTGCTGAATCCACACACATTTCACCCCAAACCATGCTGAGCCAGGGGCTATCCCAGCAGCCTTATGCTGTAAATCATCGGGAGGCGCGATTGTTACAGCTGAAATCACACGAAGAACGATGGCGATCCTGCCAACCTCCCACCATGCCTCCACGATCACTGTTTACGAGGAGAGCTGGCTGCCTCACTGTTTCATCGTGCCGTCCGACCATAGCCATGTAGTTCGTGTTCTAGAGAAACCTGTTGCTGGGAGGTCCTCGCGGTGTAGCGTATTTTCCTTCCTTGTTTTCATGAGGGGCGCTTCTGGTAGGAGATATAGATGCGACCTGAACCATCGCCGCCCTGACATACTTATACCCTTGTGCCAATCCCACAGTTCGTAAAACCGCAAAGAATTTGCTGACAGAAGACGGAACATTGATGCCCTAGTGCTTATTTCGACGGTTCTCCCGTCTTGCATGTGAGTTCTATACAAGCACCAGCGTTCCCCCTTCACTGACTGGTGGACAGCCTCGGATACCTGCATCACACCACACCCATCCTCATGCAAAGACAATCCCTTTAAAATCAGTCGTTCTGTTCCTACTGTGCGCTCTTCATGCCTCCTCCATCTATACCTACGGGTCAGTCCCGAACCACCGACCAAGCAACATCAAATCGACCTACCCATCTATTCAAGATATCACTGGTCGTCCTGGCACTATGTGTTTGTTTACGTTTGACGAGCATATTCCTTGCGCAGAGAAAGAGCAATTCGATCGTCCATCGGTCACCCAGGGAAGAGAAGGATGCAAAGAAATGTTTACCACCGCCAGAAAAAGAGGTATTCGCCAAAACAACAAACTTCCAATACTTCGATAAGGAGCAGACGCTGCGTCCCGTATCTTGGAACCAACCCATAAAAGAACATCCATTTCCAATTGGCCAGAATTCGTTTCCACCAACATTCAGACCCGTTTATCCGTGGACTGGACCCCCAAAACCACTTCCTGGACCCTATGATCCAAGTCTGTTTCCACTTCCAACCGTTCGAAGGCACTCTTCGGTGGACGCTGTCGAGGAATCTTCCACGCCGGACTGCAACAACACAATCGATTACTCCAGGCGCGTGTCGACGAACAGCATACCGGCATACCAATCCACTCTCCACGGTTCCATCACGAGGTCTTCTCGTGGTTGGCGGCGCAATCAGTGGGTGGTTTCTGGGGAATGAATTTCAAAATGTCTCAGATGATCAGAATCATCAGCCACAAGACACGACCTAATGTCCATTCTCGTCAGAGAGCCGCGCGCGAGCAGGAACTGACACGTCATGCGACGCTATGCTGCATAGAATTGCGCCTCGCGCGCAAGTTCACAGCGCACATAAGCACCTCAGGACCAGTATTCCGATGGAGCTTAGCTGATGGATGAAATGTTTGGGCAGTAGTGGCTTTTTGCTTACCAGCTGAGTGGGGCAACGCCGTTCCAGACGCAAGGTCAAGCGACGACGCCATCATGGTGGTCATCCATCGTCGCGTGCAGTATTATTTTCCCGTTCTAGCGTTTCTCTTAACGATTGTTATTCATTTGACATTCTCGAACCTCAACTCCCCAAAGGGAAAAAGAGGTATAATTCTAGAACTGGCGGCGGGTGTTTGGAGTGTTTAATCGGGGTTGGGTCGGCTGGAAAGGGAAAAACGACCATTAGATAGAAGGCGTTATATTGCACATGGGTCCTTCGATATTTCAACCAGGCTGGCTGGACGGATCAAGAATCCGGGGGACGGTTTCTAGCTTTCCATAGTACGCCACAATTGTAACGACCAATCCTCTCTCTCCAAGAATAGCATCATTCCTCACCTTTCACACTCCCAAGAATCGGATCGGAGATCATGCAGGAAAACGTCCCTATTGTAGTTATACTAATCAACCGCAACCGTATCCCTCCTCTCCCCTTCCCGCATCCACAACCCGTTCTGACGCCGTAACGATATACCCCATACAGTAACTCCTCCATCCCCATGCCGTCTCCCGTCCACACGGTCCATCCTCTCATCTCCCCCCATCAACAAACCAGAAACAGAACAGAACATACAAGGTACATCCCTCACCCTACCGGACCTACCCACCGTAAGACGCTTAACCTTACCTTCCCTCTCACTTTTACCCCAGAGTACGATACCATGTCGTATCGCACCGGAACTGTTCCGTATTCGCTAGCGCCACAAGGAGACAGTTGTAACGTGCATGCGATGGCTTTATTGGAATCGTTTGAATGTGACTTCCCGTTTCCTTTTTCCCATTCTCCTCTTCCGTCGATTTCCATCCTTGGTTTTTCTCTGTTGGCATGTGACAAGGTCGATTTTGAATTTGCTAGTTCGTGTGGCTGTCCTTGGATAGGTTTATGTCTTACGGATGGGAACCTCCGTCGTGTGTATTGAGCATTACTATTGTTCTCTTTTCCATTCTTTCGCCTATATACTGAATGACGTTGGAGATTGGTGTGGAAGGTAGGTTGCTGGACTGTGACACTCTCTGTCACTTGACATCTCTACTATTACGAAAATTACTACTACGTATGTACATGTCCCTCCGTCCTCTTCTCTATCAACCGACATCGTCGAACGCTTGCTCTTGCACAAACTGTTCAGTACTGAACCTTACCCAATCAAGACAATCCCATATATAATTTCAGTTTCCCTATCATTTCCCTATCATTTCCGGAGTACTTTCTTTCGTGGCATCCCTCTTCTTTTTAAAGCTGGTGAGAGTATGTGTTTGGAAGTCTGGCCTTGAGGTTATGGTAAGCGCTTACATTCTTTGATACCATTGCTCCTGCGGTAAAAGTATGTGTCATGGGGTAGACTAGATGGAACTTGAAGGATCGGTAGAGGTATGCAAAGAAGTCACACTGCTGTCTCAACATGAGAAAATGTTCATATTTGCATGCGTACAAGTATGTATATATACCCAACTCCCTCCCGCGTATATACGTAAATCAATTCATTATCCCCTCCCCTCCCTTCCTCTTCCCAATCCTCATAAAAGCATGCAAAAGAAAACAGAAACCCCCACCCCAACCACCACCGTCTAATAAAAGCCCCCCAACATACTACACCCTCCCCGCGCCCCTCTCACCCCCATCCCTCTTCCACTCATACCTCTCAGTAACCGTATAAAACCTAATCAGCGCCTCCGCCGCCACGTAATCCTCCAGACGAAACAGCTGCGCGATGTCGACGTTCAGCGGGCTGTCCGGCTCGGCGGAGGTCAGCAATTGGTGTATGCTGGTGAGGGTGGCGGAGATGGTGTAGGCGGGGGTCCAGGAGGTCTTGAGGAGGTCGAGGCAGATCTCGCCGGTGCGGAAGTCGACGTTCGGGTGGCAGATGGGGGTGAGGAATTTTATGGTGGGCGGGGCGTTGGGGTAGGTCGAGGGGATTTGGATGTCGAGGAGCCATTGGCCGCCTATGGGGGGAGAGGGTGTTAGTTGGGGGGTTGTTTTGGTGAGGGTTGGTTTGAGATGGAGATGGAGATGGAGGGGATGGGATGGGTACCTTCGTAGGCGGTCCCTGGGACGCCGGTCATGACGGCTCGCCAGTGGGTTATCTCGTCGTCGTTTACGGGACCGAGTTCGCGGAGAGCTTCGTTGGGGTTCGTGTGGTAGGATTGCAGTTCGTGGAGGAGGCGCTTGGTTGCGCTGGGGACGCGTGAAGAGCTCGCCATTGTCGCTCGTTGCTGCGGATAGAGATATCGAAATTCAAACTGTTGATTGCTTCAAAGGTTGTCTGAAATGCCGTTAAAGTGGATAAACGATGCGCTGGGTTGGGTATCTGGGTATCTATGCGGGTAGAGATTGAAGGTTTGTAGAGCTGAAGTCGAGATGACGGACCAGACCAGCAAAGGCACCGCCGAGGTCCAGCCAATCCACTCGCAGTTCAGCCCTGGGATATCGGAGGAGAAGAGCTATGGCCGCAGGGAGAACAAAGCGAAGATCCGTCCCCGCGAAACTTTTTGGTATCAACCTCTCTACGATCTTAATTCTTTCGCGAAGATCTACAAACAAGAAAAGATTTACGACACAACCACACACCCTCGCGCAAACCATCTACAACCCCTCCTACCCTTCTCAACATACCACCCAACCCACTCTCAACCAATTGTCCCGCCAACAATCTCCCAACCCGCCCACGATGGCACCCCTCCCAACCGCAGACCTCACGACCCTGCACCGCGCCGACGGCTCCGCAACCTACACGCACCTCTCGCACACGATCATCGGCTCTGTAAACGGCCCCATAGAAGTGCAGCGCCGCGACGAACTCCCCTCGTCCGCGACCCTCGAAGTAAACATCCGGCCCGCCGGCGGCGTGGGCACCCCGCGCGAACGACACCTCGAGACGCTGGTGCACGACACGCTGCGGAGCGTCGTGCTGGTGGAGAAGATCCCGCGGACGCTCGTGCAGGTCACGCTGCAGGTGCGGAGTCTGCCTGAGGAGGAGAGCGGCGGCGCGGACTCGTCGACCACGGCTTCGGTATGTGGATTTACATTGACATTCCTTCTTCCCACCACGAAGGGAGGATAGGAAATGAGAAAGGAAGAATTGGACTAACATGAACTGTAGAGCTTAACACTACTCCCGCACCTCCTCCACACATCCCTCCTAGCCCTCCTCTCCGCTTCCATCCCCCTCCGCACAACCCTTACCTCCACCGTCGTCGCGATTCCGCGCGACGGCCAAGGAATGCTGGTCTCCCCCACCGCGAACGAGCTCCTCCGACGGCGACCGATGCGCTCGATACACGTGTTTGCGTTCGACGGGGAGGGGAAATTGCTGTTAAATGAGAGCGAGGGGGAGTTTGGGGTCGAGGAGTGGGATGAGGCGTGTGAGATGGCGGAGGAGGTTTGTTGTAAGGGGGATGGGGGCGTGGGGTTGGGGGAGGGGATGGACGTTGATGGTGAGGGCCAGGCGCAGAGTTTGGAGGCGTGGTTGAGGGGGGTTGTGGGGAGGAAGGTGGAGGTTGAGCAGAGGTGGAGGGTTGCGACGTGAGGTTGGAAGGGGAGGATTTCGAGAGAGAGCGATCAACTTGGGAAGGAAGTCGGAGTCTCCGAGGGTGATGTCACGGCCGAGACATCAAAGATCAATGGATTTGCATCCACAGACTGGCGATACATCAATCCCACGAGCCTCACGACGCGGCTTTGCAAATTCACCCATCAAGGTCAAAAGCACACAATTACGGCAAGACACGGGTTTTCAAACGTATGAATGAATATGTAATAAATATACCAGGCCCAACTCCAAAGACTAGGGGGCCGCCGCCAGACTATATGTGGCTCTTTTTAGTTTTGATGTTAATGATACAAACGTATGAAAACGCTATGATGTGATATGCAATTACGTATGTCGCGCTGTGGTCGTTAGATGTCTTCGTTAGTATAGAAAGAAGTCGTTAATATGGCGGGACGGTATCCAACATCCCAATGCTCCCAGGTTTTCCCCGTCGCCAGTAAATGATCCAAAAAATGCCAATCAAACAACAACAAGTCGTAACCCGCTCAAACCTCCTCCACACTCTTATTCATACTCTTCGGATCCTTCTTCGCATAGAACGCCAAAATCCTATTCAAATTCTCCTGCGGATCCCACCCCTTCGGGATCTCCCACGTCTGCACCCCCGGCACCGCCTCCTTATCCGCCTCCCTCACATCCTCACTCACCGCCTTCGCCTCCTGCAGCCACTCCAGCCATGCCTCCGTGTTCGGACACGCATTACTCCTCAACACCCAATCCGTCTTCTTCGTCACCGCGATCGCATGCCAAAGCGCCTTCGTAAACGTCTTACTCTCGCTCGGATACCCCTTCTTCCCCACCGTCGAGTCCGACAGCGCCTCATGCACGACCTCGTAGCACGAATAGTCCCAATGCAGTTTCCCGGGCAGCGCAGCGACGATCCAGTACGCGGACCCGAGAAGCATGTACGACCCGGCCCACGCGATCTGCAGCTGGATCTGCGCGTTCGCGAGGCAGATGACGCCGCCCATGAGCATCACGGTGCCGACGAGCGAGAGGAGGCGGTAGGCCGGGCCGTGCTGGAGGAGGTAGGTGATGTTCTCGGGTGCGAAGTAGAGTTCGCGCGCGACTTGTTCGTCGCACCGAACGACGAGGAAGTTGCCTTTGGGATAGCGGACGACGACGTCGCCGCGGGGGACTTTTCCCGAGGGGTCCCCCCGTTTCGGGAGCTGGAGCGTCCATTTGTTGCCGATGCCGATGAGGGTGGAGAGAGAGGAGAGGAGGCAGGTCGAGACGAGGGACATGCCGTCGTCAAGCCAGATTGAGAGGCCCAGGAGGAGACAGGAGAGGAAGAAGCCGAGGAAGAGGACGAAGGTTAGGGGTGCGAGGGTGCGCGCCTTGAGATTCTTCTCTTTGTTGATGCGGTTGATGGAGACGACGCGGACGGAGTGCTCCGGGAGGTTGTTGGCGTCGCTGGGGTGGGGTTAGTGAGGTTCGTTATGACGGGCATGGTTGATCAAGGGGGATGTGGTGAAGTCATTGTTGTATTCTTCCATTTTATATAAATGTGATATTTATATTGGCAAGAGATATCAACCAACAACGGTAGCGGGACGGGAGTGGGAGCGGGAGCGCGGGGTCGGGACTAGAGCAGAACTCGTCCCATGGTTGGTTGCCACTCACCATACAATGTTCGCAATGTGGTTGATGGAATCTCGAGAGTTTCCCGAATACACGCCCGCGACGTTGCCCGAAGCAGGTTCGAGTTTAGTCGGCCTCGTAGGCCGCATCAGGGCTTGAGGTGCTGGTATGAGACGGGGTAGAAAGATCCATCTCGAAAGGGTCGACACTTGGGCGTTTGCAAGGACGGAACCTTCTCCCAAGATGGCGAGGAAACCTACAATGTCAAGTTGCAAGGCTTCGATGGCGGGTTGGCCTGGTTCGGTCTGGAGCCAGCGCATGATCGAGAGTGTGTATAGCGCAGAGTTTGGTCAGAAGGCTGTGCGGATAGATGATGTGTGATGATGGTTTAATGTTTGTCTCCCTTGTAGGGAGTCCTGATATACAGAAGATCGGTGTGCGGAAGGATCAATTCAATAATGCGATGCTGTATCCCGTACGAGGCAGAGACATGAGGCCAAATGGAGCGCTAAGTGCAAAAGGCGTAAATGCAAAGCGTCGATATATAGAAGACGTCCAACGGCCTTGTGGCCTTACCAAGTCATGGCAGACACGCGTACAAAGTCGTTGAAAAGAGGGGATTGAGGCGCGGTGATAATTGGCGAGGAACTGGACAAGAAAATAACTCAAAAAGTTCGCAAGGCTGAAGAGATGAAGAAGTCTGATGGTCAGTCGTCCTCACAGTGGCGATAGCTTTGGTTTTGGGTTGGGGGCCGGGAGGGACCAGGAGGGAGGGACCAAGTCTTCCAAGAGATGCAACGAGTAGAATCTATTAGAAAGAGGAACTGGTGGATTGATGGAACGAGGGACCGTTTCGAGTGCCGAAGTGCATCTGCATCAATGTCTGCATGAATCTGTGTCTGGGTCTCGGCGCTTGCCTGGTATGACCTGTATGACTTTGGAAAGAGTACTCCGTACACCGGACGAAGTGACAGTGTACGATGTCGGATCGATGCAGAGAGGGGTGGGGGATGATGGACGTTGATTGATTTGATGGATCTAGTGCCTGGAAATTCAGGCAAGAGAAAGATAGGCAAATGCAGTGTAACTTCTTCAAAGACGACTAGAAAAGAAAAGAAGAAAAGAGGAAAGACGGACATGGATTGATCACTCTTGGGGGTGGGGAAACGAAACGAAACGAAACGAAAGGGGCTGAAGCGGGAGTTGCTAGGCCAGAGCCTTGTTACAATTACACAGTACGGGGCTCGACATTACACCCATAATACACCCATTACTATAAAGTACTCGAAGTAGTTACAGTTCAGAAATGATAGCCACTTATTGCTCTGTACGGAGTACTCTGTACGATCAGAAATCTACTGCCTTTGAGCGACATCAATTGCATTATTGCACCACCTATCGAGGTACCCGGGTTGGACGGTGGAGGAGGGTGGCTGCTGATGATTGACAGGGCATGGAGGCGCAGTCATCAGGTTGTGCCGAACTCTTCAGCTACAACTTGCAAGTAAAATGCAATGAACCTATGACAATCATGGACTTGTACGGTTGAGGTCAGGGTAGAGTAGGTGGAGTACTGTGTATCTGTAGGTAACCAGAGTAAGTCGATCAGGTAGGGTTGCTATTGGGTAGTTAGGTACCTACCTGGTATACACAGTACAGTCATTGGGGGGGGTTAACTCCGTATTACCTTGTTACCTTGGGATGATTGCATAGCCTCATAGTGAAGACAGCCACGATATCCCATCTCTCTTACAACACAACAACCAACACACGACACATCACAGTTCCAGCTCTACTACACTATCCCCGCCATTGTCCACTATTACTACTACTACTACTACTACTACTACTCACTACTCACTATTGCCACGCTACCACTTCCGTGCTCCGTACTCTTGTGCGCTCTTCTTCCTCTCTCCAAGTCTGCCTCATCCTTCTTACTTTCACACCGGCGCTTGTCGCATCGCATCGCTGCGCATAGCCTTCCTTTGAAACACATTGCCTCTGTTCCTCTTCACATTCTACTCCGTTCCGGTTCCTGGATAACCTCTGTCGCCTTCCGCCTATCAATCATTTGCCTGGTTCCCGCCGCCGCTTGGCTCGAGCTTCGCGCGCGCTCCAGCCTTTCCGTGATACTAGTTACAACATCTTCACTACACCCAATACCCACCAGCATCCACTCCCACTTCCGCTTTCTGTCTCGGCTTTGAAACGATAGTTGAATAAAGTAATTCGCTTCTTGTCGAAAACATTCGACTCGTCCGTGGTTGTGGAAGCTGTGTGCCGAAGCGCGCTCCAATGTATGTATAGTGCAACTCCTCGTCACATCACTTCTCCCCGTCGCTTCAGGCTGGCATTGGCACACGATGTCGTGTTGATCTGCCTAACCCCCCAAAAGCATATCTCAGAGTCACAATAATACTACTACAACTTGTATCCTCGTATATTATCACTGCCCTTTCCCCATGATATCATCACACTGCCCAGTTGCCGTCCTCGTGGGGAGTCACTCCGATACCATGTTCCTTCCCCGTCATAGTCACCCCGCCGCCGACTGCCGCCAGGCATCACCAGGCTTCAAGGATGATTCAGCCTTATCACCACTTCAGAGGCGCAGCAACCTCAAACTATCCGCCATCTCCTTTCGAAGATCAATACTAACATTGCCATTGTTCCCTAGGCCAAAATTTGACCTGGCAATTATCGACATTCATCCTCCAAGCGGTTGTTGGCAGATTCGATCCTGAATCATTACCGCTTCATAGTGTGCAACACGCTTCAGATCAAGGCGGCACAAACAATAACTGCAATCCGAGGCAATTCTAGCACAGCCCACCATATTCACCGGTGCAGGCCACAGTTTCGAATATTCTTTCTTACAAGTTTCCAATCATTGTTACACAGTATAAACGACGCGTGGACCTGTTCACGTCCTGCAACTAGTCAACAAAAAAAAAAGCAAAACAACAACTTCACCGGCATGAAGCGCTGGAGTTAGAAGCTGCCTAACGCTTTTCTTCCACCGGCATGCCCATTGACGCCAAGATCGAGTCTCCGACTGAATCGAGTAGGGCTCGCCAAAGCTGGCTGGCGAGGTGTGGCCTTACTTTAACCAACCTGTATGCCTCCTTTTCCTGACTTCTAAGAGATCAGAATCATGGCGCTGACCTGTCACAGATCTGTACGTGACAAGCACGTCTCTGAAGAATCCCCAAATAGGCCCGTCATGACTTTGGCTGACACAAGCCCTAAGAAGAGAAGGAGGACTTCTAAAAGTCCGCTTCCATCCAGCAGAACTCCTTTCAAAATGGCTGAAAATCAACCGTTGCCAAACGGCAAACCTGCACATCTCGAACCACGTGATCATTTTGATTTGTGTTTGAAAGAAGATCATTCTCCGTATGCGCAAGCGCGCAAGCAATTGCTCCAGGACGAGGGCTTCCTCGCATGGGATTTCAAGGCACGGAGCTCTGCATCGAAAGATGAAATAAGAGCTGGTCAGATACTACTTGCGATTCGAGAATATGAACGGGACGTAACATTCGGCAACCAGGCCTCAGAGGCGATCCCTGGTCCCGACACGCTGGACATGGGAGGACAGTTCTTGACAAATAGGACTAGGATCGAGTCGCGAAGCATACTCTATGATATTTCAACCAAGGTGCCAAAGGGCGCTCTTTTACATCTCCACTTCAACGCCGAACTACATCCAGCACGGCTACTAGAGGAAGCGCAAAAGATGCCAAACATGTTTATCAGAAGCATTCGGCCCCTTTTGACGGAGGAGGACCTCGATGTGACCGAGATGGTTTTCAATGTCATGCCGGAGGATACGGCCAATGCTAATATATTTTCTGAAGATTACAAAGGGAAGGATGGGAATTGGAGGGACCCCGAAATCGCTCCCCAGATCTGGATGAGGTGGTCGGATTTCCGCAAAGAGTTTCCCAAAAGGTTCAAGGGCATCTACAAGCAGAAAGAGGAGGACTTGTTGTCAGAAGGGCACAAGCCGAATAGCTCGCAGCAAGGCTTCGTAAAGCTCGATCCTGCAGAAAATTGGCTGAAATCAAAGATGGTGCTGAGTGAGGATGAAGCTTATAGACCATCCCAGACGGTCAACGGGTATGTTAACGACTATGTTGACCTGAAGCTGACACGCACAAAGCTAACCCAATCATAGTGTCTGGGCACGATTCAATCAAGCTACGAGGTGTTTCAAAGGGCTCTTAAACTACGAGCAAGTCTACAGATGGTACATTAGCGAATTGATCGACCGCATGATTGAGGAGAAAGTCATGTACGCCGAGCTTCGACCCATGCTGATGGACAAGTCCATTCCTACCAACGATGGTCGCGGCAAACTCAACAATGCAGAACAGATGCAAATGATCATAGATGGCGTCAACGCAAAGAAAGCCGAACTTGTGGATGCTAAAAAGGGCCATTTGTTTCCGTTTGGCCTAAAAATCGTGTATTGCACACCCAGATCGATCCCCAAACCGAAGATGATATCCGAGATGAAAGATTGCATCGACCTAAAACTTCAGTTCCCTGATCTTATCTGCGGTAAGTCTGTCCATGTATGACTTCAGAATTTTGCTTACGAAGGCGACAGGCTTTGATCTCGTTGGTGCTGAAGACCGACCCAATAATATCGGCTTTTATTACGACGAATTAGTGGCATTCAAGCAAACCTGCAAGGACAAGGGATTAGACATTCCCTTTCTGTTCCATGCAGGCGAGACTCTGTTGGATACGGGCGGCTCCAAAGATCCAGCAAACTCAAATCTATATGACGCTGTACTCTTACAGTCAAAGCGTATTGGCCATGGCTTCTCCTTAATGAAGCATCCGCACTTGGTGGAGAAGTTCAGGAGGACGGATGAACAGAAGGGCATATGTGTGGAGCTTTGCCCGATCTCGAATGAGCTTCTGCATCTCTGTAGAAACGTAAAGGAGCACCCCTACCCAGAGCTGCTCGCTGCCGGAATACCGTGCACGGTCAATAGCGATAACCCATCACTTTTCAGGTAAGCTAAACTTTAGAAGTTATTTGTCCATCACTAACACAGGGCGACAGTAACTCAATGTCTCACGAATTCTATCAAATCATGGTCGGCGCACCAACAATAACCATCCATAGCTGGAAGCAACTAGCTCTGTGGAGTCTGGAATATAGCTGTCTCTCCGAGCAAGAGCGAAAGGAGGGCGCTGAGCTGCTTTTAGATAGCTGGGAGCAATTCTGCAGAGACGTCGTTAAGGATTACGAGCGTCTCATGGACGGTGATAAGATCAACGTGGAGGAAGCACACAAGGCGTACGAGGCAAAGCACTCTACAAAGAAGCCATGAGCACAAGCCTCAGCAACGGTAACTAAATGATGCATCATGACTCCCCACCGGCAGACGCAACGTCTCGACGACGCCAGAGGACAACGCGGCAAATGCCTGCGACATCACCTGTGGCGTCGTCACAATCCAGAACTGGACGTTGCGTAGAGCCAGGTCGAGTCGAGTCGCGTCGATATCGTTCTGGTACACAACATAAATTGTCTACGGTATAGGGTGCTTTGCCTCGTACGCCTTGTGTGCTTCCTCCACGTTGATCATCATCAGTAATTCATCCGAGGCACGTTGTTTCAGAGACTCAAATGCTCAGAGTGAACCCACTGTTTTGAGACGACTTTCACAGTAGCGGGGTGCCGCCATATCGATCGAACATGTCATTTTTTAAGAGCTAGAATTGTATCTGTTATGTCCACTATTATTACATTTGACTCCGCTAGGAGTCTGTCTGTTGTCAAGCTTTGGCTCTGCCCCCTGAATATATCATTCCTCCGAGACCCTTTCATTCGCAAAGATTGCCATCTCATAAGTGACTTCTAATATACACCTCTCCTCATCTTCCACAAAACCCATAGTATCCTCACTCCTAGCGCTTCCTCCCACCCACCAAATCTAACTAAAACACAACAGCACCATCCCAAACTCCATCCCAACCAACAACAAATCCCACCACTATACCCTCCCCCTCCCTTGAAGCCCGCTCACCGACCGCTAACTCACTTTGCCGCCGGGCTTTTACATGAGCTTTAGTTGAGCATGGAAGGGGAAGGCGATGTGATGGGTTTATCTTTGGGAGGGTTTTTGATTTGTGATTTCTTGTATATTGTGTGATGACACTGACGCGGGTAGCGTCGACGACGGTGAATTTGTGAGAGCTGAAGCGGTACCGGGTTTTGGGATGAGATGGGGCAAGGGTTGGGGGATTTGCCGGGGTTAGAGCTTGGTGAAAGAGGAAGGGGGGAGGTGATGTGGAGTCTGAAGGGTCACTGACGGTGTGGACGTTGGTCGGTCACTGGGGTTTATGATATTAAAGGAACGGTTTGTGTACGATGGAGGAATCGTATGTGTATGATGAATGAATGAGCGGATGAACGAACTTATCATGTCTGGCACTGACGCCCTTTGGAGTAAATAGATATTCAAAACACCATGCTTTCCCCTCCCCTCTCCTCCCCCGTTTTCACACTTCTACAACTTCTCTCTGCTCCTGACGCCCGTGACTCAGCATTACCAAAAGCGGAAAGTCACAGCATACCTCACCACGTTCACAAAAAGAAACAAAGAAATCAATATCAAAAAGAGAGGAAAGACAAAAAACCGATTTCTGGTGGTATCACAATGCCGCATGCCCCTAGCTTTATGCCCCGTAGCCTTGCCTATATGCCGACGTCGAAAAAAAACTAAAAGACAAGAAAAGCTAGCTACATAACTACATGGGGAAGGGGGAAGGAGGAATGTAAGTGTAAGTAAGTACAAGAAAAAGCCGTTCGTATAGTTGCAGGGGCACGTGAGGAACGCGGCTTCTGAGGAAGGGGGGATTGAATAGTCGGAGAGCAGACAATGAATGACAAGAATTAACACTCAAAATCTAAACAGCACATGATTTGTATTGATACATGTGATGTCGCGGGCGATGTCCTGACTGTGACTAACTGTATGATATCATACTTGAAATTCGAACATATACACAACCGTCACATCCAAGGACATCACAGTGCAAACAAGTCACGAGTTCGAAAGATTCCTTTCACTAAACCATCCTGCACACACGTTGTCAAAACTAGAAAATGATACTCGGTATTTCCTTACAGCTTTGTTCTACGAATTGAAATCTACTTATTGTATATATCATCAACTCCTTCAGATTACAACTGAACCTCTCCACCGTCTCCAACTTCTCCTAAGCCCAAGCTCAAAGCTCAACACCAACACCGCAACCGCGATCCCCACCTCCATGTACGCCAGATCCTGACCAATTCACTCACGGGGCCCCAGGCTGAACGGAACGAGGCTGTAGGCAATGCAAATGGAGTCAATCCACCACTATGTGCCGTCCAGGAGTGCGGGAAGGAGCCTTGGATGCAAGAGCATAGAGATTCCTGCCAACCCAGGCACGCTCTCCTGCCGTCAGTCAAGTGAATCGAGAGCAGGATGAGCAAGTGCACTCCTATGCCATCACCACCTTAAAAGATTCGCCTGGCCCTTCGTCCGCTTTCTTCTTCTTTTCTTCAGGCTTGACACCTGGCACTTTTTTCTGCTTGCTCCCTTTGCCAAATTTGTCTTTTCTATTTGACCAGCATGTCTGAGTCCTTCACCTTCTGGTTTCCGTCATCCTGGACGATGATCGGCGCCGTTTTCACCATTTTCTCTTTCTGCCTCGCTTTTTTCTCCGCGTTTGTCAAGCGCGATTCACTTCACCCTCTGCTGCAATCGATCCGCGCCGTCCTAGCAGCAGGCCTCCGGGGAGTACGGAGGGACGTCGCAGCATTGATGACTGATTCGACTGCTCGTGGGCAGACGTTGCACGAAATGTTGCGGACACTTCGGGGGTTGAGGACCGACTTTCAGGCGCTGGCCGTGATAGCTCGTGAGACTCGCGAAGCTGTTGATAGATCTACGACGCACTCACAGGAGCCAGCAACGCCTGTGCTTGTCGAGATCTTGGCCGAACTCCGGAAGATGCAGGGCGACCCGAAGATCCAGAGGCGGCTCCGGCCGTTCTCCCTTCAGGTTTACTTGGAGGCCCAAGCCGAAGTCCTGGCAAGGGAACGGATGCAGGCAACTCCCAATCCATTCCACGAATTGGATTGATGACACTACGTCCAGGTAGTAGGGATATTCTTCCTTCGGGGGGTTCACCCTCCCCAGCGATTTGCTCACACCTTACCGTGGTGCTGGGGTTCAGTAGCCTCGTCAGAGGTGAAGCCAAGATGAGCATGATGTATATAGTGTCACCAAATCAATTTTGTTTTCTGCCTGATCAATGTTCGCAAGCCACAAACTGTGCAAGTGCTTGACCAGCTTTCCTCACCTTCAGCCTTCGACGCCGTCTCATTCTTCCGTGAGAGCTGTTGCCATCCACCTACGACGATATGCAAAGGAAACGCTGCGTACCGTTCTGTAGTGTACTAGCAACACTAGAACACTGCTTTATTTACTGCACTTCCCCTCGAGCCGATGGGATCAGACGCCTAGTCAATCACAAATGGCTCCTTCCACACAATCGCAGGACACTTGCCGGTCTCGTTGACTTTTGGTGTAGTGCTAGGCATCGCGAGACTTTCGAACGGCGTTTAGATAGATGGGGCTGATTGTCTTCGCGGTGTTTTGGAGATTGAATTAAGTACTTTGCTGTTATACTTTAAGTGAAATGCTCCAAGTCTTAATCAAAGTAACCTACCATCTCATAGCCCTTCAATATGCGCCATCAACCCTCACGACGGCCCTAATTCCTTCCACTTCTCTCTGACACGTCCAGGGCCATAATCAGGCGATTGCGCCGATCTGATACCTTCGCCCGAATCACGCGTTGTAATGGTTCGCCAGTGCCAATTGAACGGAGTGCGACAGTCGCCTAGCCCGCGATAAACGAGCACCTGGATACAATACCCCTTCTTTACACCTTGCCACTTTACCTCGATACTGTAGTCCGTCACACAAAAGGTACAGGACCCGAACTCAGGACCGCAGGCTTGGAAATCGCTCGGTAGGTCTCCTCCCTTCAGAGCGAGCTGGGGAAGCTGCATAGGAATGGCATCAGGATATCCTTTCTGAAAAGTGAGATGTTCGCAGACCGGGGGTCCATATTCATCGATGTGGGCTCTGAGCGCTGCTGAATCGCCGCGCGGATGGGCCATTGATATGACCGAGCGTACCATGAGTTGGTCGTTGGAGATGCGTGCGTGCTGTGTAACCGACCACGCGACGTCGTTCTTGTACGTGCAAGATTGTCGATCTTTTAGTGCCTCAAGAGGCAGGCCGTGTTTGGTTCCATACAGATGCCGATTCATGACTAAGCGCGCAACGTAGTAGGGAATGTGGCAGGTAATGGGGAGGAAGAGGTGCTTGTCGAGTTTTTTCTTGCATGGTAGACGTTCTTCGTACCACGGAGAGACAGCCCTGCTCCAAGCTCCATGCCAGCGATGCAACTTTACACAATAATGGCAATATTGTAGGAACGGAATATCCTTCTCGAGCATGAGTAGCAGATTTTCCCTTTCTACCTTTTCCAAGGTCATACTGCCAGAGTTCCAAAGACCGCGGAGACCCTGGCATGTCAATGAAAGAGATACCACGGAGCATTTGTCAAGATAAGTTGCGATCATGAGGATAATCTCCAGAGGAAGATTCAAGGTGGACGGATCTGTTGAAGCGCGCAGCTTTCGAAGAGTTCTTGTCAAGCGGCCAATAGGTCCCTCGACAACTGTGGCCACTACCATGGCTGGGTTCACAGGGCGGATGCGCGGGCCGGCGCTCGAAAGGGGTTGTAGAAGTTGAATAGGGACCGCCATTAGGGTGGAAGAATATCGAGAGGCGAATACGTAGAGGTAGACAGTGTTTATGCGGTGATGTCGTTTGCATTATGTACTAGAAAAATAGCGACTACGGCACGGCACGGTAGAGCGGGGCCGAATGCTCAGGTAGCTGGTCTGCCCCGCACCAGGGCCTCAACACCATATTACAAATGCTCGAAAGCTACGAAGTGCTTGTACAAAGAGAATAAGAGGTAGACCAATCTACACTTGTAGGACTCAAAGGTGAGGTTGCACAAATGAATGAGCAAACTCCTGAAAGCAAACCAACTGAATGAGTGACATAGAGATGTGAACGAGTCGATGGAGCTTTGCAGGTTAAAGCTGGCCGCAATTCTCCCCCAAGCTCCACTCTCCTTGAAGATAATCTCTCCATGGAGAGGTTTCTCCTTGGAGAATCTCTCTCTACGAAAATCTCCCCACGAGGAATCTCTGCACAGATCCCCTTCCCCCCGTCCTTGGTGATTATCATGCTGCTCGATATCCGCGTATTAGAACGCTTTCCTTTGCCCGAATCCTCCAATCCACATTTAAGCATAATGAGTCTCATTTGTCTGCTGTCTGAGTCCGCATTTCGGCGCTTGCTTGGGTCTTACAGTTCTAGGAACGTGACCTCGAACCACCTTCTTCTCGCTTTATATGTCATATAACTTATATAACGTGAACGAAATGTCAAGAGTTGTAGGTGTCAGGGCGCGGATATTAGCCCCTCTGAGTGGTTTGGCCACCCTTTTTCTTCAGGGGATTTGATAGATAGGGTTTTATGGTTGCAGGGGCGCGTGAGGAACGCGGCTTCTGAGGAGGGGGGTTGAATAGTTGGGGAGTCAGAGAGGAGAGGAGACGGTGAATGATAGGAATGAAAAAAATTCAATTCAGAATGAGAAATGTAAAGGGGATTATTATGAGTGATGGGTGATGGGTGAAGGGTTGATATTGGTGTCCTGGACATAACGAGCCGTGCGAGCCAAAGCCATCTCCTCCCCCTCGATAATTCACAATATGCGTAACATCCATCCCTGCAGCACGAACAAGTGAAGCGCTTATTGCTCGAATATTGGAAACGTGGAGAGCCCCTGTAGCACAGATGCAGTGATGATAGATGGACATATCGATAATGGTCAACATATCCTAGACAAGAACATAACTTTACAATACACAGGTAATGTTAGATGACCTGCAATTGTCGTCGTCGTCGCGCCCCCGCTATTACCACTTTATACTAAAAAAAGAAGATAGTATGAGAAAACATGTAGATATCAAAGCCGGCCGTAACAAGCGCACTGTATGAAAAGCACGTAACTCTCTGTTCGTGTCACCGAGTGACACATGTAACCTGTTCACATTGGCCTTTCGCGCTCGACCGCATTGCGAACAGCGTCGCCAAATGCCTGTGACCCTGGCTCTGAAGTAATTCCGCGCCTTTGGGCCCATTCCGTTCGAGACTCAAGGTCTGCGGGCAGGCCACGCCATACGAAATGGTCTCGTGAAGAGAGAGGGTCTACACTGATGTTAGGATCTGCGAAAAACCACATAGAAACGGCAACGCTTGAAGCCGATAGTGTAAAGTTATGCACTAACCAAGGTGGCTGGGGAAGCTTTGACCTGTTCCTCCTCCGCTCGTTACACTAAAGGTAACGTTATTGAGCAGATGATTAAGTATGGGAATACCGACTTCATCTACCGTCCATGCCAAAAACTTTGCAAGTGCGGATGGTTCTGTGGGCGTCGGGGGCTGGGGTTGATTCGAGTTCGCCTGGTGCGTCGAGGCTGATGGCATGGGGATTTCGATCTCTTCAGGTTCGGAGGTGTCCACTGGCGGTACTGTTGCTTCGGCTTGAACTGGAGGGGGTGCAGAAGCTCGTGAAGAAGACTCGGGTGGAGGGGCGATTCCCAGAAACTCCCCCGCGGCAGTTTTCCAAAGCGGGTTGCCATTCGACAACTCCTGGACAATAACCGGATCCGTCAGATTAGTATTGCCGTAGTGACGATCGAGCATCGCTTTGGCGTACATTTTGATATCGTCGCGGTCCCCATGCCATTTAAGACACTCTCCTGTATCATCACCAAATGAATTATACCGGCGTCCATGCTGATACTGCTTCAGCTCATCACCAAGAACCACTCGCCAACGCTGTAAGCATTGCTGCAGTCTTTCCTCGAATCTTGTTTTCTCTACCGACTCAGACACGTTCCAAAAGTTCGTGACTGCGGTGATCTGGCCGGCGTATGCTGGACCACAGAGTTTGTTGACAAATGCAACGAGCTTGTTGTCGACTTTCTCGGCGCGGCTATCATTGATGCGAGTGACTAGCAGGACGCCAATAATCCTGGCATAGGGGCGTACGGCATTGATTCCGGCAATGATCTTGCGGAATACGTCTTGCTCTGAATCTGTGTCGAAGCCGGGCGTGTCCATAATGTAGTATCGTTTGCCAAGGTCGACGGGTTCGAGTTGGAAGTCCAGTGTTACTTTCAGTGGATTTTGTTAGACGTGCAAAGCTGATAACTGAACCTACTTGCGGGCTTCTTTCTTACCTGGATTAGGGCTGTCTTTGGAGTGACCATTGCTGTTGGTAAGGTATTCGAGAAGTGCAGATTTACCCACGCCGGTTCTGCCAATCAAGATGAAGACCTTTGCGAGTTCTTTGGGAGACCAGTTGGTAGTGTTATGTCAATTAGACGATGCTGCAATAGGGGAGAAATAGTTACATGTTCTTCATCTCTCTAAGGCATTCCTCAGTGTGCGCTTTAACAATAGGGGCGCAGCTCATATCGCCTTGTCCAGAACTGCTAGCACTTGACGCCATCTTTCTGAACGTTATATAATGAAAATGTTGTTTTGACGGATTTTAGATAATCACATCCTGCGATGGGAGGAGAAAGTGAATTCTGAAAGGAAGGCTGAAAGACAGCAGCTGTTATTATATGATTAAAGCGAATACGTTAGGCTGAAGCTGTGCCAGCTCACAGTAGGGCGGGGAGATTACGCTAGGGGGGAGACCAGCCAATTGGCGCATTCACCAAGCTGCGGGACTTAAACCCAATATCGGAATTTCCCAATTCGTCACCCCAGAGTAGACATATCTCGACTAAAGCAAACGTACACTTGTCGACCCTTTTTGACGACGTCTCACATAGTTGCTAAACCCACAGTAACGTTACTTGAGTGTGGCGAGGTCCCTCATGTTATATGCGGATGCTGACATACAACCTGACCTAAGTCTTGATTGATACATTCAGCCACAGCCTATTACAGATAGGAACGTATGTTGCCACAGATTGTATGGGACTAGCTATGTATGGAGGGTATTCTCGAGAGAAGTACCGAGCAGGGTAGGGTAGCAATCACACATGAAACTGAACGGTGCAATATATCCACAAGAAAAGTTATAGAACACAACTCTTGCACAGTTCAGTAACACAACAGCGCATACGTAGAAGTATAGATTATTGAAGTCAAAGTAGTTCTCAGATTTTGCGGCACGGTGGGATTTGAACGACCCAGGTTTAGACGTTTCCTAGGATAGGCAAAGGTAGGTACATCACTCACACGTAAAGTCCAACCTTGCAAACATATCTCGTATGAAAAAAGAAAGAAAAGTGAAATTACGATTTCTGGTATCTGGTATCTGGTATCATGCCCCCCCACTTGTCCTATGCCTATGCCTATGCCTATGCCGTCGAAAGAACAAAAAACAAAAGCTACGCAACTAACTACATGAAGAACAGAAAAGGGGAAGAGAGGTAAAGTAGCTACAAGAAAAAGCCAGCCGTGGGTGTTGGTGGTGCGGTGTGGGTTGTTGTTTAGATACAGAGAAACGAACAGTGAATGCTTCGCTTGCTTGCCTTTCTTTCGATTCCGACAACTTTGGGTATTTCTTTTTTGGGGGGAATCGTCGGAGGGATATTCATATCCATCACACGCCCTCCCCCTTCCTCAACTCCTCCGTCTTAACCCTCCCAAACCCGCTCTCCCACACACGATCCGGATCCTGCTCCTCACTCTTCGCCGCCGCCGCCCCCGCGGAGGGAACCACGGACGGCGACGCAACCTCCTCGACCCTCCCCCTCAACAACTCCTTCACCTCCCCCTCCCTCCTCTCCTGCGCCTCGCGTTCCAACCTCTCCACCACCCCCCTCACCCTCTCCTCCTCGCTCTTCTCCCCCCTCTCCCACCCCGCCTGCAACTCCCCACTCGCCGCCTCCTCGAACCTCCTCTTAACCCCAGGATCCTTCTCAAGCGCCTGAAACACGTCCTCATCCGCCGTAAAATACGCCGCGCGCAGGGCCGTGGCGCCGAACTCGAAGATGCAGGCGCCCGCGAGGATGAGGATGAGCGTGAGCCACCACTTGAGGCTGCGGCCGAAGGTTTCGACGAAGGTCGTGCGCACGTAGTAGATTTTGTTGGAGGGGTTGTAGGTTTGCGACAGGATGATGTTCCAGAGGTGCCAGCCGCCGACGGAGAGGATGAGCGCGATGGCGTTGGTGAGGGTTTTGGAGTGTGTTTCTATGAATCTGAGGTGGGTTAGTTGGGGGCTTGGGTGGAAAGGGGTTTTATGGGGAGGGGGATGGGATGGGGGAAGGGGGGTACGTACTGCATCTTCAATGCGATGAGGGTCACGGCGGCGGTGTAGGTTAGCACGCCGAGGGCGAAGATGCTGTTGTCTTCTGTGAAGGGGGCTTCGCCGTAAAGAGCGAGCATGCAGAAGTAGATGAGCATTGCCTCGCCGCTCGCCATGAACATCCAGCCCAGGTAGACCTTGAAGTTGAATCCGCCGTTGCGCTGGCCCTTAGTGTAGAGCTCTGGCACGGCGAGTAGCGTAGCTGCGGAGAGGTCCTTCTCGAAGACGCCCATGAAGATGACGGGCAGCGACGTGAAGAGCGTGTTGAACATGGACAGCGACCACGACTCGTACAGCGAGGTGCCCGTGTAGCCCGCGGAGCGTTGATACAGCGCTTGCGTGAGGTAGAACACCATTTCCTTCCAGAACGTGCCGACCGTGTACTTGCACGTGCGGATGTAGTTCCAGCGGCCGTGGACGAGGAGGAGCTTGGTGAGGAAGCGGAACTGCGCGATCGAGTAGTCGCTGGTTCGCGCGGCTTGGAGGCCCTCTTTGCCAGTGATGCCGATCCCGACGTGCGCTTCTTGGATCATGGCGATGTCGTTGGCGCCGTCGCCGATCGCGAGCGTGATGCTCTTCTTGACGCGCTTGCGGATGTTCTTGACGAGGCTGGCTTTCTGGGAGGGTGATGCGCGGCAGCAGATGACGGAGTCGGCGAGGATGGCCAGCTCGAAGAAGAGGAGCTTCAGGGGCTCGACCTCGCTGATCTGGCTGAGTGTCTGGCCGTCGATGACGATGACGGAGTGCGCGACGCCGCCGTTGTTGATGTCGAGGATTGCGCCCGCGATGCTCTGTTCGACCTCGCCCGTCTCGTGGTCGAGCACCGTGACGGTGGAGTAGTCTTTGATGAGGCGGCACGAGTGTCCGATGTTGATGGCCGTCTCGCGCTTGTCGCCCGTCAGCATCCACATCTTGATCTTGGCCCTGCGAAGCTTGTCGATGGCTTCTGGGACGCCCTGCTGGAGCTTGTCTTCGATGGCCGTCGCGCCGGATAGTTCGAGGTGTTGCTCGATCTCGTCCCCGGCTTCTTCGATCCTGCGTGCCCGGTCGACGAGACTGGTCGTCGCCTCGAGGTAGCCCTTCTTCCAGGTCGCATACTCGTCGTCGTCGAGGATTCGGTAGCCATATAGAAGCGTCCGCAGACCCTCCGTAGCGAACTCGTTAATGTGCTGGAAGCACCGCTCGATGACGGCAGCCTCGTCAGCCGCAACGTGCTCATCGACCATCTCCTCCATCTCCTCAACCTGGAACGAGCTCCTAGCTTCGGAGAACGCCATCGACATCCTTCCGAGCCCTGACTGACGAGGTGTCTGCAGCTGCGCAGTCTCCCCGATAGACTGGATCTCAAAGTCGTTCTCCCGCTCGCGGAGCCACTGATCCACCTGCTGAAGCGACCTGCCCCCGATGCTGGGCCTGCCGACCGAACTATTAGGCCGGCCCAGAGACGGCCTACCGATGCTCAGGGAGGCGCGCGCCGCCTGACCCAGCGTCATGCTCCGCCTGTTCCCCCCGATGCTGCTCTTCCGCTCCGTCTGCTCGCTGCGGCGCGCGATGGCATGCTGAGCCTCCACGCTCTTCCTCCTATTCGCGCGGGCCTCGATCTCCACCATCTTCTTGTTCGCCAACGTCGCCATCTTGAGACGCTGCATGACGATGGAATCCGCGCCCTTGCAGAAGATGCAGATGCGGCCGTCGGGAAACCGCACGATGATAGACATGCGCTTCCTCTTCGACGAGAACTCGATGACGTCGAGGATCTCGTACGTTTCCATCGTGGGTTCGGCGTCCGCTCCCGCTGCCCCCTGCGGCACGATCTTGAGCGTGATGGTGTGCACGTCGCGGTTGATGACCAGGAATCCCATGTCCTGCGCGGCCTGCACCAGCGCCAGCTCGTCCGGCGACGACGCCATGAATTCGATCTTGCCGCCGCCGCCCTCCTGCGCCTCCGGCAGGCACGTGTGGCACAGCGCCAGCGAGAGGAGGAACATGCGGGCTTTCTTCGAGAAGGGCGTGAAGGGCTTGCGCTGGATGTACTTGATCATGTCGGTGGTCAACAGTTCGCGCTGCGACTTCCCGGGCCGCGCGGAGGACTGCCATTTCGAGCCCGCGGCTTCGGACTCGAGGTCGTGGTCGAGGGGGTCGGGGATCTCGACTGCGGGGGTGGCGGGTTCGATAGGGGACTGGACGTCTTTTGCGGAGCGGACGCTCTTCCTGACGGGCTGTTTGCCCTTCTTGCGTTTCTTGTGCAGCATCTTTTTCTTCTGCGTGTCCTGCAGGTCGACGTTGTGGAGCCAGGACATGCCCGCGATGCTCATCTTGCGGAACTTCATCGAGTTGTCGGTGAGGGTGCCCGTCTTGTCGGAGAAGATGTAGCTGATCTGGCCGAGCTCCTCGTTGATGGTGGACGTCCGCGGCTCGCAGGGCGTGTCGGACACCGGGTCGTACATGTCGATGTCGCCGTGCAGGAACCACATCTGCGCCAGCTTGACGATCTCCAGACTCACGTAGAGGGACAGCGGGATCATGGTGTTGAACATGATGATGAAGGACGTCAGGTTCGGGAAGAAGGAGACCGACACGCCGGATAGGTACCACAGCTTGTCCTCCGTGCGGTTCGACCAGATCTGATACGCGACGGTGTTGAAGATGGCGAGCGCGAGCACGAAGAACACGATGAGGATGACGATCCTGTTGACGGCGTATTGCAGGGCAGGGGCTTTGATACGAGGGTTCTTGTTGGCGTTCATCCGGATACGACACTCCTCGCCGGAGTAGATGATCATGCCCAGAGCATCGGGAGTGTTCCTGAGGATGCTGCCGCGGTAGATGATCTCGTTGATGGTCAGGGGCGCGGATTTGTCGTCGAGCGTGACCTTGCCCTCGAAGTTGTACAGGTCCTGACTAGGGTCCTCCACGACGAATTCAGCGGCACAGTGCATCACGTCTTCTTGGCTCTGGATGGCCTTGACGACGGACGCGGTCGTTTGCTTGCTCTTCAGGTTGGTCTCTCCGTCTAGGGCCATGGTCTCCACGTACGCCACGCCGTTCTCGCCGCTCGTGTGCAGGAGAGCCAGGTCCGCCGGTGCGGCATCGTCTCGCTCCAACTTCACGAGGTCGCCGACCTGGAGGTCCTGCCATTTGACAAACTCCCACTCCAGATCCCTGGTAGACGTAGACGACAGAGTCCCCCCATCGCTGGAACTACGTGTCGCCGCCGGGCGGGATGGCTTCAAGACTTGAGCCTCCCTATTATTCTCAGCCTTGTCGAGGCGGTACCTCCTCAAATCGTCATAACCCTCTTTAGCGATGGACAAGCTCACGAAGAACAGAAGCGGCACAATGGTGGTGTACGTTCCGGTGGTACTAAGACCGGGTATCATCTGTAGGATCGAAACGCAAAGGAAATAGAAATTCGCCAACTTCGAGAACTGCGCCACGAGCTGCCTGGGCAAGAAGTTCCACGCAGAGTACCTCGTCGACCGGATCCAATTGCTGATGTACGGCTTGTTCGTCCGCTCGTCGATCCTGGGGTCGCGCCTGTTCGGATCCAAGTCGATGTGTCTCCCGTCCTTGCTCGGAGGAATGTCCTGGATGCGGTAGATGAACTTCCTGACCTTGACCCCGAACGCCTTGGCCTTCTGCACCACCGTCGGCTTCTTGACCTTCTCTTGCAGCCAGTTGTCGTAGTTCGGCAGCGCGATGGCTCCCTTCCCAAGCTTCGTCGTCGTTGTTGGCGGGCTGATCTGCCTATCCACGGGCGACACCGTGACCGTTGAGTCCTCCAATTTCGTCGGCTGTGACTTATCCGCATCGTCCATAAAGGGATCCGCTGCATGTCTCCGCGACGATCCCCCGTGTTGCTCTTCCAATTCAATCTCCCCCCTCACAGGCGAATGCTGCTCATTGATATTCCTCTTGAACAGCGAACTCCGCAGCGAGTACCCGCGCGACCGACTCGACGGCGAAATCGGACTGAACCTCCCGCTTCCCGTGCTGCGCGGCGACGTAGGCGAGAGACTGCTGTTCCTCCCCGCCACCGCCGCTGCGGATGCTGTTTGTCTCTCAGCAGTGGTGGTGGTATCCACGCTCAAATCCGGCGTCCCAGGACGCCGTCTCGCGGTGCCGCTCGCGTCCCCATTACCGGCCTCCGGGTGGTCGTGAGGAGCAGTCGTCCCATGCCGCTCGATGTCGGTGGAGAAGCGCACGCGTGGGGCGCCGCCTCCGCTGCCGGAGTGGTCTCCGGGTTCCCCAGACATTGTTTCTCTTCCTTTGCTTTTCCTTGGGTTTGAGTTTCGGTTACCTCTTGTTTGGATTCCGGCGCGGGGGTCGCTGGGTGCGATTGGGGTGTTTGTGGTATTTATGTGGAATAGTTATAGCGAGCGAGCGACCGCATCGGCGTTTTGCAATTACGAAAGTGAGTGAGAATGTATGTCTCGGTGTAATCTTTTTTTTATATATTTTAAAATTTCCGCGGGGCGCACGCGCGCGCGCACAAGTGAATGTATATTGTTTTTCCCTCAATCGTCTCGCAATTCGAAGGTTTCGTCGTTTATCTCGAGGAAGGCTGTTCGGTGACGTTGCCGTGCGGGCAGGCGACTGGGCGGAAAAAGGCGTCGTAATCGTATTATTATCTTTCGCTCGAGGCGGACGTGGCGAGTAGGGTCATGGCTAATCGACCGACGACCCTTAGTGATAGGAATTAATGGGGGATATATCCCTCTCTCTCACGAGCGGCGCGGTGAAAGAGAGAAAAAAAAGTGAACGTCGGTCGTCGCGTAGGAGAGGAGTAGGAGGAGGAGGAGGAGGAGGAGGAGGTAGGTGAACGAAAGAGAGCGAACGAGTCGTGAACGTTGGGTTTGGCGCGGGCAATGGCAATGACAGGCTGGGCTGGTTGGTGGTAATACGGTTGTTAGTATAGAGTTACTCGCATGTACCTGGCTGGAGTGGGTTAAGTTTGGTTCTGGTCGACTCTTGGGCGACGGGTCTGGGACGGTACAGCCACGCTCGATCGCGGCAAACTAACCCAACTTAATTACGAGTCCATTTCTATCATTCGGCGCCGTATCGTAGATGCTGTTACTACTCATCGACGAGCCGTTAGCTAGCATTGGCATTCAACCCATATCGCCGCTCAAACGGTCGGAACTAAATGACTAACTTGCCAACACTCGTCCTCAACTAACATCATTCAATTTACTCCGTATATCCAACTCCATTCATCGGGCACGCCCTCTCGAACAAAAAGTCTGACGTTAGAAACATTGATACTCCGTATCACATAGTGGAATACCAAGCTTGGCAATGGTTACTCCGTGCGGTGTCGCGGTGAATGCAACGACGTTGTATGATATATACAGGCTCCTCTATAACGACGAAACGTCTTATGACTAAGGTAGGTATATCTTATATATGTGTATAGAATAGGTAGTAGGTATTATTATGTAGGTGGGCAACTAATGTATGCATTCAATCCATTTATCGTACACGAACATCGGCACCAATCCTCCACACTCTCCCTTTGGATGTCTCCCTACCGAATCAAGGGATTTTATGAGTAACGTATGGATAAGATTATCCTTGTCGAGTCCTTTTTTAAGCAATCGTGATACTCGGGATGAAATTAAATGAATATTGGTGATGATATGCAGTCTTTCCAGGAGACTTTTGTAGATGTCGAGCCTACATCCTTTTCCTTTTGTTTCCAAAGAAAAAGGATCGAAATAGATGGTAATCCAGATATGAAACTCCAAGAGTATTGCAATGCAGCACGCTGAAAGCAAAATGAACCAAAATAAACCAGATAAAATGAGGGTGCAATGTTAGCCAAATCTTCAAGAAAGGCTATCAAAAATACCCGCCTCCGCCCACTGGATATCATCCTTGCAATCAACCCCTTTTCCTCTCCGCCTTTATGATCCATGAAAATCCAAAGAACCCGATAGCAATATGCTCATCCCTAATAATGTGGTATAAGTGAAGACTTTGTTCCCGACAGTCAATCTTCGCCCTTCCTACTATTGCTGCCAAGAGCATCTCCCATGTCTCTCCAACTCCTGCATAGATTTGTCCGTCTGGTATAAGACTTTCAGTCTGAGTGTTCGATTTGTGGTATCCGATTCGTGTTGCTTCATTAAGTATGGAATTCGAAATATGAAAAAGCCGAGCGCCATGCAATTATGCGGCATAAATAAAAAGTGCTCCCAATGATGATGATGATGATGTGTAAGAAATTAAGACATGATGAGAGCCTCCACCTCAATTAACGGCGGCCACGCACCAGTGTCGGTGGTAGACCCATGCACTCTTTTGGCACTCCTTGCTGCAGTACTTGGTGCGTCGGCAGCGGCGACACTTGGCAAATTGGCGTGTGTACTCTTCCCATTTTCCGCACTGGTAGTAGGCGCACTGTCGAATGCCACCGCGGGCATCGTCTTTGCGGCAGAGGTTGCGCATGACGACACTAGCCCAGTACTGCATGTCCGATGTGTGATGTCGGACAGTGAATTTCTCGACCAAGGGGAAGATGTTGAAGTCGTCGGGAAGTTCGTATTCTTCCAGCTCCTCCTCTTCTGCCATCGGGGCCGGGCTAGGCGTTTCGCCATCGAGCAGTTGGAGATCAGAACCAATCTTGAGCTTGGGGACGAGGTGAGATTGCTGGAAATAGGCCCTGAGGTTACAATATTTGGAAACGTATGCGAGCAGTTGTAGGGACATGAGAACGTCTTCATCGCGGGGCATGGCAGCGAGAACACCAGCCGTAGCATTACGGTCCTGGGCATAGCGAGGATGCCACGGCGGCGGAGGGTTAGCGTTCACAACGTTGATGGCGGGTTGCACGGGAGAGAAACCACCGATGGGGGCATTGGTCTGGGTGGCGGCAGGGTTGATCAAGCTTCCGTCAAGAGCTGGGCGGTGTGTGATGTTAAAAGTCTCGTGGTTCTCGTCAGTCCCCTCTGATGGCGGTGCAGCCAGTGCAACGGGAGTTGCTCCAGGGTCCAACATCTCCGTGTTCTCGACCATGTCAGCCATGTTGATGTCGTTTTGGATGCCCACGATCGGTTCGTTCACGACCGTACCTGCAACTGCGGGCACCTCGGCAGAAATGTCTGGTTCAGGTTGAGCGTCGATGTCGGACTCTCCCGAAAGAGACTGCTGGTGACGGATGGAGGGACGGCGTCGGCCGCGGCCGGCACTTGCCCTCGGGCTGTTCTGGCGTACGTGTGGGCCACCTGGTGTCGTTGGAGATTGCGGCTGAGATGTAATCTCTCCCTGCAAGGAAGGAAGCATCGAAGGGAGACGGTCGGCATCTCGAACGGGTCGAAGTGGAAATGTGTCGGTGGGCGTGGTCTCTATGGTGGGCAAAGCGGAGGCAAGGGGCGGTCCTACGGTCCTGGGGGTGTTGTTGTTGCTGTTGCTCGTTGTTCCAAACAGTTGCGTGCGGTTCTCGTGGCTACGGTGATGATGGTGATGAGAGGGTCGGCCACGGGCGAAGGTTGTTCGCTCCGGGGGGGAGCTGAGAGAGAAGGCAGGCGTCGGGGTGGTGTCACCCGCCTGTGACTCCAAAGGCGTCTGGCCGAACGTCGGGGTGAAGGTCTGCGGGATCTCGATAGGGGGAGGGACCATCCTTCGCGATCGTTCCGTTCTATGGCCTGAACTGGAAGCGATCTCGCCAGATCGTGACGAGTGATGGCGGCTAGAAGCGCCAAGCCGGGTACTTCTTCGCAGCTCGTTCTCTGCCTTCTCCCTGCACTTATCGACGACCTTGATGTAATTATCGAGAATGGTTGCAATGACGGGCACCATGTCGGCCTCTACGACTCGCGTCCTGACACTCTCAGAGCCCCGTACGCCGATGTTGAAGAGACATTGGAAGGCAAGGTTCCACTTCCACATGTCCATCATGTCCTTGCTCCTCCCCTCTTTGAGGATGCATATCAGTCGTTCGATGCCGCCATCGACGGTGAGGATGTCACGTATCCTGGCAGAGGAGGTTGTGAGGTATGCGAGGTGGTTGAGAGAATTAATAAGCGGGAGGGTAGATGTGCAGTCGAGAGCTCGGCGGTCATAGAGGGCGGTGGTGATGCCGACGGAGGCCTTGTTGGCATTTGGGATGCTGAAGTTGACCTCACGCATAATGGGTCGTCGTCGGGTAGTTTTGTCGTGGAGGTCGGGTCGTGTTACGATTCGAAGTGTGAGTGAAGGAGAGAGGGTGACTGCAGATCTAGCGTTGCATGTGGTGAGAAGAGCTGAGCAGAGTTGAGATCGACTTGGCCACCGATTAGATGGATCGAGCAGTCAGACGGATGAAAAGAAGCAGCTCGCAACGTCCAGGAAGACGGGCGCAGTGCTGTTCTTTGGGTGATGCGACTGGTGCTCGAGCCTGTGGTCCGGGTCCGTGTGCTCGTGCTTAGGCTCCGGGTCCGTGGGCCGCAAGAGTCTCAGCGAGGCCGATTTGGGACGAGTACCGTTGGAAGGATTCAATGAAGCGTGACTGCTGCGGATGAGGAGGACGAGGTTGATGATGATGACTGAGGTGGTGGTGGAGGAAGGTGGAGGAGGAGAGGAGGATGGATGGGAGGAGGAGACGAGAGGGCGAGAGCGGTGACTGGGGGTTTGAAGGGATCGGATAATAGCCGGACTCGATCGAGATGGAAGGGAGAGTACTTCTGATACGGCCAAAGGGGGGGTTGAGTAGTTATGAGGAGTGGGCGTGGTTGAGAGAGAAATGGCTGGATGGGGAGGGAGAGGGAGGGAGGGATGGAGGGGGGAGATGAAGATGTTTGCTATGCGTTAGGGGTTGTTCCAAAGCCAAGGCAAAGGACACACAGAAGAAGCGGAGAAGGTGAGTGAGTGAGCAGAGCAGGTACTCGCAGGCTGGCCACTGGCCACTGTGGTAGGTCTACCTAAGGTGACTAGACAGGCAGGCAAAGAAGTAAGAGAGGCTCGTGTGGTGTAGTGGTGGGTGTGGCGAGACACTGGGTGGAGTGGTGCGAAACAGCGAGGCGAAGAAAAGCTCACTGCAGCGGTGCAGGGCTGTCTCCGTTGGATGTGTTATATTCGGATGATGAGATGGATTGTGTATGTATGTTCGGTTTGTATGTAATGTTGTGTTGTTGATTGTTGATTGATATATGAGGCTGTTATGGTGGAGGAGGAGGAAGAGGTGAAAGTGGAGGCGTGGTGGTGGTTGTGGTGATTGTATGGGAAATGAGATGGGAGATGGGATGGGTGCAGGTGAATTAGAGTGGAGTTGTGTAATTAGGGAGGTTGAGAGGGAAGGAAGGGAGGGAGGGAGGAAAGGGAAGGCGCGGCACACAGGAAAGCACAGAACAGGCAGGCAAAGCAAAGCAAAACCCAGCAGAAGAGCCACCAAAGCAGAAGCAAAGGCAGTAATTAGTAGGAGGAGATAACTTTAGCAGCACCAGCAGACGGTGGAAGCAGGCCGAGAGTTAAGGGTCCTGGTTCTGGGCTGGGCTGGCACGCTGGCTTGGGTTTAGGGTAGGGCTCTTACTGGCTCTCACTGGCTTGTTACCGGCTTGTTGCTGGCTTTCACCGAATGGACTGGCATGACTGGCCACCTTCTTACTGGGCTGGGCGGCAACAACGGAGGAAAGAGAGGAGGAGAACGGCGGTCATGGACCTCGTGGATTCGATGGATTCGCAGACTCGGAATCAAGGGTCAAGGTTTGCAGAAAAGAATAATAAACGGCTACTGATTGGCTCGAAATTCTTATTAATCCATCATGCCACCAAACATTCAACCCTCTTCTTTTCTTTACTCTCTCTCTAAGTCTCTCACTCTCTCCCTCCCGGACTTCAAGGATGATGCCCCCTTCTGGACAACCACGCAGGATTGTAATACACCGTACCCTAGTCTTGGTCAATCACTCCTCTTCTCCAAATAAACAATTCTATAATCCTACTAATAGATCTTCAATCTTACCATCACTTTCCCATCACTCCATACTAAGACTTTATATGTCTCTTCATTACAATCTACTCGACCTGACATCTCCATTCTACCCTTTACCAATTGTAGCCTAGCACACATGGCATACCCCGAAGTCCATCCTCTTTTTTCTCTTCGTACCGGTGAGTATCTACGATGTATTGGGTACATGAGTTCATACCAGGTACTCATCACTGAATCAGTACAGGTACGAGTAGATCCACTCTGGAATTGCTGTCATGACAGTAGAACAGTTCTACTCAGTATGGGTTGAGCATCGTTCATCTAATTACCTGCTCAAAGTGGTCTAATGCCACTTCCGCTCCCTCCTCTGTCCCCTCCACCGCACTGCATCCGCCTATCTGCTATCAATCTAATTCCGCTCTACTAGTTACCTCCTCATCCTTGCAGTGACATATCCGCTCGTACTTGTTGTCACTAATTGACGACTCCAACTTCTTCATGTCGTATCCGCATCCGATGGATGGTGGAATCAAACTGAAAGGGAAAGGGAATCAAAGAACAGACTGAAAGAAATAGAACCAACGTGCATATCCATAACCTCCACTCCGCCTGGTGGGATTCTGGATTCTGGATTCTGGTCCCGAAATAACGGACCATACATACACATCACGCGTTGTGTGGCGTCGTCGGACGGACATGGCCAGCCTGCAACCTTCCTCCTCCTCATCAATAATCCTCAGAATCTTCACCACTAACACGGAGCCAGCCAGTCAGGGTAGAGCAAGTCATTCTACTTCGTACAATATGGCTGTATGAACTGTTCAACACACTCTTTCTTCGCCTAGCACGACTGAAATTTTCTTCTTTGCTTCCTTTTTCTTCGTCTCTTTTTGTCCTCTTTTGCATGCGACCTCCACTCCGCCGCCACTTACTCATCCTGTCCGCCCGCCTAAGAGTCTACCTAAGACACCGCACCCTAGCTTTGTCTTGTCCTGGCTTGTCCTGTCTCTGTCTGTAACAAACCCAGAATGCGCTCTCCGCTGGAAGACGCTGGGGCCCTTTTTCCCATTATTCCCTTTGGTGGCGTCTAGCCTAGTTCCCCCTCTCGAGGGATTCTTTACTTCCGACAGCCCCAAGCATAAACGATCCAACATCAGATGTTACAATACCAGGCCCGTCCACTCAACCAAGCCGTCTCCAAAGGGGGCCACTAATTACCGCTGGTGCTGGTGCTGCGACTGTTACTGCTGCTACTGCTGCTGCGACAGGCCCTAAATTCGTCTACACCTGCTGGCACTCCTCTATGACCACCAGTGTCGTAGCACAGGCTGCACTACTCGTGCATTCTAAGTATGGCGCAGAGTAGCGCAGTGTCGTGTCGTGCACATTATCGAGGAATCATGCTATTATGGTACTGTGTCACTCGGATGAAACCCTGTCGTGCCGCCCAATAATGTAGCCTATTCTGGAGATCCTCGACATACAGGTACTCGTAGGACAGACACCGTGCTGCAAAGCAATAATAATCACATCGCCGTGTCCGAAAGTCACAATCCGCACACGCACTCTTCCGATCATCTGGTATGATCATCTGCTTACTGTGTATGTACATTACTCCATGTTTTGGCGTCAACAATGTCCATGTTCGGTTCTCCATGTCGATCCTCAACGGCCAAGGTTCATGCGGTTGCACAGTGAGGAAACTCTACTCGGCATCTCCTCGGCCCTGGGCATAGTCCCCGAGACGGTTAACTAACACTTCTCACTCTGTAACTAACACGAGTAATCACTCGTGATGGCCTTTCATCACCAATTGGTAATCATGAAGAAAAATGAACTTGTAGATCATGTTTGCTGATCCGGCAAACGAACGATTTGATATCATGTTGTTCCCATACGCGGATGGATGCATTCTGCTTCCGTGTGGTGTTTCCTGTTCATTGTCTTTTCTACGAGTACGAGGTATGATTACCTGTGTGTAACTAACACGTTATCTATATGGCGCTATTGGTGCGCCATCTTCATGCGTCGCCATGCAATGTATGCGCTGCCAGTTGGCGGCCCCTCTTTTCTCGACTTCAGAGGGGACAAGCTCGGGAGGGAGGGAGGGAGGAAAGGAGGAGACGGAGGAGATGAGTCCTTGAGGGGTGGAGTGGAGAGGGAAAGGACTGCTCATTTTATCCACTCCATATGAGTATCCTAAGAGTGAGACTACCTATAGTTACCACGCGCCGTCTTACTACTCACTTGAACAAGAATGCATACAATACAAACAACAAAGAGTCGACTACTCCATACTCTCCCCTCAGATTTATCTATCATGCCAATTACTCCTGACTTCAACCTGTGCGTCTTTATTTACAATTGCTAGCTGTGGACGGCTGAAACAGTCCTCTCCTTTATTTGACCATCCACCAATGTTTGATTTAGTGCACATGCCCTTTTCGTCCCGTCTCCTGCATATGGGTATACAGCTGGCCAGCTGAAAAAAAAGTACACCAGCCACACCGTGCGAGAATGTAATACCATCTCCAGGTCTCAGATCGCCGCAATGGCTCCTCAACCTTATCTACACGCTCACCCTTTGCCCGTTCATGATCGCCAGAGGGACGTGTTAATTGCGAACGCGCTCTATGTTTCGGGTGGTGTAGATGCTTCGGCGAAATAACGTCATTGCTACAAAACAATTCCACCGCAAAATACACAGGCCTCGACGTGTAGCGCCGACCACGACCCCCGAACACCCCCATTCCTACCTACGTCTGCGCCGTCGTCGTCGTCGTCGTCGTGGCACGCACAATCTCTCACGATGACTTCGCCAACAGACCCAAAAGTGCCCGACGTAGCATCCACCGAGGGTCAACAAACACAGGCTCAAAACCCCCCTTCCTCGCCGCATTTGCGCTTTGGACCTGACCGCGAACCGCTTCGACTCGACACCTCCGACAACACACACTCTCGCAAGCGGAGTGGAACCTCGAACACATCCACAGCTCCTTTCCCAGACGTCGGTTCCCTTCTCTCGCCCATTCGCTCCATTCGCTCCGTCAATTCTGGAGATTCGGGTCTCCGAAGACGGCCCACGCGATCGAACACCATCAGAAACTATGCGTCGCCCACGCGGCCGACATGGGAGGAACCAGGCGCAGAGCCAGGTGTAGATACCACAAAGGAAGTCGAGGTGCATCACACATTGCACAGGGAATGCGACATCACGGTCGTGGACTTCTCCGACGAGAGAGTCGAGTCTCACTCGCTGAACAACACAACGCTCGACGAGTTCCTCTCCCGGCCCAAGGAGTCGTGGGCAATGTGCAGATGGATCAATGTGAACGGCCTTAGTTGGGACGTCATCAAGGCACTTGGAAACCACAAGAAACTACATCGCCTCGCCATTGAGGATCTGATGAATACGCGGGGCCGCACAAAAGCAGACTGGTACTCGGATCAAGCTTTCTGTAAGTCGAAGTGTTCTCCACATGGTTTTCCCCTTTTGCACAACCTACGGATCCGGCAATCGGCCCGCCGAATAACTTGATACAACACTTTATAGAACACAACTAACAACATAACAGTACTTCTGACTCTATCCAAATTGGTGAGAGTTCCAAGTGACTCTGATTCTGAGAGCAGCGACTCTGATTCTGATTCCGACGACGACGATGAGAAGCCAAGATGGCCAAGACGCTCCGACCGAAAGAAGGAAAAGTCTAGATCTTTCGTCGCACGTGTCAAAGAGATCTTTGGTATCAACCAAGGACCCTCAATCCACAAAGACGTGGAGCGGACTTGCCCGGCACCAGAGAAAATCTTTGATCCCAGAATCGCTGGTCGGACGCGCCATGACGCCACTCCGCCAGACACGTTCCGCACCCTTCAGCGGTACCGTGGAGGCCCCAACCAGGACCGGATCCTGTACATGGAACAGCATTCGGCGCTGGCGAAGAGGAAATTGGCCGTCAACGTCGAGCAAGTATGCATATTCATATGTGCAGACAACACGGTGATCTCGTTCTTCGAGGACTCTGGCGGGGAGATCGAGGCACCGATGCTCTACCGCCTGAACCTTGAAGACACCATCCTCCGCCGCAGCTGTGATGGCAGCATGGTCGTGCAAGCCATCCTCGACGCCATCATCGATCTCGCCATCCCCGTCGTCGCAGCCTACGAAGACGCAATGGGCGAGCTGGAACTCGACGTCCTTCGTGACCCTGACATCTGGCACTCCCAGGCCCTCTACATCCTCACATCGGAAATCTCCCTCCTCCGCAACACCATCCAACCCATCATCTCCCTCATCAACGCCCTCCGCGACCACCGCTCCGAGCCCGTCACCACCCCAGGCCACAACGGCCTGCCCACCCGCCGCACCATCTCCTCCATCGCCATCTCCCCACTCGCCCACACCTACCTCGGCGACGTCGAAGACCACTGCATCATGATCACTGCCTCCCTCGAGCAAATGCGGCGCGCCGCCGACAACCTCATCGACCTAATCTTCAACACGATGGGCGCCTACCAAAACGAAACCATGAAAGTCCTCACGGCCGTCACCATCTTCTTCCTGCCCCTGACCTTCCTCGTCGGCTACTTCGGCCAGAACTTCGCCCGCTTCTCCGGCGTCACGGACCACTCGGACGGCTTCTTCTGGATCATCGCCGCCCCCGTCATGGTCGTCACCATCCTCATCCTCCTGAGCTTTAGGATCGGCAGGGAGTGGCGCCGGTGGAAGGGACGGTGGCAGCTCAGCAAGGCGAAGCGCAGGTCGCGGCCCATGTACGAGACGAGGAAGGGGGTTGCGGGCGGGTTGGCGGTGTCGATGGCGATGGCGATGCCGCAGCAGGGGGGCGTCAATGGAAGTGGTGGGGATGGAGGTGGTCGTGGTGCGCCGCGTGGGCACAGCAGGATGAAGAAGAAGCAGACATTGTACGCGAAGAATATGAAGGGTCAGATTGGCGGGTCGTTTTGAAGACAATGGGGGGCTTTTCGGTCGATCGTCCTATCTTGCTGTTCGTTTCGTCTCGCTGTCCTACTGCCTGTCTGGTCGTAATTATACTGTTCATTTGATACCCACCCCCTTTCAAGAACCCTATCATAGAAAACAAACTACGAGGTACTACTACACTGAAATACAATATATCTATATCATATCACTCTTCCTATTGATGTCTCTTCGATACCACGGCCTTCCATTCGACAATCGTACGTACGGTTGTATACTCGTACTTGATAATTCAACCTAAACATCACTCAGCCATCACTCAACACTAAGGCGTCAAACTCTTTTGTCTTTAACAATAGTCATTTCACTGTAAGATTACGTATCTACTTCTCCCTGCTCATCCTCATCCCCTCCTCTGCATTTCTTTCTTTTCTTTTCCATTCTCTCCCAAGTTCCGCAGATATGTACATAAGACCTCGATGTTCTACGAACTCCGCCTCTCGACGTGAACTTTCTCCCCCTTGCCCTCCTCATCCGTCGACGAGAACGCCGCTCCGTCCTTCTCACCACCCTCGTAACCGTGTGCATGTGCCGCAGAAGTCGCACTCATCCTCCTCCGCCTCGCGCCCTCAACCCCTTCATCCTTCAAGAAAATCGAATCAATCTCCTCCAACGTATAATTACTCGTCTCAGGATACCACTTCCACACGACCCCCACAAACACGAACGACAGACCCCCGAAGAGCAGATACGTGCCCCAGCGCAGGCGGTTGACGAGGATCGGGGAGATCATTACGACGAAGAAATTCCACATCCAGTGCGCGGCGACGGAGATGGATACCCCCCTGGCGCGAGCTTCCAGGGGCAGGATTTCTGGGCCGTAGACCCAGGGGACGACGTTGACTATCGTTCACCTTCGCGTTAGCAATTTGTCCATCCAGGAGAGAAGGGGGAAGGGGGGGTGGATGGAAAACGTACTCGTCCCGCCGAAAATAAGCATCCAGAGGAAGAAGAATGCGATTGCGGCGGAGGAAGTGGTAGTGTGGCCGGGCTGGAGGAGCCCAGCGGCGCACACCATGCAGATTCCGAGGCCGAGGCAGCCCCAGAGCATGGTGGGACGGCGGCCCATGCGGTCGAGGGCGAGGGCGGGTGCGAAGCACCCGATCACGAACATGATTTGTACGCAGCCGCCGACGATCTGCGCGGTGCGGGCGTCGAGGCCGACGTTTTGGGTCAGGATTGTTGGGATGTAGTAGACGATTAGGTTGGGGCCGACCTATGGGGGGAGGGTTGGGTGTTAGTGGATGGGTGGATGGATGGGGGAGAGTGTGAGAGGGGGTGGGTGGAGGTACCAGTTGGTTCATGAGGAGGGCGAAGTAGGCGAGCATGACGCGGCGGCGGGTCTGGAGGCGGTCTTTCTTGAAGAGAGCGCGGTTGCTCTTGACGTTGGATTCGGTGTCGAGGGCGTTTTCGATGGCGCGGATCTCGCCTTGGATGTAGGGGTCGCTCTCTGGGAGGTCGAAGACGGCGCAGAGGACTTCGATGGCTTCGGCGCGGCGGCCGCGCTTGAAGAGCCATCTGTTCGGATGTTGTCAGTATGTAAAATATTCAAATGTATGAAAAGAAGGGGGTAATTCTACCGTGGCGATTCAGGAAGACCGAAGATGAGAGCAGTGACGATGATGGCAAAGACGAGCTGGAATGCGATCGGGAACCTCCACGCAATCGACCCCGAGAGATACGAAAAGCCAAAGTCCATCCAGTACGAAAGCACGATACCGACGCCGATGAACATGACTTCCCAGGATACTTTGCGACCTCGCTTTTCCGCCCGGCAGAGTTCGGATTGGTAGGTGGGAACCGTGGAGCTATCAATGCCAGTGCCCAGTCCTGTGATGACTCGGCCGACGACGAGATGTGCTACTGTGAACGCTGATGCTTGGAGGGTTGCGCCGACGAAGACGAATGACTGGAAAGGTGTGTTAGTTATGTGATGCCAAGGGGAAGACGGGGAAATGTAGTCGTTACCATTGCAAGCCACATCGACTTCCGTCGTCCAAGGCGATCACCAGTGTAAAAGTTGAGAATGCATCCGCCCAAAGCACCGAGACAGTATGCAGACACGATAGCGCCGGTTTCAGTATCATTCTGAGATATAATCAATCAATCGAGAAGTTCCACGGTTGGAAACATGCTCGCTCCTTACCGGGTGGTTGAACTGATTTTTGAAGTCTTCCATCTGCCAAGTTGTGTCAGTAAACGACGAAGGGTTGATTCAATGGCTCTGAAATCAACGAACCTGTAGAATTCCACCTAAGACACCTTGGTCGTATCCAAAGAAGAGGAAAGCAGCAAGACAGACGCTGGCGATTCCTCCACGCAGAGGTGCGCCATCTTTGAACCAATATCTACCCATATTGACGTTTCAAAAGGGTGACGATTCGACAAATTGATCGATAGCAGTAGTCAACAGCAGTATGAATATAACATATGCAAGAGCTTCTCGACACCAATATTATCTTCAACAAAGTGCTTCCCACTGCAGAAGTGTAGATCCCTTTCGATGGCAGCAGACCCATCCATCTTATATACGATCGCCAGCACCTGAAGTCGGGTCCTGGGAATTTTAAGGTATACCCGTTTGGGTATGTCGATATCCTTGGCCGACGACGACGACGACATGCCATCCAACGTCTTTCTCACGCGTTGCGGTGTGTGCCATGGCCATGGCAGCGCAAGGTTGTAGTAGCCTCACAAGCTAGCGTCCTTCGTGGAATCCGGGGTCCCCACAACACTCCGTCATCGTTAGTACGATTTGGAAAGAGATCATCGTTTCGCCCTCGGGCAGACCTACCGGACGCAGCTGGGCACGCTCAGATTAATCCCCGATAGTACTGTAAAACTTGATGGGGGAACACAGGTCAAGACGCCTTTCCTGCTGCAGAACTTGTCGACGATGTTTGGGTTTGTGCAAGTCATTCGATGGGTGAGAGTTCCAGGGAACTGAGTCGAAGCCTCGCTAAGGGGGCGTAGAGGTCGACAAGCCTATCGAACTTTGAGGAATGGCGGAAGAACATTCATCATGGCTTCGAACGTTCGAACGTCATCCCATACGCCGCCACACACGCGACTTGCACGTTGCATACACCCATCGTTCGATTTCGGAACCGCAGAAAAAACGCACAATACCTTAAACTAGTCTTTCCATGCGAATCAGCACATGCACAAACACAAAGGAATTCCCTAAGTCCTCTGCAACACCCAATAAGCGTCGTCGCTAGTCGCTTGGGACTTCGTCCGTAACCAAGAGTCAAAACCTGGTCTAGAGCGCTCTCGGTAAACCTTCTCCAGAGCCGGCAAGAAACTACGAAGGTAGTTGTTAGGAACCAAGGATGGTCCCGAGTCGATTTATACCCTAATTGGGTAATCCGGATCGTTTTGTTGACAGGGGCAGGGCGGATTTTTGATGAACTTCAATAAACTATGGCGGGAGTCGAATGTTTTTTTTTGCATGTTGTGTTTATTTACCTCGGGAGCTTAAATTTTGGTGAGTTATCTTGGGTATCAATGGATGATGCATGCCAATGGACATCAGCGGCGACGATTCATACTGTTATGCGGAGGAAAAACAACTTCTAAAGAGGTGGCATCAACCTTCGACCCTCTTCATTTTCTTCCCCATTGGGATGCCATGACCTCCTCAATCTATTTGCGCTCATTTTGTTCAGCCACTTGATCATATCTATGAACCCAGCAAGCCGGTCGAGCAACTGATTCTGCTCACCGCGCCAGGTAACCAAATACAGACCATTGATGCCGCGACCAACATCCAATTCCGAAAGCACGAAGCCGCCGACGACTCTGGTTGGCGCCAGGACATTGGACTGTCGTAGATACGGATGCTCGTGTCAATACAGTAGTCTCCCCTGAGCAAAGTGATGGGTTGGAAACACTCACATTCATGTGTTCGTCGATGCGATAGCATGGCTCGCTGGTACTATACTTCTTGCGGTAAACCGCGAGCATTATCTTCGCGGCGTAGTACTGCTGCCAGTCTAGGGCTGAACGGACGCAGGTGTGAGCACACTGCATAACAAATAGCTATAGCGATACATATTCGTGTTCACCATGCCATATATTCAGACACCTGGCCGTAGAAAAAGCTTGGGTCAGGGATGATTCTAAAACCAAGGCTTGAAGGTCGCCGGAAGTGCCTCCCTCTAAGCAGTCAATGCTTCTTCGAGGGCGCTCGAACTACTCCCGGTCATCTGGCTCTGACCAACAGTTACCTTTCGGAGGATCTTCTGGATCTGTCGAGCGTCGCTTCGCCGTCGTTCAAGCTCCTGCTGCGATCGGAAAGCCTGATTCTCTTGTATGTCTGCAAAGCGAGGAGTGAAATCCGTAGGGACGATGTGTAAATGGATGGTTTCTTTCCTGCCCGAACTGTGTGCCATGAGTGTCTTTCTGGATCCCTATTCCCATAATTGTCTTACCTAAAACTTGCTGACAGTCCTCTCCTTATGCGTCTTGTTCAGCATAGTAGAGTGTGTTGGCAGAAACATCCCGAGATATGTGGGAGTGATCTATCCAGTTACCACCGATACGGCTCGGTTCGATTAACAATCTAACTAACCGTAGATTCTGTCGTAGTCCTCTTTCACTGGTCTTGAAGTTTGTGATACAAAGCAGCCGTTACGCAGACAAAGATTGCAAGAAGGAAACTTCCAACCCCGAAGCCTTGCTCTTGCGTTTTCGCAAGCCCCACGACCATCCCAGAAACGACAAACGCAACGGCGACTCCGATAGCTAGTAAAAAACCGAGCACAGCATGATTGGGTCCATCGAGAATGTGGATTCCCCACCCGAATGAAAGGTCTGAGTCCATTGTTGCCTCCTGGCCATTCTGCTGATTAGTTGCGAGATCCTGCGACACCTCAGCTAGTACACTCTCATTCAGCTTCTTAGGCAGACGCCGAAGCCAAGTGTTCTGGGTATGCTCTCCCCATACGTTCCATCTCGCTCGGTGTAAATAATGAAGAAAGACGTTGGCCGGCATTCTGGTTATAGGACACAGATAGTCGTAACGCTTCTTATCAAGCTCTTGTTGAGGTGGAAACTCATCAGGCTTCTTGTGAATTCCGGCCCCATACTGTGTATCCCGGCTGACAGAAAACTACAATGTTCTTAGCAGATAGTGGGTGGGCAGGGAGCAGCGGTGGAGCACCTACCATAACAAAATGGACGTCCCGGGGCCGAAGGAAGAGTCGCCGCAGTCTAATGCCGCGGCTCACTTTGTACTTATCCCAAATCAACTCGAACAGCTCGCTGTCCGAATTTACACGTGAGATATCAATTTCGTGGTGATCGATAGCGTAGTTGCCAATGTTTACGCAAACCTCGAAGTATCTAGGTGGAAAAGCTATATCTACTATATAAGACGCCCCAGAGAGTGAAGGATTTGAAGTACCTATGGGCTTTTGACTGCTAGAGCTAGCGGATTGCATGCCTCCAAGGCCCGGAGACGGACCCATGGATTGCGTATGCCCGAGATGAGTGGTTTCAGGGACACCTGTAGCTGAGCCTGCGATCGGTGGAGACGTCAATGCACCGCCTGAAGAGGCTTGTTGACTGAAAGGCCCACCCCACCACGATAATTCTCGCTTCAACTGATCCAAGGCTTGATCGTCGTCGTCATCGACGGGGAAGTCTCCCCAAAGAACGGTGTTGCAGGACTTGGGCAGTCAGCAAGCCTAGCAACTTCAAGGAGTAATGGGGAACACCGAGACTTACGCAACGCCACCGGAGTCTCCTATATCCCGGCCGAACGCGAGGAACAAGAATTTCGACAAGATCATAGAAGAAGAAAGAAACGCCCCAGAAGTCCAAGAGACCGGAAATCAAGTCCCTATAACTGCCACGATTTTGGCGAGCTCTCGATTTCGATTTCGGCTCTTGTGCCATATCCTGCTGTAGGTAGGTTCTAAGCTCAGCAGGTAGTTTCACGCCATGTTCTGTCTGTTGTTGGCCTGGCTCAGATGCAGCTAAGTCCGCGAGTGTTTGTTCAGTCTCTACTTCAGCCTCTTCTTCAGTCTCTTCTTGAGTCTCTTCCTCAGTCTCTTCTTCAGTGTCTGTGTGGACCGGCATTTTTTCCGCTGGTTTCTTGGTGTCTCTGCTATGGTCTCCATCAACTTTCAACCAAGTCCGCATCGCCGTAACATGAATTCTAAAAGCCTCAGAATCTAAGAGAAAATCTTTGACTTTGTCAATATTTGGAAACAGGAGGCCGTCATTGAGCTCCTCGTCAGATTCACTTTCTTCAAACGTCTCGTCAGCACTTTCGGCTAGACCTATTGGATTCGGCTCCTTTGCGTCAACGCTTTGAGGCTGAAGCGACGACAACCATGTTTCCAGGTCCTTCTTCCCCAATCTAGGGTCCGGCGACCGGTTCGTTTCCTCAAACCCGGCGATGGTCCAAATGATTTCATCAGCTATACGTCCCGCGAGCTCCTGTACAAACTTGGCGGCTTGAACTTCAAGAATTCTGTTCGATGCCTCCTTCAGAAGATTCCGACCATATTCCTTGATAAAGCCCCGAATATGGACACGTGCCTTCCGTCTTTCGACGTTGAGAACCGCCAAAGTGTATAAGGTTTTCAAGTCCTCTTGACTCAACAGTGCTCGAGAAACCTCCCGGATTCCGATGGTCTGGACTGGGTTCAGGCTAGCCGTCGACGCTGACGAGGTCGATATTCCCCCATCTGAAAATATACTCGCAATGTCAGTCCCAGCATCAGAATCTGTGTCCAGTATTTCGTCAATCTCAGTCTTGACTCTGTCGATGCTAGCAATGTGATGATTGTCCGCTGGAATATCTTCATGTATATAGAGCTTTTTTGTGAGATCGCCTTTTTTGAGAACTTTCTCTCGGACCCATTCCCCCTTCTTGTATAACTGCTTTTGTGCATCAAGCAGTTGGTACTCGTAAAATGCCTTCGAGAAGTGCAATCGGGCCTTGCAGATTGTATACCTGCTTATAATAGAGTAGCCCTTACCAATTTGAAACATGCGCACTTCATCGCCCGTACAGTATCGAGCAGAAGGCTTTAATAACTTGTTAGTATACATAATTTTAGATAATGAAATTTTGTCTTAGAATCTAGAGTAACTTACCTCTTTTAGATTTACACTAGACTTGCTTGTTGGGATCGCGAATGGGTCTTCAGGCATTTCGCGATCTATTGTGAAATCGACTTCATCTTCCCAATCTTCAAATTCCGCGGGACCTTTGCTCCAGTTCATAGATCTCTGTATCTCCGTCCGGAGCCGCTTGAACGCATTTTCCCGTCCTTCTCCATATATGATCGGCATATAGACGCCGAAAATGCCTAACAGAGCATAGGCTAGATCCTCTTCACGTTTTGTCGTGCGTTTTCTTGCCCATGAAAACCTCTCCGCAATGCTAAAGTTAGATAGAGGGCTTCCTTGAAGAGCTTCAATAGCAATTCCTGTAGTGTCATGAATCTCTTGCATAAGTGAAATCCTATTCCCAAGCAGTAGGCCCTCTCCAGAAAAGAATTCAACTGATTTTGGAGCAAGTAGCTCTTGTAGTGACCAGGATCGAGTAAACCATCTGCTCTTTTGGAACATTAGTTTCCATGTCTGCTGAGAGGATAGATCGCTTTGGGCCAAGCCACCGGTCGAAACATCTTCTAAGTATACGTAGCATTGCGTAGCCTTAGCGTACCACTGGAACATTGAGTTGATAGCTTCCTGGAGCTCTGCGCTGCTTGACTTGTCAATGCAGCATGTATCCACCCAGAAGTAGCCCAAGCCGTCTTTAGCAGCTTCCTCGCCACAGAACTGAATCTTCTTGATGCCTTTTTTTGATCTGCCGGTATCATTGATAATATCTTAAAAGGTGACCTCGTCACCATCAGCCCCCCAGGTGTGAGAAAGAATCGCGTAGGGTGGGATGCTGTTGCCTACGTATTCCACCAGACTGAAGTTACCGTCATGTTCAATCCGCAATAACCGCATGATGAAAGAAGGACAAGCTAGTTATAATAAAAGACATAGACTGCATACATGCAGGTAAAACATAGACAAACAGACGGCCAAAGAGCTGTAGTCATGCAAAGCAGAGGAAAGCGTTATAGAGCAGCACATAGAGTTAGTGGGGCAGTGTAGCTGAGCTTATATTGTTGCGCAGCTCTATGCAATTCACAAGAATCCTGGCTTAGCACTAATCCTAAACAGGAGCCTACATACAACACGTGGATCCAGAATGTAGATCAAGATAACCTTTCATCCCTAACCCGGTCTTCATCAACCGTGCTTAGACTTCTATCTATCTTTGGTATCCCCATCTTCTAGGATCTGGCCTAGTGATACGGGCACCGGAAACTGGCGTACGATCGATTGCGAACTAGATTCATATTCCCCACTGGCCAGCCACGGTGTTGACCTACAGCCTCGTTCCGTTCAGTCTCGGGCCCTAGCTCGTGTATTGGTCGGAATCTGGAGTAGAGGTGGGGATCGCGGTTGCGGCGTTGGTGTTGAGGTTTGAGCTTGAAATGGATGGTGTGTGCAGTGAGTGAATTTCAATGCGTATAACAAAGCTGTAAGGAAAGACCGAGTATCATTTTTCTAGACCTAAAAGCGTATGAGTGTGTAGGATGGTATGGTGAAAGATTTCTTCCGAATTCGTGGCTTGTTTGTTTTGTGACGTACTTAGATGTCAGGGTTGTGTATATTCTTGAATTATCAAGGATGATAATATACAATTAGTTACAGTCAGGGCATCGACATCACATATATCAAAACGAATAATGTGCTCTTTGGATTTGAGTGTCAATTCTTGTCATGCATTGTCTCCTCCAATTCTCCAACTATTCAACCCCTCCTCCTCAGAAGCCACGTTCCTCACGTGCCCCTACAACCATAAAATCCTATCTATCAAATCCCCTAAAAGAAAAGGGTGTCGAAGAAGAAGAAAGACTCATGTCCGTGTCCGTCCAAGCTCTTACATAATACACAATGTCGTGTTTGAAGATCAAGAAGAGTGTAAAAAGGGGGTAGGAGAAAGTGTAAAAAGGGAGGTCATTTATTTGTATGCTTCTGTGACAGGAGATAAAAGAAGTTGAGGAAAAAAGAACGCCGAGCCGATGCAGAGTGTGTGGAATTTTCGTTCGTTTGGTTTGAGCTGGTGATCCGATGGCGCCGCCCCTCACTCGTGTCGTGGAAATAAGTGGTGGGAGTTTTGAATGGGGTATTACAAAATGGGTAATGTGGCACCAGGGAAACAGCGAAGTGGTTTATAGGAACAAAAGGCCAGGCGGAAAAAGAAGTGAAACATGTCTATTTTGTTTGGGCGAGAAGATTTATTGGACTTCCCGGACCTTGCACTTCCAGCCTGATTCTTGGCTGAGGAGAGGGAGACTGGAGGATGTGTTAGTTTGAGGATCAAATGAGTGAGATAAGGGACAAGCGTATAAACATACCTAGCGCCTAAGCACCAACCCAACTCGTTGCCCTTGATCTTCTTTGCGATCTTGACTTCACGGTTGATGGGCATCTCGTAACCGGTGTGGAGGAGAGCGAGCTGGAAGTTGAGATCCAAGCACCACTCGGGGCGGTCCCTGAGCTCGGTCATGGCATCGGGAACGCTCTCGAACACGTCCCATGCTCCCTCGCCGTGGCAGACGCGGTTGGTGAGGTCCTTGAGCTCGTCGAGGGAGAAGGACTCGGGCATGCCGAGGGGCTGTGTACGGTCGTAGAAGTAGGAGAAGAGGTAGACGTCCTCGCGAGCGAAGGTCTTCTCGAAAGACGGCTGGTGGACACCGCGGAAAGCACAGGGAGCGAGCTTGCACTCGGCATCCTTCTCGAGAGTCTTCTCGGCGAAAGAGCGGCAGAGAGCGGGCGAACCCTCGGCGGGCCCAGTCATGTTGACGGAGACAGAGGCGCCCAGGATATGGCCCTGGGGGAGCATCACTTGCACCTCCTTGCTCATGCGGGGAGCGATGCATGGGTTGACGATGGGCTTCTCGAGCCAAGCCTTGGATTCAGAGGCCTTGTTCTGCTCGTAGACGCTGTTAAGGACGGCAACGTGGAGGTTGTTGCGGGCTTCCATGAGACCGTAGCCGAGGTAGGAGTGCTGGTAGAGCTCAAAATGGCGACCGCCAAAGTCAAGTTCGTACTTGTGGTCTCCCGGAGCGAGCTTTTCGGGCATGCCTCCGTGCGGGCTATCCTTGAAGGTAGGCTCGAAGACGATTTGGGTGGAACCACCACCAAGATCGAGCACAGCAGCAGTGGGAGACTTGTCGGGGCCACCAATCTTGCCCAAAAGGTAGTTGGCAGTGATCCAGGCATAAACACCCTCGTCCTTGCCGTCCATGACCTGGACACCGCCCTTCTCCTCAGCAACGACTGGGAAGGGGAACTTGGTCTCAAGACGGTTGCGGACAGCCTTCAAGATTGCATCGCTCATTGCCTCACCGAGCTTGCGGAGACCTGCCGTTGCCTTGACGGCAACAGGCGTGCATCCCTGGTATGCGGGTGGAACGTTCTTCACAGCAACTTCCATGAGGACATCCAAGCTCTGCGCTGCGCCCTCAGCATCTGCCTTGTACGACGAAAGACCAGATCCACCCTCCTTCTTGGCGGTCATTTCGAAAACCTCGCTCTCGAGCTCTGGAGTAGGTCCGCAGTTGTTGAACTTGTAGACGTGGATACGAGAGCCTGTGCTGCCGGCATCGATCATGAGAGCGTACTGGATGAGTGGCTTCTCCTTGGAGTACGACCTCTCGCATTTCGAGGTTTCGGCACCTTCAGCGGCGGTCTGGCCCTTGCCTCCTCCGCCGGGAGATGGAACTGTACTTTTGTTTAGAAATGCATCCGGTCGCTTGTAGATACCAATCCTCACCTCTCGCTATCGCATCATGGGGAGCGACAAAGTATAATATGAGCAAGACGAATGCAATTATGCCACCCGTCTTGAGGTAACGCATGCGCTGTCCCTGATTCATTACGCCTCCCTTGTAGTCCGTCATGAAGCCTGCGGAATTTGTACGGCGATGACGATCGGGCTTTTCGAAAGGGTCGTCGTCAGAGTTGTTTGTGTTGACTCGAGGGAGAGAAACGGAGGTGCGTCTTCGAGGGCCGCTATTGAAGCTGAAATAGGACCAGATTCCGGGACGTCGTCGGACGTCAACACCGCTTGACATATGGGGGAGGGGAGTTTAAGGAGACAGAAAGAGCATGGGGGACTGGTAGGGAGTTGTTGATGTTAGCTTTAGTTTATTTTAGGAGATACGAGGGGGTAGCGACTGGCGAATGGTAGTTCTTGTAGGGAACTAAGTGGTAGTTAAAGTATGGAGGAGGAGAGACGGAGGAGAGGAGGAGGGGGTAAGATGGACGATAAATTTACTTAGTAAAAAGTTGCAGGGCAGGGGGGAATTGAGTAATGTTAAACCACAGTTAGGTAATTAGTAGATACGTACACAAGTTGCTGGTTGCCAGTGAATGAATGAGTAACTGTAACACTAAAGAGTGAATCAAGCCAAGGGATTTGTTAACCAAAATGTATTTTCTGTGTTGGTTGCAGTCGCGAATCCGTGTTCGCCCCCTTTGTCGGTTGCACTCGCGTCGTGTTCTTTTCGGACTGTCCCTGATTTCTTGGCTCTTCCCTACCTGTAGGCTGTTGGTAAGGCTATTCCTACAAAGGTACCTTATTAACGATTTCCTGCCTTATGACAGGCGGAGGGCGGAAGACGGAGGATGGAGGAGACTTTTTTAGTGGTACGTACTAATCATGAATTAATGCAACATTTATCTGGTCTAAGTCGTTTTTCTATTCATAGCCGGCATTACATCCCTTATTTGGTGGTGCTGCATATGTATTTGCTAACACTTTCTCCTATAACGAAATTATGACATACTCATAATATATAACTAGTCTACTTGTACGAAGTACAGAGTAGAACTACTTGTAAATGAACATACAAGTAGACATCACTTGTCATGAGCAATATTAGGCAGTTATACTCCGTACATCCCTATGAGTTATCTCGTGTGACTATGTATTACACACATTGAAGCCCTACATTACTACACGTCGTACTCATCGATTGATACTGATGAGTAGGTACGTACGTATGATACTATATCCATATGCGGCATGTCTCTCTCGGAATGGCTAATAGTATTTCTTCGCCAAACACGCAATTAATACTGCTAAATTTCGAGCACGATGCACCATAAGAAGCCTCGTCTGGCTTTTGAATATAATTATAAATTCCTGAATATGTTCACAGAAACATCTCGCTCGTCTCCTCCCCATTTGGAAATGCATCCCCCGCGATGTACCTCTCGACGCCGGCCCTGCCCACATTCCACTCATACCCAGGATGTTCTGAGACAAGACATAATTCTTCCGGTCCGCTCTCCGGCTATGCCGCAACATATTACTGATCCTTCGAATATCATTTATATTGAAGCCCCGCATGCCACGATCACCTACCCTTAACATTCCATAGCAACATGACCATGTGCAGCTCCCCATCTGTCCAACTTGCAGAATCTAGGCTAGGTTTCCCCAGAGCCAAGACGAACGCCCTAATGTAGATATATGGGGAAATCATAGTATTGCAGCTGTTCATAGATGATGTCAGCCCTGTAGAAATAACTTGGGCTCTGGAATTTAAACTAGTGCTTTCCTCCATGTAGACAGTCTTGTTCCCTCGGTAGATTCTTCATTTTCATTCTGTTCGATATCTTCACTTTGTGAAAATATGATGCTTCAAACTGTCTCCGGGTTGGGCGCATTGCTCCTGGCTGCGTTAACAACCCAGGCGCAAGGTCGTGCCCTCGGTGACAAGCCAACGACATACAACCTCTGGTCTCGAGAGTGCGTCTCCTACAAGCTTTCCAGCCCATTCACTAACGGCTTCGTAGACCCAAGCCACGACCTTCAGGAAGTACACCTTACCAAGGGATGGACTTGCCGTTCCGCCGCAACGGCACATGGCAAGATGTATGCTCAACACATCTTCCTGGTGCCACCGTCATCCTAACGTCTTTCTAGGTAGGCGTCTGGCAATTCCGCGAAGACGTAATCGCCCAGCAACCGTTCACGTTCACGCTCGGCCCTGGCCGCACCAATCAGACATACACCCTCACCGATGTCGCAACTGGAAAGAAACTGGCATACACGGAGGACAATCTCGATCTCGACGTGAACTACGCTATCATAGCCGCTTTCATCCTGACAGACCAAGGCAACAATAGGTACCAGGTCGTCGACGATTGGACCATCGAAAAGGATAAGTACAACAGGACGATACTCGGGTTGGGCCCTCTTGACGCCAAGGAGAATAATGGATTCTGGGTCGGTAATGATGGAATTTGGGCGGCGCAGAATTGTGCGTGGTCAGGCAAATTCTGCGATGGGACGTACTTCTTCCAGTGCGGGGCGTGCTACGGTATTCCGTCCGTCATCGAGGTCATGGAAGCGAAGTAGTGGACTGGGAGCCTCGACGAGTGTCAGTGGACAAATAATTTTCGAGTGAGATCATGCGAGGATCTCAGAGATGCTCTTATCTTACATTATATAAAATCGTAACGCCGAACTCCATGCTAAACATCGGGGAATCATCCATTATACGGTCGTCCAACGCTTCCAAGCCAGCTGAGATCCCTTAACCAAAAGACACCCCAGCCCTCTTCATGACGCTCTCAAAGTCTTCAAGGTTTACGCCTCCTGGATTTCCTTTTCCCTGGGGTGCTCCGTTCGCTTCGCGAATCATGTCTTTCAATACATCGTCTGGAATGTCCTCCCTTAGCTCTTTCGCGACCCTCCGTAGATGTGCTAACGTGATGGGCCCGGTACTGCCATGTGTGAACAAAGTATAAGCTGTCCTGACCTCCTCCATATTGCTTTCTTCGTCATAGTCATCGTCCCCCATGTCTTCATCTGATCCCTCCTCTTTTGATTGCATAGCGATGGCGGCGTACGAAAGGAAAGGAACAAATGGAACGAAGCCTGTATTCAGCGGGTCTATCGTCGAGAGGATGTCAGGAAGCTCGGATTTGTCGGGTGCGAGATTCAGAGATCTGGATGTTTGTCAGTACTCCATGTTTTCTCGATATGGCGGATCAGAAAGAGGTAAATACATTAAACATCTTCGCACATCGTCTCTCCGTATCGCACCCTCCTTTGAGTCTTCATGGTCTGGGTGATTCACCGCGAACAGACCGAACGCTTCTCGAATCTCAGCCTCTTGTTCTGCAGTCAAACCATGTTCTTTGGCGAGTTTGGATGGGCGCTTCTTGGGCGCTGGCTTGCTAGATGCAGCAGCACGACGTTTGGGGGGCTATTTCGATCAGTATCTCATACTACTTCGATTTGACTCAAGATCAACATACCATTTTACTCGAAGCTTTGCGAAATAATGCCTACGCGACCACGCGACCTTGTCCCCCACCTACAATCACTCTTTCGATGACGCGGAAGCACGGGCTTTGAGCACGTGCCATATGACTCTTAGCGCGACACACGTGACACGACGTCGTCAAATTCCCAACCTCCAGCCTTTTTTTTTCTCTACTCCCCACTAATCTCAGGACCCATATAAACCCTCCCCACCGCCACATTTCTTCGTTCTATTTCTCTAAAGCTTTCGTTTTCGCTTTCTCTAAGCGAAACCATTTTTCATTGCGCACATTTTTTTCGAGTCTGTTTCAGCATTTTCTCCTCCGTTCTTGAGCACCCGACGCGCTTTCGATTTCTTCACCAAGTCGCATACGTTTGTCTCTGCAACACTTTTCACGCAACGACCGCAACCTCGAGCACCACTCGCGTTTTTCTTTCCATCCGTTTACTCCAACGCTCAGAACATCTCGCATTTCGCCATACTTGACGCTTTCCACGTTCAACATTTACCGCATTATACCTCTCTCACTCAACACATTCGTCATCATAACATGGTCTATGGACCTAGGAACCTGTGCACTCAAACATGCTTTTCAAACCGGGCTTGCTCCCTAGACTGAGATTCGGGCCATGTCCCAGAAATCGAATGTCACTGGCTGAAAATGCCTATATGGAGGGTCCACCACACGAAGGGTTCGCCTCACGGATTAGTCGTCTCATGAAGGGTTCGCCTCATTGAAGAGTTCGCCTAAGGGGTTCCAGTGGTTACCCCGAGAGGGTTCGTCTCGTGAAGGGTCCGCCTCATGCAGAGTCTATCCGATGAAGGGTTCGCCTCACGATGGGTTCGCCTCGAAACAATCACCTGAAAATGGGATTGCCTACAGGAGTCGCCTGAAGTAGGGGCTGCCTAAAAAACTTTCATCGAGGGACAGCAACTCTTTCAAGGAGTGATAGCGCCTCTTTTTCTCATTTCTGACCACCATGTGGCAGATATTTTCTGAGGGACAGCGCCTCTTTTCTCTTCACTGTTCACTATGTGACAGATGATCTTCTCTCATGAGGGACGGCGCCTCTTTTTCTCTCCCTGACCACTATGTGGCAGGTATTTTCATGAGGGACAGCGCCTCGTTGCTCTGATCACTAAGTGACAGATGACTTCGTAAGGGACAGCGCCTCTTTTTCTCTACTCTGACCATCATGGCAGATTTCATGAGGGACAGCGCCTCGGTGCTCTGATCACTAAGTGACAGATGACTTCGTGAGGGACAGCGCCTCTTTTTCTCTTCACTGTTCACAATGTGACAGATGATTCCAGCAGGACAATGATCCGCATATTTTGGGAGACGTCCCACAGTCCAGTTTGTCGGTAACACGCTCCTGGCTAATTTCAGCACGAGAACTTAGTTTGATCGAATCGTTCCTTCACCGCCATTGCGTCTGAAACGTTTTCGTATTCCTTCGAAAGTTCTTTCCCCTTCAACGGCGTGACGACTGACAAGCTCATCGGTCGATATTTCCAATGCCACCACAGCTCGTTTCGTGAGCCTCTATCGTCGACATGTTCATCGCAACGTGCGACTGACGAGCTCCAAGGACTGCCCTGGCACGAAATAGTCCGAAGTTTGTTCAAGGAGTCCGACGAAAATAAAAACCCTCACCGCAGGCAGATAATCGCTGCCCTGTTCGAAACAAGACGATCCGAAGACGACCGCTGATCTCTATTATTATTGAAAAGAGCGGACCTTGAGAGTAGGGGGCAACCCCCGATACCAGGAGAGGAAACCGTGAGGCTGGACCCTAATAAAGGCTTTCGGCATTCGCGGCGACCGATCTTGGTGGAAGAAGCCGACAGATATTGGGCCATTTTCATGGCTCTGACAGGTCGTGAGACCCTTGGCAGGTTTTACTCTTGAGGCACCCAATCTTATAAAACCACCCAACATCAAGTGGGCATCTTGCCAACTGATAGTTACAAAACTGCAAGTCGACCGCTCGACCTCACGTAGCGGAAGGTATTCCTTGCCGGCTTGCGTTACCAGCAAGTTTGGGACCGGCTTGGAACAAGCATCACTACGATGACCTTGACGCAAGCAATAAAGGTCCGATGTCGACTCGCCATTAATAAACCGTAACTCCGAGCATGTTACAGCCAGCATGAGCATCATGACACCCGAGTCCACTCGGTAGTCAAGGCTAGTCACCGCCATGCGATGAAGGCTCGTTCACCTCTGCTCCATCACAATCCAACCATTAGTGAAAAGACACCTTCGGGTAACTGACATGGCACATACGGCAACGCTGTAATACTATTTACAACGATATGGCCTAAATTAGATGTCAGCAACATCGCTGAATGCACGACTCACTAAAATGATGAAATGCATATCAACGGATGACAGGCGATCGCACTCTGATCCATCGCCGCTCGCGGTTTCCCTTCGTGAAAAGTTCTCCTCCACCAAGACGCTTCTATGCGCTTATGCAGTTGAACATGGAGCAGGTTTGACGTTCCTGCGTGCAAAATCGTCAAGTGGGTTTCTGTGGGTTTGCATCACATGCACTTTGTGCATTTGATCATTAGTGGCTTCTGGGGCGTTCGCAGTTTCGGCTGTCCATATGTGGGTTTCCGGGGGCTTCATTCTTATCCTCTCTCTTGTTCCCCTGGCCAGTCCTCAATTGCTGGTTTCGCTCGGTAAAACGGCGTAACCGCTGCCATTCATGCAATGCATCTTGGAGAGGACTGTCCGGCGGGAAAGAGATGATGGTCAAGAACAGCATGACTTCGGTCATGTACTTTAGCTTCCAAATATGCTAGAGCTCGTCACAACGTTATGCACCACGAATGGCGAGTGTGGACAGGGAAGCAAGAGTAAAATCAGCTACAGCCTTACGAGGAGGTAGTGCCTTTGCGGTTCGTTTTCGTTGGCTTTATATTGAGTCAGGGAAGAGCAGCAGAGGAGACAAATTCTCTTATACACTTGAACTTCTGTTTAAGTTGAATACAAACATTCTTTCTTCCATCACTGCTCGTCGTGTCGCCAATAATGTGATGTATACGTGAGTGAACTATTATATTCGAACTGATCAATATAACCACCAGCTAGTCATCCAAAGCCTTCACGACTTGTGCCCAACTCCCTTCACTACCATATCTTCCAGGAACCTCCTCGCCATCAAAGAGACTCGCAAGCACGACACGATCTCCCTGCTCTCCACCCCAAGGTTGTCGACCATGCTGTGCGATCACATTGTCATAAACCAAAACATCGCCTCTCTGCCACTTATGCAACACACGAATCTCCTCCGTAATCTCCGCCAACTTCTTGATATACTCCTCCGGAATCGGCGTCCCATCCCCATAAAGCTGCTGCGTGACATTCCTCCTCTTCTCGCCCTCCGCCCCAGCAACACTCCTATGATAATATGCCGCGAGTCCCGTGAACAGCGTCGGCAGCCCCGTCCCCAGCTGCGTCCTAATCGCCGGCAAATGATGCGTCACGACCAGCGTATCGCCGCCATCCTCCCACTCCCACGTCGTATGCTCCCCACGTCCATACCTCGCAATCTGCCTCTCGATCTTCGCCCTCCTCGTCACCTCATCATCCCCCTCCACAATCTCCTTCCCAAACGCCTGCGCTAGCGTCGAACCCCCCTCATACTGCCTATCCACCTTATACGTAACCCGACTCCTGATCCCCTTACTCGCAAGCGCCTCCACAAACTCCGGCAGCTCCTCCCTCGCGCGCTGGAACAGTTCAAGCGACGACGATATCGGCGTCTCGCCGCCGACCTCGGGCGCCCGGTGCGCGTAGAAGAAGATGTAACCCGGTGCGTGCGGCACCTGCGGCGACTCGTTGTGGTTGTATATGAGGACGTCCTTTGGCGCTTCGTTCGCGGGCGCGACGTTGGGGGCTAGGAGGGGTCGGTCTACGACGATGCCGATGATTTCGTGCGGGGAGAAGCCGAAGGCGTGGGCGAATTGAGAGAAGGTGGTTGCGTTGGTGATGGGGAGGTCGCGGAAGAGGAGGGCGCCGTGTTGGGAGAGCTTCTGGGTGAGGGTGTGGGATTTTTGGAGGGTGCGGATGGTGGAGAGGACGGTGGGGAGGGTGGGAGGTGTGGAGGTTGGGGTGGAGGGTTTGAGGGCGAGGGGAGTGACCGTGTTGGGGGGATGGGGAGGCCCGAGAATGCGTTGGTTGGTGGAGGGGAGGGTGAAGGGTTCGAAGATGAGTGGTGTTGAGGTGGGAGTGTCGAGTGTGAAGTGCTCGGTCGCTGGAGGTGGTGCTATGGTCGTTGCCATGGTTGAGGTCGGATGAATGGTATTCTGATGTACTCGAATTGACTGTCGAGGATCACTTTTGCTCAGACCGACTCGACGACAGTATAGCGAGTATACTTATTATATCACACATCTGCTATCAGAATACCCACTGCGTACCTCCATCAGACGAGGGTGGGGAAATCAAGCACCTCCCTCACATGTACCGAACATCGCCATAGGATTCATTGATCGGCCCAGTCAACTTCGACATGTACCCCGCCAAGTGATGCTGTAATCCCTACTAAAATTGTGCAACGTCAGCCTTACCCAACGAACGCACACCAAACATACAACGACTTGCAAACTTCGAGGGATGATCGTCAACGTGCTGTTGATAACTCGGTAACCTCCAACCGAGGTTTTGGGGATTCGAAAAAATGGGGTGACACAAGATGCCAGGGCACGGCGAGACGATCGTCAAGCTGGGGTGGCATCGCGTGCTTTGCTTCGCATGTATGCAAGCTGTATATGTACGTACGTAGGATCAGAGGAGGCAGTGAGCGAGACCGGAACGATCTCTTTCAGTATAAAAACGTCTAAGATATACAATTGTTACTCGTCCGTCATTCCTCGTCTCCCTAACACCGGGAATCTGCAGAGTACAAGCACTCGACCGAACCAACCATTAGGGCCCCCTTTCGAGGATATCAAATAAGGAAAGATATTTGGCCAATCTAGCATCAACTCACTTATTATTGGATTGTATCTCTTATAGACCCCATTATCAACATGTCTTCACCAAAGGACTTATCAAAAAGTCCGACCAGCATCACCGACCCCGAACCAGCAACTCCCCCTGAACCTGCAACTACCACCATTCCAACCAAGATCAGTTTCTACCGCTCAACCCTCTTCCAGATTCTCGTAGTAGGAATATGTGCCTTCTGCGCGCCTGGGATATGGAGTGCTATGAATGGCCTCGGCGTAGGCGGTTCTCAATCCCCTGACCTAGTCAACGCTGCGAATGCCATTCTATACGCCTTCATGACACTGACATGTTTCGCGGGGCCCTGGTTAACCAACATCATCGGCTTCAAGTACACACTCGCAATCGGAACCCTAGGTTACCCCCTATACGCCGCAGGCCTGTATGTCAACAATCGCTTCGGCTCCACCTGGTTCGTCTACGTCGGCGCTGTGGCATGTGGTATATCAGCCGGCTTCTTCTGGAGCGTAGAGGGTGCCATCGCAACGGGTTATCCCGAGTCTCACAAAAGAGGTCGCTACATCGCGACGTGGTTCACCTTCCGCAACTTTGGCAACATCATCGGCGGTGCAGTCTCCCTGGGAATCAACCACAAGATCAACCAGCGCGGGAAAGTAGGCTACCAGACGTACTGGGGCTTCATCGCTATCCAGTGCCTCGGTTTCTTCTTCGGTCTCCTGCTCTCCAACCCTGAGAAAGTGGTCCGCGACGATGGGACCCGCATCGCAGCACCCCGTGGGATTCAATGGAAGGTCGAGGGCAAGGAGATGTGGCGTCTCCTCAAGAGCAGATCCATCCTCCTCCTCACACCCTTATTCTGGTATTTCGGCTGGATCCAAGCGTACCCAGGCACATACCTCGCGACCTACTTCACCGTCCGCTCCCGAGCCCTGGGAAGCTTCATGTCGGCCGTAGTCGGCACGCTCGCGACCTGGCTCGGCGGCTCCCTCGTCGACCTCCCATGGCACAAGAGCAGACAGGTACGCGCCGTCTCCACCTTCATCCTCATCGCGGCGCTCAACAGCGCGACCTGGATCTGGGCCGTCTACATCCAGAACGAATACCACCGCACCAAGCCGACGCTCGATTGGGGCCACCAGGCGTCGTTTGGTCGCGGCTTCGGCGTATATCTCTTCGAGCGTATCTCCCTCGGCATGGTCGAGAACTATATCTACTGGTGCATCGGTAACCTGTCGGATTCGCCGGGCGATCAGATCAGATATAGTTCGCTGCTCAGGGGTATCGAGACTGCGGGCGTGGCGGTGGGATTCGGTGTCCAGGCCGTGCCAACGAAACTCATCGCTACCGCGAGTATCAATTGCGGGCTGTGGTTCTTTGCGTTGCCGTTTAGCTATTATGCTACCTTGCAAGTTGTGGAGAAGTTCAACGAGATCGATCGGGAGAGGGAGAGGGCGCGAGAGACGAGCCCTGTGAGCGCTGCAAAGTAGATGCTTCGTTATCCAATTTCATTCAGCCTACTAGACACAATGAAAGGATCTATTCTACTGTTGAATATTTGTCAACCTACTGTTTCTATACATGTGTAGCATGAGAGGAAGACACAACGTTCGTCACTGAACTGTAAACTAGTTTGTAAGGGCACTCTATACATATCACCAGCAGAATCCAACCGCACGATCTCTACGTCATCTCAGGAGACTTGGACTTACAGTCTAAATTACTACGAATGAAATAAACAAAATAGATACTACAACCCTCTAAGATGATCAAACTCGAGCCTACCATCAGCCACAAAATCAGCCAGTCCAAGCAAGATATCTCCATAACCCGTCGCAGAACCCAATTCGATGCGGTATCCTCAGGCTCCAACTACGCCATTTCAAAGCAGCAGTAGTACAGGAAAGCAAAAACCAACAAGAACAAGGTTGGGTCGGGGGCCTGCCATGCATGCTCATTGCCTCTTGATCTTATTCGGGTCCTCCTTGTTCCACAACGTCCACTCATAATTGCAAACCTCGATAGCGTATTCATGGCCTGGATCACGAGTCCCACCCAGGTCCACACATACCTGCGTGGCCGCAAGGCGGTTATCGACGCATCTACAATCGCTCAACGTTAGCTTCTTCGACAAAAAAAAGAGATGAGAGACTAGATGGAGGAGAAGAAGAAGAAGAGAAGTGACCCTACTCCTTATATGCTTTCATGCACCTGGTCCGAATCTAAGCCCTTATGACAGGGTTCCTGGAATCTCAGTAGGCCGGAAAATCTGTGATGCGGCATTGATTCTCCGCAGTGTGGGCTGCTGCCGTAAAATCTTTCATTCTTCTTATCTCACTTTGGTAGTCCAGGGGTTTCGCCCTATTTCTTGAATCGGGCACCGGTGCGTCGCATTTCTTTGGATCACGAGCGACGATGATGCTACGGGCGTTGGGCGTGGTGGAAATGGTCCTGATAGTGGGATATTCGGCAATGCTGGTGACGTCTGCGACTGCGGTGGTAGGGGCGGCGAGGGGGGCTGCACCGGCGAGGAGAGGGGTGAGGAGGAGGACGGTGGAGGCAATGGAGGCAGAGAGTTTCATCTTGAAAAAAGCTTCATTAAAAATAACGTCAGTGTACTGTTAAAGAGAGTGTGATTGCTGAGCCGCTGTCAAAAGAATGGAAACTCAGTGTCAAACTGAAATGTTAATGAAAGTCATGATCGAAATGTCGTTGATGCCTTTGAATTTGTGAGATGATGTTTGTTTGTATACTTACACAGTGGCTTGCCTCCGGAGGAAGACTGCGCTCTTCCTGATGTGCAATGGTAGTGATAGACATGAAGATGTCCGTATGTATAATGATAATCATTCAAACGGACTTCATCCAACTGTGCCCTGTCCAACCAATTCAACCCTTCACTCTGAGCTCATCTTCAAAAACACACAGAGCCCCTTGCTAGAACAAATGTATCCATATCAAAACCTTCATTAGCCAGCCATAAAAGCAAGACAGAAAGCAAGTAAGACACCCAGTCCCAAGTCCAGGATACGGACATACACCACCCGTCGCATAAAACATACATCGGATATTTGCGAACCCGCACAAATGCCCGCGTGCGGAGTGAGTGAACGAACAAACGGGTCCGGACATTACTTTTCGAGCCAGACCCATACTTGAACTAAACTCCCGGCTGGTGGGTAGTAGGGCTGAACTGGTTTGTGTACATTCGAACGCTCCTTCGAGGCCGACTATGTGTAGACGCGACCCTAAGCGAACATCACTTTCACCAGCATCCCCGACCCGACAACCAGAAACCCTTCCTCCCAACAGAACGCCCTCCAGGCGACACTCATTTGCCACACTCACACAGACGACCTCACTCTCTTTCCCCTACTTCGTACACAAAAGTCATCAATTTTTTTCCCACCCCCTTCATTCACTCAAGACAGAACGCGACCATCCATCCCCCGTCCAAACCACGGCATTGTCAAGGATCAACAGATCTGCCCGCAATCATCCATCGTTCTTTGCCTCAGCAATTCCGATGAAGCGTTAGATGGAGGTCCACTCGGCACGAACTTCGTCACTCCCTCCCGTGCAGACTGGGTGAATGGCGAAGGACAGGGACCGGCGTCAGTCACAAACAGAGAACCGTACCTTGTACCACCAAACCCGTAAGTACAACCAGACAGAAGGACGAAGAACGAGGCTGCCAAATCCGCCTTGTACATACACGACAGACATACCCAAAGAACCCCATCCCCATCGCTTCGTAAACACACAACACCCGAACCGCAATCTTCAAAGGGAGATTATGGACACGGCCGCCCGGCCCAGTCATCCTCCCCCATCTATCATCCATATTGATTAACCAACTTAACTAACCACCTAATTACCTACCTACCTACCTACCTAAGTAATACTCAAGCCTCCCTCCCTCCCAACTACCCCTCGGATCAAATCAAAAACAAAGTCATTTCAATCAAAACACACCCCCCAATATAACCCTCCCCTCCGCTCAACTCCACGGTACAACTCCCCCCGTTTTCCCCAGACGAAGGGGAATTACCGTATTAATATACCTACCTACCTACACGACCTACATACATACAACATAACACGAGGGAGGGACTGCAAAGTATCCCCCCCCCCCCGTACAGTACACTACAAATACAGTAAGTAAGTCATCTGACACTCCCTCCACATTTCCCTTCTTACCTACAGAGGGCAGGCACGTCGGATCGTACACCTGCTAGTGTTTTTTAGCAGATACAAAGGGTATAATATATACGTTTACAGCCACTTATTTACTACAGTATAGCTTGTAAAGGTTAAAGTAAAGTGTACATGATACTAGCAGGCGTATGACCCGACGTGCCTACCCTCTGTGCTTTCCCCGAGTCCCGACCCCCCCTCGATCGCCCTACACTGCACTCGGGTCTCGCCCTCGATCTCACTGCCCCCTAAAAACGTACTCGTACCATCCATCGAGTCACGGTAAACGTCTGTACGCTTTCAACAACCAAAGCCCTGAATGGGAGGGAGGGTAAATGCCACCGCGTCCATCCATTCACACAAGAAGAGGTACAGGGGCGCACTGGGGCAAGGGCAAGGGCAAGGGCTGGGGCTGGGGCGAACGAACCGAGACGGGATCCCGGGATCTATTTATCGATAAATGAAAGCAGATTCGGGACACGGTTCGTTCGTTTAAAATACGATAATTACTGGAGACAGAGAGAGATAGAGGGCAGGCTGAGAGGACCAAAGGACAGACAGAGAAGGACACTTGTGTGTCAAAGCCGGAGTTTCGAAAGTGTATGTCCCACTCCAACCCCCCCTCCCACCCTTCCCGGGACGGCTAGGGCGGAAAGGGCTTAGGACTCGCCCTTCACAGTGAGTACAATTAATAGACCACCGGGTCCTCTTCCCCTCTTTCCCTCTCCTACAGTCACCGTCTCACTGACACACCTCAGTCTCTCTGTCTCCTTCAGGACACACGACCGGCGAACAACAGACACGACACTTCACATCACTCATAGTGGACATCGTCATGATTTTTACTATTTTCAATTGCTACTAGCGACAATCTTCGACCATCGCCGAAATCTGACCTTTCCGCAAATGAGTTGAGAAACCCTAGCCCGCAGTACCATATTTCAGACTATTATTGCGGGATGAGGGATGCTCATGTTGAAGACACGATCCTCGTTAGAGGCGTGCCGGGACATAGCAGTGGGCACAGGGGTGCTAGCTAATTTGATCGAGGTAATACTCCCTGGCCACTGCCGTCGGCGTGCAGTTTCTATTCGTGCAAGGGGAATCGATTTTAATAAGGGAAACAGGAAAACAGGTCCGCCCAATCCTGAATAGCCAGGACTCCATGCAATGCCGCAAACAAAATACAAAGGGTAGTGTGGAAGGGAGAAGAGATAGTTCAGGTTGGGATCCGCCTGAGGGGTTTGGAAGAAGTGATGATGTCTGACCATCCCATGGCCAGATCATCATCCATCCCAGGGTATGAACGTCTAGGATTTTCTGAAATCGGACAAGACGGGGTAGATGAGCTCGAAGGCTTGGTAAATTTCTTCACGGACCTTGGCTCCTGTCAGGACGATCTTGCCACTGACGAAGATGAGCAGGACAATCTTGGGCTTCATCATGCGGTAGATGAGACCAGGGAAGAGTTCAGGCTCGTAGGACGAGAAAGTGTGATGGCGACTGGCAAGACCTTCCAGACGGATGGGGAACTTGATGTCGCAAGAGCCGACAATGTTCTGGATCTTGAAGTCGGTGAACTTGGCGTTGAAACCGAGCTTCTGGATGATACGAGCGTACTTGCGGCTGGCAAGACGGCTGTCATCCTCACTCTTGGCACCAGTAACGACCATCTTTCCACTGGCGAACACAAGGGCCGTGGTCTTAGGCTCTCGAATTCTCATGATGACGGCTGCGAAACGCTTCAAGGCATTAGTAACAGCAGCGACTAACCGTTGAGTCTCAACATACCTTAGGGTTGTACTCGGCATTACGGGCGTGCAGCGCAATCGTCTTCAAGTCGAGACGTGCAGACAGGTTGACAGTGGCTACGATGTTCTGGAGTGTGGGCACGATACCAGAAGATGAGTTCTGGTTATCGGGAGTCGCAGCAGGAGTGGCAACGCCATTGGCATTGTTCAGGTCCTGCGAAGCGTTCTTCTCAGAGGACGGCGGTGTCAGCTCAGTCGCATTTGGGTACGAGAGAGATCCTGGAGCCACGAACTGAGAGAGAACGTTAGAAAACAGTTACAAAGTTGCAGGCATCACGCATATCTTACCGTCTTGGCCTGGGCGGCGGTGGACGGGTGGGTAGTGAGAGAATCCATGATGGAAGAAGAGAGATGGGCAAGGTTTGGTTTTACGCGGAGGACACGATTGGGGGATCGCGATTTCCTTGACAACCTTGGGAGAGAGTCAGAAATGTGTATCTAGGGAACCAACGACGGCGGACGACACGACCGGGGGGGAGCGAGATCGCTAGCTTTGTGCGAGGTCGATCGACACCGGAGGGGGAGGTGAAGGTGAGGTCGAGGTTGGGAGGGGCGCAGGTAGGAGCACCGTACCGGACGCAAGAGATGAACAACCGAATGTGTCCCTCACAGAAGCGCTGTCAAGCAGAGAGCCAGCGATCGCCGATGGCAATGGAGTACCGCCGCCGACAGGTATATTAAGTATCTATAGGTGTGGGTGTGAAGACCAAAAGCGAAGCCAGCAAGCCTTTGGTGAGAGACCGAGGTGGATGAGGAACCTCGGTGGCTGCTTAGAGGTGATATTTTTTTTTGAGATTGAGGCTCTTCGAAGCCGGAACTAGGCTAGTGCCGATCGCAGGAAAAACGCTCCGGGAACCTCTGGGAGAGAACGTACGTGTGGCGTGCACACACTTGTGGGTTTTGGAATAAAAAACCCAGCGAAGATAAGAACTCGTGGAGCGCAGATGAAAACTGACGTCTTCAAGGCTGCGCAAATGATGGAATGGTGGGGGTGGGAGGTTTGGAGGCACGGAGGGCGGATTTCGGCGAGCAAGGCGACCAAAAGGGATGCGATAAAGCGAAAGGGACGTTGTTCTTATATATGCGTAGGAGCCTGGAGGGCCCGTGCGCGATAACCCATGGTTCGGGTTTAGCGCGTACTTGCCGCTTTAACGGGTGGGAAGGTGGGAAGGTGAAGGGTAGCCCCTTTTCCTTTTTCCACCCTTACCCTTTTCCTGCCTGCCCTTTCCCTTTCACTGCCACGATCATCCATCATCATCATCCATCATTAACTATTCATGGAGGGATGGACTATGGATGGCCTGTCTCCTGTCTCTCCTACCGAGTCTCTCACTGACTACTGTCTCCCTGCCCACAAATGGCATGACGAGCAAAATGCGTGATGCCTCCTTTGTTGTCAGTCGTTGTCGCTGCTGCCCTCAGACTCACACACACCACCCAACATTCCAGCCTGACTCCGCGCAATAATGACGGTTGGCTGACATGATAAATGATGATGATGATGATGTGCGCAACCAGCCAGTGAGTGAGTCGGTCGGTCACTCGGTCAGGCAGTCAGGCAGTATGGATGAGATGAGGATGTGATGTGATGTGATGGTGTTGAGACGGAAGAGTAGAAGGAAGAGTGTGGAAAGGTAAGGACGAGAGAAGAGTTAGCGGGTGTTAGTGCGCGCAAGTTTTTTTCTCCCGTTCCGTTGTTGGCCCCCCCTTTTCTTGCTATTCTTTAACGCCGGACGGGTATTACTCGTAGTCTCGTATGTATGCCGTACTCTCTCTCCAACAACCATCAGGCTGTGTACCTATGTATCTGACTGCAATTATTATCGTCCATGGGCGAGGGAAAGAGAGGCGATGACGCGTGTGCTGCCTGTTCCGCCGCCCATTTCGTCAAGCGACGACAAGCAACAAGCAACAAGCAACAAACCGGTCGGACCCCACTCACTCAAACGCCTACCTACGCCTCTACCTACGCCTACGCCTAATAAAACCCAACCCAACGCCTATCGCATTATTCTTGCATCGCTCACGTCTGTCTCGTCTCCTTCTCTCTTTGGTCTAGTGCATCTGTTCTTCTCACCCTCTCTCCATGCTTGCCTCCTACCGGCCTGTCTTCGCATCACCTACCTCCCCCAGATCCATCGCGCCAATAATGCGTGGGTGCTCATGATTTGAGCCTCCAACGCATCCTTTGATCGACTCCGGCATGAAGGAGAATAGACGCTCGTCGTGTGTATCAGTGTTCTAGGTACTTACAGATTGCAATACATGGGGCAGGCCGCAGTGCACGCGTCGCGTTGGAATGCAGGCTCTGCAACACGGGCGCTTCTGGCCATAGCCTACCAAAAAACCACCCTGGCCTTGCTTGCTTTGCTGCCTGCCTGCTTGCTTTTGCGGCTGTGGCACACATGTTGCACACTGCACGCTGCACACGGCGCACTGCAGTACTCCGTACATTTGGAAATGCTGCTGCGATAATAATGCACCACTGCTATGCCCTACGGTCGGGATGCGTCGCGAGCCAGGCGGCACAAGTCGCACCGGTGCCTACGTATGCCACTGATGTCGACCAACTGTCTACGGACTGTACGGAGTGGATTGGGGGCGTATAACCATCGTGTAGGCTTATAGGCGTTCTGGTAAGGATCTTGAGGCGACCGCACCGCACCGCAAACGCAGACGCAAACGCACACTCGGTAAAAATAAAATCCTTTCTTTTTGACGCCGCACGACCCCCCTTATCGCCTTCCCGCCCTCAAAGCGGCGGCACTTTTGTCTGTCGACTCTGATTCGTCCGGCGGCCCCAGCAACTAACTACGTCGGTCTGTCGGTGTGTCTGCCTGTCTGTCTCTGTCTCTGTCTCTCTTCATCGTCATGTCATGTCATTCACTCGTTCATGGTTCACCTTCAACGTCGCCTTCTTTGTCGTTTGTGGTTCATCGCTTTCGAAATGCGATAATCATGATGCGATGGATGATAACAAACAAGACTCCGTTCCGCTATTCACACTCTTTATCTGATCGGTGAAGTTCATACCTTTGTGTACGAATACTGGTCTTCCTTTGACAGTCCCTCATTCTGTGATATTCTTTATCCCCGCCACCCGGACGATGACTCACGAACGGCGGAGGCGGAGGCGGAGGCGACCTGTCGCCGCTCGCCGTCTCGCTTCCTCTCACGCTTCCTCCCCCATCCCCAGCCAATCCATGCTTCGATCCCCAATATCATCATCATCGCATCGTTGGATCCGATCGATCCCTTCGATAATCCACCAGACACTGGATAAAACTACTTAGCACCGGAGCTACCGACCACCATTCATTGATGCTACGACAAACCTAACGCTCCCACACGCTCCCGGCATGCCATGTGCAGTAGTTGTTTCAAATCCCACGGATCCAGCTAGGACTTGACTTCAGCCTGGTCGACCATTACGTGCCACCTTTATCCTGACATGTGATAAGCTGTTAACTCCACTCCGCTCGTCACTAGAGTTTCCGGTCAACAACCCCAGATTATCGTCCTCCCCGCCTGCATGGCATGGGATGCGCATGCCTACTCGGCCTATCAACGCTGAAACACTACGCGGTCTGGATCGCTGCAAGAGATGCCATGTGCCGGATCTGATGCAGTGCGGCCATGCAATAATGCGATAGCTATGATAGTATGGACGTTGTGTGGTCTTCATACGTATCACCAGCGACTATTCTTGCAGGACAGTAGTTAGTCTCCGCCGCGAGCAGAAGGTTGCCCGACAAGCCCGTCCTGCCCACCACTCCCCACGTGTGTCCATGTATTGTATGTGTATTCGCCGAAACCACCTCGTACAATACTTCTTGAAGGTCGTGAAAACCCGCGATTCAATCCCCGGTTCTAAAATAAACCTGCCCTCGAATCCCGATGCTGCGCGCAGTTCCCCGGCTTTTGACATTACATCACACTGCCGCCGTTCTCTCGGCACTTCTGCGGTTTTCGGCATCGTGTGAACGAATGAGGAATCTCAGAATCTCCAGAAATGTCGCCGGCGCAGATCGCCGCACATGGCTACCATGCGTGGCCTTTTTGCGGCTCAAGTGATTTACGTTCTGGCATTCTTGCTCTTCTCCTACAACATGAAAAGAATAACCCAATCATTCCACGCCCACACTCCCAGGAATCAAGTCTCCGCCAATTCATCACCAGTAGTTTAGTCCCCACAGAATACCGACACGTTTTCTTTTCCCCCGCCATCATCGCTTCTTCCTCGTTAATCCCTGGTGGGTGCTTTTAGCCCGACTCAAGTGTCTAGCTTACTAGCGCGGTGAACGAACAAACGTACAATGACGTAACTATCGCGATTGAAAAACTACCCGCCTCATCCCATCCATGCCATGCCATGCCACGATCCACGATCATCCCAAGAATCAAGAATCAAGCTCCTTGCGAAAACAAGCACGACACGACACGACCCACACACATACCCAAAGTAGAAGAGAACCACAAGAGCGCGCTATCCTAAGCGCGGGCAATCCACGATCCAGCACTTGCCTATCCAAACCCGGCAATCGACCTTCTATCCCCCAAGACATACTCCCAGAGATATTGTAAACCAAGGAAGAAAAGATGGCGAAGTTCACGCCCCGCGCACAGGACAGACCCGTGCAGGACGAGGTCCCGTACCACCCCCCGCCGTCCGTCGGGCACGAGGTCGGCGTCATTTTTGGCTTCATCGGTGCGTTTTTATGATACCCACCCTCCCGCCACATCGCATTGTTTGTACCTTCTGTACCGTACCGTGATCTTTCGTGCCCTTATAATTGAATCTAATTGAATTGAATAAACCCTTGCGTTCCACTGCCGTGTCTTTCGTGCCTTACACCGTCCTCTTCACATTGTTTTTTTATGCCATGTAGAACCCGATTGATAACGGAGAGAAAGGCTTCATGCTCCTCTGCATAACGCTGTACGGCCTCGGATGGCAGGTCGCGAACCGGCGCAGCCAGGCGAACGAGCGCGCGCGCATCGAGCGGTTGAGGTCGAGTGGGCTTTTGGAACACGCTGGGGAGAAGGATGGGGAGAAAGACGGTGGTGGTGAGGGTGTGAGGACGGAGGGACTGTGATGGAGATGTAGGATTGGGATTGTTGGAGTGAGCTCGAATGGGGAGGTATGGATTTGTTGTATTTTAATTGTATTGTCGAATATGTACAATATCGTTTTCTCGGTGTTTTAGATGGGTTTGTGGACGGTGGAGGGGTGGTGGAGTTTATATCACTTTCATCGTACCTTTTTCTCATTTCTGAATCAACGTTTATGCCGTATAAGTATTCCAACTATCTAACATCCGAAAAAGAAATCACACAACCCCAACACCTTCTTAAAATCAGGTACCTTCCACTGTATAATATATATATTGTGCAATGATCAACATAAATATCCTTAACCACGTCCCTGGTGCAATCGTCGACACGCACATCAGAATACCTACCCATCGTGGATGGTAGTAGTTATCCCAAATAGGCAAATTCGCCAAACCGCACGTCTACCGAAATGAGCAACTCACCAGACCACCACCATCACATATTCCTATTATAGAAAACCATAAATCAGGGTACTAAATGTTCAACATGAAAGAAATGAAACAAAGCTTGAAATTAACGGATGCATGCCAATCGCGTGTTTACGAACTTTGTATTGATACTTCGATAATTATATTCAATTGAGGAGATGAAGAGACTGGTGATTGATCGTACCCACTTAAGTAAACACGGTAGATTCAAGGCAATGGGATGGGAATGTAGTACCACGCCAAACGGAACAAGCACGTGAACGAGGACCTTGCACGTTCGCCCGAGTATCTCACCGCACGGCGTGAACGCTTGTTGCGAGAGTATCAATAGCGAAGGAGTGTGAAGGGGGAAAGTGGGAGATACAGTATTCAACTATGGCAGACTGCCCTGGAGATATGGGTTTTTTTTTCAGTGCGAGTCTGTGTGAGAGTATCACCAGTTTTCGACACCGATTTCATCATCGAGATCATAGACTCTATGATCATAATGGAAAGCGTATCTGTTAGATCGCAGAACATGTACACATCACCTACAACGCCTAAGAAGAAAGACAAGAAGGGCGGGTGGGAAACATAGCCCATCAGCCAGCACACCAGACAAATTCCTTGAGATAGCCTGCTCATCGAGAGACTGTACGTCGAGTTCACATACCCACACCTTCTCACCACCATCTCACCACACACAAACCCCCGCCCCTCAACCGCTCACGTCTACACACACCCCCTCGCATGAACGCTCTGACATCACTCCCCGCACACACTCAACCCCCTCAACCTGCCACGACAACGCACCAACGACACCTGATGTCCTAGCGATCATGGAGACCTCGACGGTCGGACGGCCACGCCGAACGGACAGGCCGCCCATTGCGGAACACGGTCGATCAAACGGTCGCCTCCATGTCCACGTTTATGTGGGGAACTCCATTGCCGTTTGCGTGGTGATCTCACGAGCGTCCTCGGCTGTGGGGGTTGCGTGTTTCTGGTGTGGCCGGGGAGGGCGATATGCGGAGGAGGAGGTGTGGGTTGGGATCATGGATGATGGGTGGATGGGCAAGAGCTGGGGCCTGGGGCGGTGAGGAGGTTTCTCTGTTGATGGCAGGCAGGGCAGGTCTTGAAACACACCGGTTGTTTGGTGCTGGGGTAAGGCAAAGCAAGGCCAAACGACGCAGAGGTCAGGATCAGGTTTGTGGGATGTTAGGGAGGGGAGTGAGAAAGAGGAGGAGATGATCAAGCACGGATGAGAGAGAGCCAATTGTAAAGATCGGAATTACATATTATTTCCCAGACCAAAACATTGTGTTGTTGAGGTTCCGAGATAAGTTATCATGTCTGTTTCTTTGCAACAAGATACATGGACATGTGTATGTGGGGTATAATCATGCGCATAGAAAGCCTCGCCCCTTTCCACGCCAGATGCCTTCTTTTGAGAGTAGTAAGGAAATAGGGACCAGATTGTCCGACGGATTGCGCAAGATCCTGTTGAAAACGCCCAGAGTCCAACGCTGAAATGACATAACCAAATGAAAAGACCTGAATGTGGTAAAGCCGAACCTTCTATAACCAGTAGTGACCGCAAGGAAATGGTCGTTATGCACAGTGTCGCGTCTAAAGTAAGAGGAAAACAGAATCGAAGACCGATCGTCTCGCGAACGTAGAACCACAGTTTGTCCGATGGAAGCCGCATTCTGTGAGAAATGACTGAGCCCAAACGGAAGATCAACTGTGGCGAAGTCGGAGCGTGATGTTTCGCGGATCGGATGTCAGGAATGGATGGGCAAGACGCCTGACCGGAGTTGCGGTTTTGAAACCCCGGCCCGATCATACAAGCCCTCCCAACGTGCGCGCAAGCAAGAATCGACACAGCAATTCTTAGCGCATCAAGCACACCACTGCGCTCGCGCATGCATGCATAGTGCTGATCACGTTGTACAGTCGTTCTTTATTTGGAGTTCTCGATGGTGAGAATGCCCTTTCTGCACGTGGAGTCAGCTGATGTTCCGTTTCATGATGCTGCTGTGCCACCATTACGGGGCACAGCACAGGTGGGTGGGTACTTACTGCCTGAAGACGGTCTCGAGGGCAACTGCGCTGAGATCAGAGTCGTCGGCAAGCTCGTCGATGATGGGAACGAGCTGAGCGACCGACTCCCCATCTCTGTAGGCGAGGACGGCGGGAACACCGGCTCCCTCGATCTCGGCATCCTCGTAGTGAAGCTTGACGAAGCGGACAAGCTCGTTGCGCTGTGCGACTTCACGCATGCAGCGCTCGACCTCGATAGAGATGTCGGACTGTGAATGGGTTAGCTGGTGGAACAGCTCAGGCATTCCGTGCGGGGAACTTACGAGGTCGTCGTAGATGAAGACCACCACAGTGGTACCCCGCGGCGACTTCTCGATCGCCTCGAGATAGCCCTCACCGTCAACGGCGGGGAGGTTGCGGTATATCCGCCTTGAGGGGCTGGTTGTGCGGGATCGTATCCTCTCTCCTGCGTTCTGTAGTTCCTTCAACCGTGCCTCACGCCAGCGCTGGAGGAACCCCTCGCTGTCCTCGTCCTCCGACGACTGTCCCTTCTCGTCGTGCCATGTGTAGGAGCTAGGAGGCGTAGACTTGCGCCATGTGAAGCGCCTCGCCTGCTTCTTTGCCTGTTCCCTAGCCTGCTCGAAGGCATGTGCATCCGCAATGACACCCTTGGGGCCGGTGTTTGCCTCCGAGCGGATGGAGGGGAGGTAGTAGTTGGAACGCATGTCTTTGGGAATGTCGAGTTCGTCGTCAGTGTCTTGCTTCTCAGGGTAGTAGTCGGCGCCAGCAGATTCGGGGTCAGAGTGGTCACTGTCACGGTCTCTGTCTTCGGGGTGGGCAGATTCACGGTCTTTGTCTCTGATGAGTTCGTTGAATTCGTCTTGGGCGGAGGTGGAAGTCATAGTGAAAAAGAAGGGTGATATGTGTCAGAGGGGGAGGAAGTATTTGTAGGATCGAATGAGTGTGTATGGTATGGTGTATGGAACAAGTCCGGGCGGGTGTGCGTTTGGCGAGTTTGTTGCAAGGTGAATAGCAAAGCAGCGGTCGGTGGACTTTGTCTTTGGTGTGACTGATGGATGTCTGTGCCTGGGTCGTCCTTGCCCTTGCCCTTGACCTTGACCCGCACGGACCCTCTCACGTTCCACCGCCAATTCAATTCACCCTTCGTCTCTCATCTTCTCCTCCACCAAAAAGAAAAGAGACAAAACTAACCACTAAAGAGAAAAAGAACATCTTCCAACAACGACACATCATTCCATATCCCGGACAAAACCCACAAATTCGCGTCCCCCACAGCTACTCTCTGCCTGTATCGGTTCTCTCACAGGGATCCTTTCTTATTTTACTCCCCGGTTTCTGCTGCATGATTGGGCACTGCCCTTGTTGGCGGGCATGAGCACGATAATGTGCTCGGGACTCCTCTCGTCAGGCCAGGAGAGCGCGTGTCTGGCCATGCGAGCACAGCCTGCAAGGTCCATCCTGTATGCCGACTACCCTGAACGCTGTCGGATGCCGGTCGCTGTGTATGCTTTTCAAGTCTCTTCCAATTGCCTACACAACAACAGGCTAGCACACGTTGTTGCTCTAGGGCTGAGCTGAGGCAGCGGGTTTGTGCTCGCCAATCTGTGAAAGGATGCCGCCCTGTCGCGTGGCCTTCGAGCCCCTCAAGCCCCTCGAGCCATCCACCTCCACCTCCTGAAACGCGCCTATTCTCTTTTTCGAAACAAAGGAGCCATTGATGACCGCCCACTGGCCACGCACTTGCTCTTCCCCACCCTCGTCGCCTTGCTTGTCTGAGGTGACCGCCTCGAGTGATGCCACGATGCCTCCATTGACCCCCTCTGCCTGCTTTGTCTCTGAAACCCCATCTGCAACGCTCTCCGGCACAGACCGACATCATCGCCGCACAAACCGCTCATCTTCACCTGTCGTTGCTGGCCAAACAGAGACAACGTCGTCATGCGTCGACGAATGCCTTTGATCGGAGCGGAGGACATCCACCTCGGAGCCTTCATCTTCAGGGGCAATCCCCATCATGCGAACTCCTGCTTATCCCAGCCCTTTGCACACCGTGATAATGCCTTTTTCAGGCTGATCAAAGGGGCGCTTCTATGGCAATTCGTCCATTCTCTTAGCGCTTGCTCGAATCCGGCGTCACTTATTCGCCAATGCGTGTTTGACGAATGTATGGCTTCTACAACTTTTCTAGAATCTCCTGCATCGGTTCGCGCATCAGTCCGGGCTTGCCTTTTCTCCTCAAGCCTCACGATAACAAGACTTACCACGCCTGGCCAAGCATATTCGCAGGTACTCGTAATGTAAAAATAGGGTGCACGGGCCAGTGTCTTACTCCTGCTCCACGTGTGTGTGCTCCTCGACTTCCACCCTCGGATTCCAACTCCGAGATGTCGACGCTTGGGCGCACCCATTTTGGTCTGCCCTACCCTATCATAGGACCGTTGGCATGCAAAGATCCTCGATATCAATCTTAGTCAATCGTCATGCGCGCAGAAGTACAATACGCTCTGAAGCCTTTGAATTGTGCTTTGGCCTCTTCCTCCCCCTTTACTGTTCACAGCGGCTCTCTCGCTAGCCAATGCCTATCGGGGGTTTTCCCTCCACTCACTACCTCGACAGCTGTCAGTCTTCAAGGCCCTCGTATCAGAAGTCTTAGTACTGTTCAGCAGAGTAAGACAAGTGACGATCATCCAACTCGACTATGGATCAACCAACACAGCGATGGATCGATCGACTCAATCCTGACTTCATTGCGCTTAGGTCTTTCACGCCTTGTCTCAGTATCCGCGCCCATCGATAGATCTTCAGTTGCTGAGCCATTGTGATGCCTAATGACGAAGCCAGATCCTTTGGCCATCCTTCGAACCGCACAGGAGGAAGAGGGAGAGAGCGCAATTACCGGAGAAAAAGCAACTACAGTGTGCATTCCTTTTTCAAGATTTGTTAAATTTCCTTGACGCTCTGCGAGCCAAAAAAAAGTACCCATCATAATCAGTAATGCAAAGATGAGTCGTAGCATTCATTCGCCAACGACCCTCACAAATGATATAAACAGCAGTATCCTGGCACGCTGGGGAAAGTTTCTAGCCTGGAAGGTTGTTCGTGACCATGACCTGACGCCAGACTAAAATTAAAACCAGGTTCCCCAGACTCATCCCATTATTATTGAATCAGACCATCATCAGAACCAAAACACAACCAACCAACAGTAGGCTGACATTAAACGCCCAACCCAACCCGGGAATCAAGCCAAATCTGACATCCACCACACGAACGCAACGCAACGAGCAACCCCTTTTGGGCACATATGTTGTACGCGCACCATCCCAACACAACGATACGAATAGATACCCACATTTAAACCATGACTGTATTCACACCCAGTCCTGTGGTTACTCACTCGTAGTGCAATCATCACTGCATGAATGCCTGCGTTGTATCCGCGCCACCACGTGGAATAAAGTAAGAAAACACACCACCAAACACCCTACGAGGAGAAATAAGCACGGTAAGAAATGCTTCGCCAGATGATTTGATGTCGTTGCGCTCGAACATGTTTCGAGCTCACAAAAGGGTGTTCCTAGTTGCTCGATGACTACATGCACACATGTAGTGAGACCTTCGAGTCTCGCGTTATGCTCTTGGTCTCGATCGCTCACTCAAAGAATTCTAGATCTATGTATAATCCACCTACATGCGCACCCAACATTCCCATGTTTCAAGACAACGTTACTCACTCTCAACGCACCGTGACCTGGACCCAGACTCTCAAATACGAAAAAGAAGAAAATAAAATAGTTCTCAAATCCAACTTTTAGTAATCTATCCCCACAGCTAACTTAGCCATCCGTGCATGCACAATCAATCCTGCAATGCAATCGTTATCGTGCTAGCCAACAGCCCTACCCACCACCACTAACCAATCACACACACACCACAACAACAATCCTTCCCTAACGCTCTGCCAAACATCTTGAAACAATCTTTCTGGTGCTAAATTTGCAATCGTGCTGATAGATACTTTCCCATGTTCATGCAACCTCGGAATTGGGAAAAGTCTGAGAGTGAAATGAGATGACATTTTACACACCAGTTTGTTCTGCACATTTCCTCTTGCCCACTGACCTGACTCGCGGCAGGGCAGGCTGGACCTTAGATTCGGTGCTCTGTCTGGCTGGCAAGTCGGTAAGTGCGTTAAGGAATAATCTAACTCTAGTCGGATATGTCATCTTCGTAAGTACGGACGTTGTTGTAAAGAGCCTGGGTTCCAGATCACTTTCCATAGCTCTTTCCTTCCTATAGTACCTAGATAGTTATCGTGACATGGAGGGAGGGTGTTGGTCCGCAAAATCAACTAAATCCACCAATTCATCTCCTCCAAGATGCTAAAATGAACCTCGATATTACCACCCATGTTCTCTTTTCCCGAGCCTGGAATGTAGAGGCAGCGATGTACCACCTACACCTCCACACCCCCTCCACGCTCGATCAACTGTTAATATCCTCGGTGGACACAGTAGACTGTACCCAAATTTCCCCTCCCACCGCCATCCTGTCACGATAAACACACACTGTACACTCGAACTCATCTCGAGAAACCGGCCACCTCTCCCGTCGATGCACCGTCCATTTCTGACTATGCATACAACAGTGCAAGGACTCTGTCTGTGTAGAGATGCTGGGTGAACATGAAGAGCACCCTCGAAACGTGGACTGAATCGACGTGTCAGTTGTGGGGTTCGTGTTGGAAGGATATATATCGGTGTCAAGGGAGACTACGTACACATATGTACGTAGGCTAGGGCATGGGATGAATGAGTATATTGATCTGAATGCTCTTCGATTGTGGGATCTTGGGAAATGGTAGATACTTGCCCTGCACATTTACACTCCGTACCAGAGGAGGCGAGGGGGACTATGTATGATTAATTGTGCATGTACGCCAGCAAGCTCTCCAGAAACGGGATCTCGAAAAAGAAAGTGAGAAGTCAGACGTAGGACGTTTAAGAGGTTGATGACTGGCGTCCTATAGCTCGATGGTAGAAATTGAGGAAGATAACATGTGATATGGACTTTCGGATTCGAGTTGAAAGCGTCGAGTAAGTATTTATTCATTCGAATCTACAGACGTAAGATGAAACTCTGAGGGAGCATTTGGTCTTTCGCAGCCAGTATAAGAAGCACTATCTTATAAGAAACACTATCTTCCCCTCCCCTCCCCTCCTTCCATATACCAAGGATCCAAAACTGTATCGTCATCCCGTCCCTCGTGTCCCGTAAACAATTGGACACAGGAGAATAGAGCGTGCTCTAGAATTTTCACATTATCTATTCCCCGTTGATTGGATCTATAACTTTTGATAGAAACATGCTGTACGAAGCACTGCATGCAGCAAGTAGCCTGACTAGAGTTTCAACCCCAAAGAAACCATCAATGACTGAGCATTATCGCGATATCAGGCTATGGCTTACTCCTGACAGTGCCTCATATATAAACAGTAAAGGCTACTCGCTTGGCCGACAGGTATGTGGTAAAAGCTGATTGGACATACCCAACCAGAGACGCGATCCGAATGCTCGGATGGAGGTTACACAGCTATCAAGCCAATGGAACTTCGTTCCATACCGTTACTTGTAGTTCGCCGCACCGTTTTCCTGAGGGTAATTCCGCTTATTTATGACCAAGACCTTATTGCCAACGGATATTCGCCTAGCCTTCCTGCTTTTGCAGTGATAGCCATATCGAAATCTCGGTATTCTATATCATATCTTTTTCTTTCAGAAAGGTCAAGTTTTTCGTGTTGTTCAGAGCCACACATCACAATCGATGGGTTTTTCTCCCAGCTCTGTGCTAGGCAGTTGAATCTCGAACATTTCAACCGGGAATTTTGGTTACATTGGGGGAGTTCCGGATTTTTCACCTATCACTTGAACTTTCATGAGCCCATATATATGTCGAACAATGTTTGATTTCTTATGACGAGATTACCGACAATAAACAGCCAACGTTCCGAGATAGCCATTCATTGAACCTCTCATTCCAATCGCTTTATATGAAATCCATCAAATCCATCAATATTTTGTCACAATCTCCGCTCTCTGATCTCCAACATCCCTCAACCACCTCCCCCGCGACCCCTCCGGTTCCCACACCATCGCTGCACTCCTCAATCCATCCACGATCTCCGCATCCGCTATGATCTTGAACCCCGACCTCAGGTACAAATTATGGCCCTTGGCGCTCGCCTCCAGCGTCACGGGCAGATCCTCCTCAGTCGCAAACTTCAGCCCGTACTGCAGCAACCTGCCGCCGATGCCCCTGCGCTGATACTTTGGCGACACGCCGAGCAGACCAACGTGCCATCGCGGGCCTAGGAGGTTGTACAGGTCGGTGGGCAGCTTGTCCATGTAGATCTCCATGCGCTTGGTATCTTGGGCGCGGTCAAGAAAATGCTCTTCATACCACTGCTCCCATGACAGAAGATGACAATCGATTTCTAACGTCCAAGTCAGTCGGGATCTTACTTCCTCACCAACGACATCAACACCATCAAAAACGAAATGACCACTTACTCCTCAACAACGAACTCCGCTGCCACTTCCTCGCCGCCTCGTCGTCCCCCCTCCTGATGAAGAACGCCAACCCCGTCACCTCCTCCCTCCCGCTCCACTCTGGATCCGACTCCTCGGTCGCCATGACGAAGCCATGGGACCCGGCCTGCGCGATGCGCGACCGGATGCGGATCACGTGCCACCGGCGCAGGTCGTCTGGGTACTTGTCCTGGCCTGGGCTGAGCCAGCGGAAGATCTCGTCGTCTGCCAACATGGCAGTCGTTATGGCGGCCACTTCGGGCGTGTCGGCCCGGGTCATGGGGCGGATGTACATGATGTGTGTGGTGTTGATGGGCTAGTTTGTGGGGTTAGCTATTTTGTCGCTGGAGAGGGGAAGAGAGTTGGGGCGTATATATTCCGTGTCTGGAGAAGATAAGGCTGATGCCTGGTCTTGATATGGAGGCTTACCTTAAACCTTTCTGTATACAGTAATGATTATCTTCTTGACCGTTTGTTCTTCCTCTATTTACACGCTATGTCTGTAATAGCACTGTTAGTCTCAGAGCTATATAATCTTTCTCTTACAAGTATAACAGGAGAAAGAAGTCGTTTAAACAAATATAAAAAATTGGCAGATGATTGGGTTGCCTTAAACGAAAAAAACTTACTATAAAATTTCTAAGTCCGACTGTATGAACAACGGGCCGTGCACTTGAAAATCGTCTTAAGCAGCGTTATGTACGACAAAATATATCCCACAACTCTTTTGCAAATGATCTTATCTAAATACGCTTAACCAACGTCACATCCCAAAGTAACATTGAAACTACCGATCTCCCTGTGAGTCACCTAATCACCTAACGACGGCAGACAGCGTGAGATGGTGGAGAAAAAGGAAGGTCGTTTTCTCCATGCGACTAACCCACATCAGGCATAGGGGCCGCCCTTCTACTAATTATTTCCTTATCCGGATCGAGGATTGTGAGGTTCGTTTCTTTATGACTGCAATTAGTTGTCGTGAGTATAATGAATTAGCAACTTCAGATGAAAAGGAAATCCACAGTCGTTCCAAGAGGTTGATTTCCATTCGGAATACGATGTACCATTGACTCATCATCATGAGTAACTATCACAAGATGATTCTTGATCGCGTCATTTCAATTCTTTCTTTCTTTGAGAGGGTATCTTTTCGTTATTATATATTAACTATTGTATGTACAAGTATAATTTTCAGTCCTGGGGTATTTGGTTTTCCATCATGGTGTCCGTTTTGGCGTCGCCGCCTGTCCTGTATAAATGTTTCGTTGTTTGTGGTCGCGTCTTCTTGCTTTGCTCCTCGATGTGGCGATGGCAGTGTGTCCATCCATCTCGCGACAGGTCTTTTTAATTGTTGTAGCATATGGTGACAAAGAGAAAATCGTGTGTCTACCATATCGTCTTCCTCTCTTCCTCTCAGCATATCATCACATCTCCCTCCCTAAATCATCGCAAACCCAGCGGCCACCACACCCGCAACTGCACCAACATAGCCCGAATACCTCGCACCACTCGCCGCCCCCGTACCCGTAACCTCAAGCACAGTCTCGGTCGGCGTTGCGCTCTCCCTTGTGGTCTCACTTGGCGTCTCCGTCGCCGTCGACCTCACAGACCCCCTTGTCTCGCTAGCAGGGATCGTGAAGTGCGAAGATGTGGTCGACGATCGCACTGACGACGATGTAGATGTGGTGAGGTTTTGGTAGTAGGAGCTGTTGACGGGGCCGTAGTTTAGGGCCTCAGTTGGGTTGAACATGGGGCCTGTGTATACGAATGCTGGAGAAGGGGTTAGTTGGATTTCTTTCATTGATTTGTTGGGTTGTGGATTTTTATGGTGTGATGGTAACGTACTTGATGTTGTGTGTGCCTCGTAGTGGTCGTGGGGGAGCGCGGTGGCTAGGGCGGCCAGACTGAGTGCGGCGATGAGGGTTGTTGGGTTGAACATGGTCGAATGTAGTAGCTGTTACTTGTGTGTGTATTGAACAGGAAAATGTCCGCGACAATAGGAAAAGGTGATGAGTCGATTAAACGCAAATTCTCGAGTCTTTGTTGAAAGTCGTTTGTACAGAAAGCAAGCAATCGTTCAAGGGGGTGGAAGTCTACAAAAAGGTCGAAAACAAAGGCCACAACCAAAGCAGGGCACGCGTAGTCATATTTATTGATTGTTTCCTTTTCCAGCTCTCTGTCTCTCATCCACACACTATCTCTTTTCCAACTTCCAAGGCTGAGGGCTAGAGCTAGCTTAGCCAGGGCGCATAAAATCGTTTGCCGCATATCATTTGGTCTGGCCCTGGCCACACGATCCTTACCCCTTTTGGGGGACGAAGGATGTCGTATCGAACCGAATACAGCGAAATCCCATAGTTAATGCGCACTATTGGATTGGAAGAGACGCTCGGTTCCCGGGCTGCTGCGCGTGTGCACCCACTAAAACGGCTTTGAACGGAGGCCTGGCCAGGAACACGCACGCGCTGTTGTGGAGAAGGGATGGGATGTCGAAGACCGAGAGTGGGTTTTATAGGGGGAGAGGCTGTTACGCTGTGTGATTGGACGTTGAGATGTAGAGGGGGACTTGGCGAGTTAAACTCTTTCAAGACATTCAGAGGACTTCTAAAAAAAGGTCGAGAGTACTCCGTACTTACAAAGAACATCACTATTCTCTGAACATTTCATTCGTCTATCCTATTAGTTGAAAAGTCGAGGAAGCAAAGGTAGCGTCGTGCTTAACCCCAGGTTTCCTGATCCCTCGATAGGGTCGGCAAAGCAAGCAAGCGAGAAAATTGGATTCTGGAGCCGTCATTCGACGTTTCGACATGTCTTACGCGGTAATACCAACGTGGAAGTATCCAGGAACAAGAAATGTATCCACATCGAACGCGCGCTTGGGGCCCTTTCCCATAAACAGTGTCATGCAGTTGTTATCCATTAATTTCGGGAATCTCGATCAAAATTAGAAGATGAGATTTCGGAAGCAGTGGCTGACATCCGTTACTACAATGATACATTACATCTACGGAAATTATTAACATGAGATCATTTAGAATATGCGTTAACATGGAATGATCCTGAAAAAAATATTTCCCAGTGTTCTTTGCCCGCCTAGGATGAACCTCTTCCTACTGGTCAAGATATTCATTCGAGTCCAGATCATACTACCTTAAACAATTGCCGTATAACGAGTCTTTAAGCACCCTTAAAGTAGAAAGCTTTCCTTCCACACTTAAACCTATTCCGCCATCACGACTGTGTTATTATACTATTCAATGATGCAAATTAAAGTGTGTATCATTATCATTCATAACTACGCGTAGACCATGATAACCAAGAATGTTGATCTAGTCTACTTCATGTATCAATGACGAACTCTCAATACAGTTTTATCGATTCCACCACAGGATTAGTACAAAAAGGGCTCCGCCGTCGAATCAATGGACCATACTTGATAAACACAAAAGGTATAGGAACCGACAAAACAGACACCGCACCAAGAATGCTCATAGACCAACCGATCCCAATGTGCGTATACATAGCACTCGTCGCCATCGGCAACAAGACTCCACAGATGCTTCTCGAGCAGCTCGCCGCTGCCAAAGCGCTTGCTGCGAATGCTCCATAGGCGTCGGTGAGGTAATTGAATGATGCAATAAGGATTAGGTTGAGTGAGAAAGCCAGCGGCAGCCCAGACATCATCGGGATGATCCAATGGAACGATTTGGAAGAGGTCCAAGCTAGCCAGAATAAAGATGCTGCGAAGATTGGGCCGCCGATGCAGGCTAAGGGGAGTCTCCTGTATTCTTCAATTTGCGTCCATGTCTTTCCTTTCTGCGTTTCAGTCCAGTGATAGTGGTCGTATAATAGATAGAAGGGGAGGGACAGAGCGGTACCGACGCCCATGGGGAGAAAGGCGAGTCCTGCGGTTGCATATGAGAATCCATAGATGTCATGGAAGATGTAAGGGTAGCCAGCAAATAAGAGAAAGAGGATGGCGAAGACCAAAGCGCAATATAGAGAAGAGAGAAGCACGATCGCCTCGCTACAGATAAGTCGCAATGGCCTTCCTGTTGACACACATAGTTGACGGAGCAGGTTCCTCCATAAGAATGCTGACTTTTGTGCCGGAATAATGCCGTTACAGCTCAGGCAGCGATTGCGGTTGCTTTCGTGCCGTTTGATTGAGTCCAGGTGCGTCTCTGGGAGAAACAATAGGCCTAGTCCGAACACGCTGGCGCACATAGTAGAAACATAGAAGCACCATCGCCAGCCAAAGAGCCCGATGTAACCAAAGATAGTGGGACTTAACACTGTACCAATGGTTGTGAACTAGAGCACCAGTAAGCATTGATTAATTCATCTGTCAATCGTCCTCGTTCTTACCACTGTATATGCCGCGGTAGCTTGTCCTCTCACCCGGACATCATCGAAAATGTCGGCGTAAATACCACCAATGATTGAGATTGGTGCTGCTCCCCCCACCCCCGCTAGAAAGCGCATGCAAACCAGGCATGCGTACGTTGGAGAGAAGGCACATCCAATCGTGGCGACCAAAAACAGTGTTGCGGTCGTAATGAGCACTGGGCGGCGGCCGAGATGTTCGCTCAAAGGACTAAAGAATAAGGGCCCGACAATGTATCCTGTCAAATACGTCGTCGAAGGCAGAAGTCTTATGAAAGGATTGGTGACCCCGAACGAAGACGAGTAGTACGGTGATGCTCCTCCAGGAAGGCCGGCGGACACTGTACTGTTAAGCATGACCAGAGCGGCTATGATTGCAATGAAGCACTTTTTAGCCTGAACTTGGTGTCAGATCAAAACTTTTGAAGCGGGTGATAGCGAATGTGCTAGAGAACTGACCTTGGAGAAATTGTAAGGATGTCTAGGATCAGTCCTTGGTATATCGATGGCCTGAAGTCCAGGACCATGAAGCTGATGATCAGGACACTGGCATTGCTTCTTATGGAACATCATGCTCTACTCATAGAATATGAAGAGATCGAGATGAACAATTAGGAAAGGCTAATGAAAGCTGCGTATTCATATCAGAGCAGTCGGCTGTGACAGAGAATCTTCTATGAAATGGTAGCACAAGAAGTTTTGTCTACAGCAATGACTATGCATGTTCGTGATTTCTCAAATGCGTGACCAGAGCCCAGGCCGAGCAGCTTCGGCTCAATTGACTAAGTTATAGATGACTAAAAATACCTCCGCTATGATACCCTATGTCGCGCCCTGTGGCACGCCCTGTGTCACGCCCTACGGTAACCACCACCTCTATCAGTATACGCCCTACACCAGTTTTTTCTACCAATGATGCGCTGGGTTCTGGAAAACTCACAGGAGTACATAACATTTCAATTATTCATAATTCGCGCTAGACGACACGCGTTGATCCGCCTGCAGTTGAGACGTGCGGCGATAACATTCATTTTAGTGCGAAACAATACTGCCCAGTAAGAGCAGTATGCTGAAAGAAAAATTTCATTTCGATTAATATAATGCCATGGCGATATCAACGACTATCACCCACCCTTCGACCCACAAAGCACAGCGAGAGACCACTCAGCAAAATGCTTGTACGTAGTCAGAGTCGCCACTTGCAAAGGCGGTGGGGGTTGGATAGTGGTACGACACTGCGGGGTCAGCGCTGTCCCCGAAGCGATGGATTTGAATTGCGGATCGTAAAGTTCCGGATATTTCAAAAATAAGTCGGGATCAAGTTTGAATACGGAGAGACCGTCGTGCATGTGCAGCGCTTCGAAGGCTAGGCGAGCGTAGGCAGGATTGTTGAACAAGGCGGATGTTGTCGGTGCGGGGAGTTTCAGAGACTCGGAGGCCTCGTTGGGTCTATTGGAATCAAAAGCATTTGGGGATAGTTGATCCGTTGTGTTTCCCCGAGAGGAGGGGCTCGTTTGTATGCGGTCGTAGTCTCCCATGGCATTGATCAAGTCCCACACCCTGATGTATCCCAGAGTCTCCATGGGTTGATCAACTATTGAGGAGAGATCCGCTTGCACTACGTAGGCTGTAGCTATATCGCAGATTATCTGGTCCAGAAGCGGATTTGCAGAGTGGAGAAGTATCAGCTTGTCTCGTATGATTGCAAAAGGACACCAATCAATGATGGCAGGATAGTTCTCCATAAGTTGAAGTGCCGTGGGCCGATATGCGCAGTGCATGCGAGAATACGTCTCCTTTGTGGGACATATTTGCCATATTGTCAAGTCGGTTATGTGGTGGTAGAACTTTGTGGGAGCATACCATGACATGATCCGAGGCCGGTTGAGGCTATTAAACAACGACAGCATGAGCGAAATACCAGCATAGAATTGGGGACTTATAGGGAAAGTCAGTGCGGTCTAGGACGGTGTCGATGGATCATGTAACCCACTGTGTGATTAAGGACGTTTCCGTCGAGGCTGTGGCATACAAGACAGACCAGCTGTTTAATATGCACTGTTTTACACCTGCTATATGGTCTGAAAAGTTAGAGTTGGAGGATCTCAGCTTCGACCCGCCTGAACCCTTGTTAGAGAGTGCGAACTGATAAGCGGCAGAGCCCATTTGATACTCATACGACCAGACTCGGGGTAACATTGTCCAGGGAGACGAATCTAGTCCTCCTTTCCAAATTGCCAACCTCGTCGGATCGCAATCTGGTGATTCTGCAAATGGTTTTGACCAGGTTGAGGTTGACGAGCTGGTTGTGGAGAGTGGGAGATGTGGGACTATAGTAGGAGCACCGGAGAACGACAAGGTCGAGCCCTCGCATGGTGACGCTGAGTCAGGCTCTGTATGAGCCGCAAATATGGTATCTGAACTTGACGGCAGTAAACCTGGGTCAAATTCGTCCAGACAGTCGAGGTCGTAGCTGTTGTTGAAAGCGAGCGACTCTGTGTCTAATGATGGATGTTGTGCGCCACTATTGTCGTTCATTGGAAGGTCCGCGAAGGTATCAAATTCTGTGACATTAGCAGGCTGGTGTATGGATAGCTCTGGAATTGCCTCCTTGGTTTTGCTTGCTGAGGCATCCTCAGTCGCATTGTCTTGCTCATAGAGGTCCTATCACTTGTTAGAAACCGCTCTAGTATTGAGCAACAGTCGAGGATGAGGCTAGAGAGAAACACACTGTATGGACTCCTCTCGTAAGATCAATCATCGAAACAGCAAGTGTTTTTAAATGCGCTTGCACGCTCTCTAATTTGTTCGCGACAGAGACAATCTGTTTCCGAAGGCGGGAATTCTCCTGTTCCAACTCGGCAATTTTATCGCAATCAGATTGCCCTAGCCTCTGGACTTTCTCCTCAAGCTCTTTTACGTAGGCATTCTGCCGCTGCCGGAACGCACGCTGTGACAGTCGATTGCGTAGTTTTCTCCCAAGCAATCAGTGTTGGGCAACTCCAGAACCACTATCGGAACCTACTTTCGATCATCCGTGGGAGCGGTCCTGCTATCATGGTGATTTTCGGCATCCATCGTTCACTCGCATTGGTTGCAATGCTTCTGGGGTGACTCTTGTGTAGTTCCCCACATTATAGAAAGTTCAGATGAGACCATTGGGATGAGACGGCGAAACGCTTGGACCGCCCGCAATTGTAGCTAATTCGCTCCATCTAATCACAGTACAAATCAGAGACCACAAGTGCTCCAAGAAAAATCATACTACTTTCCTTCCTCTTGCATTCACAATTTAGCACAAGAAATCTCTAGCATACATTACGAACTTCCTCATTGGAACGCTGAGCTAGACAGAAGGGCATATACATTTGATAATGTTGGCATGAATGCCACATAGTCTTTTGAGAGAAATTCAGCTACTTTTGCTTCAACATGGACAAAACTCGAGCTTTGCTAGAAATAAGCCATTTAAATTCAACAGCCCAGACTTTCTAACATCAAAGTTTGGACTTGGGCACGCTGGCCACGCATTCAATCTCAACATCCGTGTTCAACGGCAACGCCTTGACAAAAACACAAGTCCGAGCCTATAACATCGCCATTAGATCACTGCTACTTAAAACTCTGTTCTCTATAACTCACCGGCTTCACATCCGTAAAAAAGGTCTCGTAGACTTTATTCATAGCACCAAAGTCCTCAGGCTTGACCAAGTAAATGTTGACCTTATTCGCCAACGATAGACTCGACCCCGCACTCTTCAAAACCGCCGAAAGGTTCTCAAGAATACGGCGCTGATTCCTCTAGTTAGTAAATCAAACATAGCTCAAGGGATGGATACGACGAACCGTTCTGTCCTCGACTGTTCCCCCGACGAGCTTTCCAGTGGACGGATCAACGGCAATCTGACCGGAGCAGAAAACAGTGTTACCATCGCGAATGGCCTGCGAGAGGAAAGGTAGAGGGGCTGGGGCCTCGGACGATAGAATGACTGCTCTGTCGGGTGAATTGTTGTCTGCCATGGTTGCTTTGTACAGTATTGTTTTGCGAGGTTGCTGAAGATATATGCGTGTCTGTCGGCTTAGACCGCAAGTCAAGGTGCTTGGTAACCGCTCTTAGTGGGGGATGGATGCCACCATGGGGTTGACTAACATATATGTTAGTCAATCGCCCACCTTATCTCCACCAACGAATCCACCACGCATAGAAAAGGGATTCAATATCTCAACTTTATGAATAGTCGACTACCCAGCTCAGTATCATAATTTTAAATTCAACAACAAACCATGGCAGAAATCGTGATCGCACCCGTAAAAAGCATCCTCAGCATCAACGACCTCCAACTAGCCGCAGCAAAGAAACTCCCAACCAATGCTCGCGGTACGTATCCATCCCCACAATCTTCAGCTTCCATCGACCATGTCATAGCACCACTAACCCACCCCCAGAATTCTACGACTCCGGCTCCACAGACCAAATCACAGTCCTGGAAAACACCACCGCATACCGTAAATACAAACTCCGCCCGCGGGTCCTCCGCGACGTATCAAAGGTAGACCCGTCACGCCACATCCTAGGCCAAAAGATCGATTTCCCATTATGTATATCGCCAGCCAGGATCCAAGCCATGGCGCACCCGGACGGCGAACTCGCGACCAGCCGCGCGTGCGCGCGGCGAAACGTGCACATGGGCGTGTCGTCGTTCTCCAACTACTCCGTCGAAGAGGTCACGGGGGCGGCGAGGTCCATCGCGCCGATTGTGCACGTGATGCAATTGTACACGATGAATGATCGTGCGAAGGAGGAGAGGATTGTGCGGCGGGCGGAGCGGGCGGGGTGCAAGGCGGTGTTTCTGACGGCGGATAGTCCCGTGCTCGGGGTGAGGTATAATGAGCATAGGAATGATTTTAGGACGCCGCGTGGGTTGAGTTTCCCGATGCTGGAGAAGACGTCGGAGATGATAAGAGAGGAGACGCATGATGATGGGTTTGTGGCGTTGAATTCGGATGCGCATTCGTGGGCGAGGGAGATTCCGTGGTTGAGGAGTATCACGAAGATGGAGATTTGGATTAAGGGGGTCTTGACGGCGGAGGATGTGGCGCTGGCGAGGGAGTATGGCTGCGATGGCGTTATTGTGAGCAACCACGGTGGCAGACAACTGGATGGTACTCCCGCGACGATCGATGTGCTTCCTGAGTGCGTCAAGGCTGCTGAGGGTCAGATCAAAGTCCATATTGATGGGGGGATTCGGTCGGGTGTGGATATCTTCAAGGCCCTCGCCCTAGGTGCGGAGTGCTGCTGGGTAGGTAGACCTGCTATATGGGGATTGGCGGTGAGTTGCAACTTCTTCTATCAGGAATTCCATTCACTCATATGCATCTTGTAGGTCGATGGTGAGGCCGGCGTGAGCAAGATGCTCGATATTTTATACGACGAGTTTCGCCGCTGTATGCAATTGACAGGCTGTAATACCATTGCAGATATTCGGAAATCATGTCTAGGCATAGCACAGCCAAACGGTCCGTTGGCTCGACTGTAAAGAAGGTGCAAACGCAGGGTTAAGTTATCAAGCGCAGTGTGCAGCTTAGCACAGTCATGATTCTCAGCCTTGATTTCAGAACTCATCTCTAATTCCCCACCCAGTCCCATTGCAGTGATTTTGTGATCATTGGAATGCCATGTACGTTACACTGGGTTATGTTGAACTATCCCTCATTTCGTTCAAACTGAAATACACAGCACTGTTTTTGAATCGAACATAAACTGAATTTGAATGCTACAAGCTAATCTAGCTAGCCAGTCAAGCGGGGGAAAGGTGTAAAACGACGAGAGGGAAGAAATCATGAACTCAATGCATCAATGGTATCGCCCTACAAAAAATGCCTCACAAAAGGTCCAACAAAAAGGGGGTGTTCCAACAAGAAGAAAAGCAAAGTCGGCCAGCGGAATCAAACTCCTCACTGACACTTCTGAGCCTTGCGACTCATAGCTACGGCGTCGATCTCCAGGCGGTCGTCGTCGGCCTTGATGTTCTGGCATCCGCCCTCGGGCCGGCAGAAGATGGTCTTGGAGTCCGGGAAGATGGAGTACGAGCACTGGCACGTCTTGGACGGGTCCTGCTGGTACTCGAGCGCCAGGTGCAGCGTCTCGGGTCCGACCTCCGCGCAGCGGAACTCGCCGAGGTCGCGCGGCGGGATGTCTTCTTGTCTGCGGGTCGCGACGAGGTCGAAGAACTGTTGGTCGAAGGTCAGCGCTGAAAGTAGAAGGAAATAGAGGGGGAACTTACGATGTTGCCGACTTTGACGGAGCCGCCGAAGGTGCCGTCCTGGCTGTCTTTGTCGCACTGGGGGGGATGTTAGTGGAGGGATCTTTGGGGTCTATGTGAACATAAAACTTACGTTGTCCATGATAGACTCGAGAGTCCTGGTGCAGTTGCCAACGAGCTCCTTGAGGTTAGAGCCCTCGAACACGCTGCCGACAGCATCGGGACGGTACGCATCAGTGAAGCGCAAGTTATCCAGCTCGAGCGCAGAGTAGACGAAGAAGTCTCTCTGGTTGCTCTTCAAGTAGTCGACCGAGCTGACAAAGTCCTTATCATCGGAGCTCTCGTTACGCCACTTCTGGATGTAGGGCAGGATGACGTGGCGCTCGAACCACTGGTTGTCCGGGTTGTACTTCTCGCAGAACTGTCGCGCGGAGTCGGAGCCCTCCTGGCGGGTGAACTTGACGAGGTCGCCGAGCTTGAAGCGCTTGTCGCCCGCGGACGCGCACTCGAACTTGACGACCTTGTTCTTGTTGATCGCGCTCTTGTTCTTGTAGATGTTGGTGACTTCGTTCTGGAAGCGGTCGTTGAACTCCTTGGGGTACTCTTCGTAGGTGGTCATCTGGGCCCCCTCGAGGCTGGCGAGCGGGACCTCCGAGGTTGTCGTGTTGAGGTCGGTCAGGGCGCCCTTGTTCGGGTGGAGGATGCCCTCGGTGAACTGCTTGAGGCCGACGACGAAGGTGCCTTGGTTGCTGGATGTGAGGACGGGGGTGCCGTTGCCGGGGACGGCGTTGACGACCGGTGGCAGCCAGGGGTAGACGAAAGCCTCGGGTTGGACGTTACCAGTAGGGTTGCTCTGTAGGTAGTAGGAAAGGGCGTAGAGAGCGTATGTGTCGGCTATGATGACGTTAGTATGTTGGTCATAGACTGTGCATCAGAGGTGAAGAATGAACCTACCGTTCAAGGAGCTCCAGTGCTTCTCAGACTTGGACACTCGTGCAAGGATCCTGGCGCACATGGCGCCGTAGCATTGGTACCACAACGACTGCGCTTGGTTGTCGTTGACGAAGGGAAGCTTGACGTTCAAGTCCGTGATCTTATCCTCCAAGTGCTCCAGCCTTGGAAGGTGGTGGATCATTTGTCGGAGAAGTGTAGTAGCTACGAGCGTCAGTCACAAGTCCACAACTCTGCTTCGGAAGTCTTCTTACCTTGGTTCCTGTGATAAGCATCCAAGTTGTACATGCCATAGACGGGTCGAAGCTCCCCGCTGACCCTGGTCTGATAGACATGGTTCTCCAAGTTCGACATGGAGAAGAAGTCATTGCAGAAGGTCATCGAGATCTCCGGGTTGTCGTCCCTCTTGCGGATGCGAGAGTTCATCACCGGCTGGCTCGCGCCGGCGTAGTTGATGCTTCCAGAGGTGCCGTAGATGCCACCCCAGGCACCTGCCTTCTTGCACATCTCGTTGTCGGTCACGATGGTGGGCGATGCGTCGCAGTTGGCGGTGATCTTCCACCTGCGGTTGGCGATCTCCTGGAAGACCGTCTTCATCCTGGTCTCTCCGCCGAGCTTCTTGATGGTTGCGGGACCGAAGAGGTCATTGCCTTGGTACGAGATGTTCTCGACGTTGTCGCTGCTGGGAGCTTCGTTGACGAGCTTAATCTGGCTCTGGACGTCCTGCCATGCGAGCGCAATGGCCCTCTGGCGGCTGTCGTCGCAGGTAGTGTTGAAGGTGAAAGGTAGGTCCTTGAGGTCGGCAATATTAGGGAAAACTGCAGCTGGCTGCTCCCCTACATCTTCTTGAGAACCGGTCTCCTGGGCGTTGATACCCAGGACGGGGAGCAAGAGCGCAGCATGGATGATGCGGCCGTTGAAAATCATTCTGTATAACCAGCGCGATAAGCGGAGAATGATTTAAGGAACTTGTCCGAGCGGTTGATAGTGGCGTTGATTAAAAACTAATCAGTAGAGGAGCTGGGTGGGTAAGTTGTAGGACAAAGTCGCATATATAGGTGGTCGGCCTGGTCAGGGTTTTGGATGGATCGTGGTGTTGACAACATTGTGGTTGTATATGTATTGGCTATAGAGGCCACAATCATCGTGGGATCGAGAATACCAATGGTAACAGCAAACTCACAACTTCTGCCTTTTCGCAAGCGATGACCTGTTCATTGCCTTGCCCTATACGTTGACAGTGTTCCTTCGAGGCACAGACAGCCTTGTCGAATCCTCAAGAACCCCAAATGACCAGGCTAGAAGAATATATAGAATAGACAGCCAATTTCGCGCGCACTCGATGGATTCACTTCCTCTCAGTGCCTCTTGATCCCTCATGGTGCCTCTGGTGCCTCTATTCAACACCGTCAGATGGTCGCGCCGTCGCAGTCTTGAAGTCGTGATTCCATATCTGCAAACGTTACCTCTATTCACATCGCGCTGCGCGCAATCATCAGCACTCTCGCGCACATGTCGAAGATATCTTCTTCGCATAGGTAGGCCATGAACTTAAATCCTGCAAGTAAATGAATCCATCGCGACGAGAATACATCACAGCCGGGTCGTCGCACTCCATAGCCAAACATCGAAGTTCAGAAGAAACGAGTGTAAAGTTGTCGAAGTTCCACCCCTGCCACGACTCCCTAGTCGTCTCACACAAGCGCCACCACTTAAGCGATATCGAACGGTGTCATCTCCTTCCAGCGAAGAGAAAAGAGAGAGAGAGAGGAGAAGGCGCGAAAAGAAAATGTAATCGAATCCTCCGAACTTGACATGAAACCACGTCTTTGCCTCTTCTTACCCCAGCAGATCCGCAATCGGTTATCACGGCTTATTGGAGGAGAAATTTTGGACACGGTGCTCGTGGGGCGGAATGAACTACATTTCTGCGCCACAGTATACCTGCTGCTGCTGATTGATTGAGATATTCGATAGTAGAGGTGATATAAGTAAGAAGGATGTCTGGCCTTTTTGGTCGGGCCTAGGAACCCGTTATTGCCGTCAGTTGCTCCTCGTATGTTTGGAGGAAGCGGCTGGTGATCCTAGGAGTTTGGTACTAAGCTGTGCTGAGAGGACTTGGTCGAGATAGAACTGTGTCAGGAAGATGTTTGCTTTCGCAGGTATGGTGAAGTGTTGGTGAGGCAATCACGTGGTGTACATAAAACTGAATAGCCTCAATTAAGTCTACTTCCACCACACTATAAAGCTTGCTCGTTCGAGATTGAATCTCAAGTCTTATACAAATATTCGTAGAATGAAGTACACACTTAGTTGATCCAATGCATTCCATCCCATTCCAATCCATTCATCTACAATCCAGCTCACTTCCTTCACTACCTATTCTTCCCATGTATGACGGTTCCTTGCTCCAGAGGATCATCAACAATGACCTACATTTGATTGACAAGGACAAGGTTAGCAGATATTGACTATACGACAGGCACAGCATCACGGGTGCACGAGCACTACCATCCAAGATTAATGAATGGACCAAAAGAGATTCAAGACAATGATTTTGATCAGTAGGTACTTATAGCCATACCCTACTGCCACCGTCACCATCACCATCGCCAACCATCCATGCCTCCACACTCATCCCACCATCTCATCGTCCAACATGAGAGCCTCGCTCTCGTAACCAGACTGAACAAAACCGGCAGGGAACAAACGGGATAACACGAGCGAGTCACCAAGTGTAGTATGATCTAGGAAAAAAGGCTGAGGTGGATTTCGGTAGTAGTAGTAGAAGGTAGTAGAGCAGTAGTCTCATGATGATGGTGATGGTAACGGCAAAGTAGGCATTTTCGCGTGTACGCAGAACAAGCCCACCCAGAGTTTGAGAACAAGACCTGAGTCCGTCCTTCCCAGAGAAAAAAAAGAGGAAATAAAAAGTGGTATGGCAGCGAAGAAAGAAAACATAGTCAAGAAAAGAAAATGGTCCCAAGCGCCCCAGATTCCCGCATGTGAGAGGACTTTGCCCGTGTCGGTCCGTGGAGATGGATGGATGCAGGTGCGTATTATGTTGAGGGTGCGGCCGTAGCGCTTTGGAAGAAATGACGCCGGGTGGAGCTTCGAGGATGTAACAGGGTATGGTGGTAGGAACATCGAGGAAAGGTTTTGTATCGTAGGAAGGCCAGAAAATTAAAGGAACTTTCTCACAGTCATTCGTGGTCGTTGCATCGCCACATGATCTCGCGTAGTATTGTTACAGGCGTCTTTTATGCCCAGATGCGGAGCTGTAGCGTTAAGTTAGCTATGTGTTGACTTAACCAAGGAGCAACATCGCAACGTACCATGGAGTCCCATGAACCAGTGCATAGAGACAAAGCATCGTTGCTGACACCGAGACAGCTGACACGGTTGTCATGTCCTTGGAGGGTTCCTACGCGCTCGCCTCGGAGAACATCCCAGACCTATGAATTTGTTAGCGTCCTGCCGTGCCTTTCATTGCATATTCCAATCATTGCTCACCTTGCACTCGAAATCATCATAACCAGCGAAGAGCAGACGGCCGGAGACGGAGAAAGCGACGGAGGTGATACCGCAGACGGGCTCGGGAATCTGTTGACCAATTGTATTAGTAATATGCACATGTATCGCAATCTTGCGAGACAGATTTCACTCACTGTGTAGCTCTGGAGTTCGCGATCGGCGCGGATGTCGAAGAGGCGGCAGGAAGCGTCGTCGGAGCCAGTACCGAAAGCATTGCCGTTGGGGAAGAATTGGATGGCATTGATGTCGGAGTCGTGAGCGGCGAAGGTCTGGACGCACTTCTGCTGTCGGATATCCCAGAGCTTAGCGAAAGCATCGCAAGCACCGGAGACGAACTGGTTGTGGTCGAGAGGGTTTATGCTCAAGCTCATGACGTCTCCAAGATGGTCGGCAAATTCATGGACCTTTGAGCCAGTCTCCAAGTCCCAGAGCACGCAGGTCATGTCACCGGAAGAAGTGAGGATGCGCTTGTCGCTGATGAATCGGCAGCAACTGAGGTATCCGGAGTGACCAGAAAGTTCGCGGGCGACGCGAGTTGGGCCTTCCCGTGCGGAGAGGTTGTAGATGGAGCAGATGTTGTCAAGACCACCGCAGGCGACGTAGTTGCCGGACGGGGAGTATGCGCAGGTCATGACCCATGAGGAGCGGAGAGGAATGGCGTGGACCTTGTTCGTGGTGTATGCATCCCAAATGATGAGTTTTCCATCCTGAGAGGCAGAGACGAGATGCCGTCGGTCGGTCGACCAGTGCATAGCATAGATCTTGGCGAGATGGCCCTTCAGGGTGCGCTTCGTCTTCATGGTGAGTCGGGGCAGAGCCTCGACACGCTGCTTCGCGACATCGCGGACTGGAGAGAAAATGTTAGCCTTGAGCAAGAGAGAAGAAGAGAAGATGTGAGATGGTAATTGGGAGATGGGAGAGGTTCAGCGCAACGTACGGGTGGTGTCAGCGAGCTCGTCCTTCTTGCGCTTTATTCTGTCCTTGAGGGCCTCGGCATCGCGCCTCGCGACCTGTATCTTCTGCTGGATGGATTCTGAACTCATATCGGCCATGCTACGATGTGAGAATCACAGAGGGGAGGAGGGAGAGGAAGAGATGGAGGTGTGTGGTTGGAGGTTGTTGTGGATGTGGAGATGGCGAAGGGGCGTCGTGAGGAGTTGGCGAGGACAGGCAAGATCCAGGGGGGTCCGCGCGCAGGGAGTGCAGCGACGGGGGAGTCGGAGACTGGGGGGGACGCGGACACGAGGCTGGGAACGAGGGTGAAGACCTGGATGCTGGACGAGGACGAGGAGGTTGTCGCGCGCGCAGAAAGAAGAGAAGAGAGGGAAAGAGAGAGCAGCAATTGCTTGCTTGCTGTTTAATGAGGGAGCGGATGGGGAGGGTGAGAATGGAAGAGATGAGTAGAAGGTGTTTTTGTCTTGTCGTCGGTGATTAGCAGTAGGAGAAGGAAGCTACTAGGATGGATGGTAAGTAAGTGGTAACCCAGTAGGCAATAGTAGTACGAGAAGGAGGAGAGTGTGGTTAGGCGTGGGAACGGGATCGTTAGTTAGAGTGAGAGAGCAGACCGCCGTAGATTGCTGTAGCTAGCCTGTTGGAAGCAGTTAGTGAGTGTGCAGGTGGTGATGGATAGGGTAGATTGGTAAACAGGAGGGAGGACGTGGAAGTGGAAGGACTGGGAGGTGAGTGAGAGTGAGTGAGAGTGAGAGTAAGAAAAATTCAAGTGGAGGATGGAGGAGATGGGGGATTAGGAGGAGGATGGGACAGATTAGGAATGGTCTGGGCCAGAATCGGACCAATCAATCGATACCAGCTACTCGAACGGGTCTAGTGTAGATGCTTGGTTGATGACTAGCCACGGTTTAGGCGGAAGGCTGGGAGATTACACAGTAGTAGGTACATGTAGGTACATTACAGTACAGTATTGTCTGTGAGGTACGAGAGATGATTTAGGTAGCCAGTAGTGACAATTAGTAGTATCCATTAGTGGTAATTAGCAGAGAGAGCAACGGGAGATGGTCAATGGGGAGAAAGGGCCGAACGCCGGATTTCTAACATGCTTGGCTTCATCTTTTCTGTCTCTGCTCTGTCAGGTCTCTCCTTCGTGCTGCTTCTTCCTCTTCCTCATTTCCAATATCCCAATTGTTCTTACTTCACACATTTTGCGACCTTTCGACCTTTTTCTCTCTTCGGCTCAGTTCAGTTCGGGGGGACGATCTAAAGAATTGGCTGGCCACTAAGCCGCAGGGAACTGTGGGCATGGACATTGATGGTCTGCGTTCGTCTCTCGCTCCGTCGGTTTAAGCGAATTAGTCCGCGACACCACTACTCGATTCGGACGACCAGCGAGATGGATGGCAATCATTGAATCAAGCAAGCATCCAGATACACCCTCTGTGGTGGTGGAACATCTCACTATCATCATCGTAAAGTACGAAGGAGAGGTCGAAGAGCATCGTGTTGATAGATAGTTTGTTACCGACCCTGATTGGAGCGATGGTTGAGGCTTACAAGGGAAGGAAGGTGTATGACTAGTGGGTACGGGGTAACTAGTAACAGTGATAATAAGCAGCAATAATGGTTGCTCTAACAATCCATACCTCTTCTTGACCTTTTCCATCTCTTTTAACTACTGTGTAAGGTCAAGATATTTTGACATGCATCGGATTATGTGTGCGTTAATGTGCGCGCGCAAGTGGCTGGGTTGGCATGGGCAGTCAAAGTGTGGAAGAGGCGCACGGGTGGGCAGCCATCGGGTCATATCACTCCTTCTTTGCTTCCATCGATTAATCGAGTCAACTTCTAGACCGATGCGCTCCTCTTGGAAGCGATCATGCACACAGTATGGAGAACGGAATCCATTATTACTGAAGTGCAATTCCAGGAGACATTTCTCAGATGGACTTTCCCCTTTACTCAATCCTGGATCGGGTAGGTATTGTTGAACCTCAGTAGTCAGTCGTCTCGTAGGAATTGAATCGCGAACGAGGTCTGTGGCTCTTCGCTAGCGTATATTGCGCGACCGATAAGGGCTAGCGTTGGAAGCTAAACAGCTTCAGGGGAAGGAACGAATGTGGATGGGGAAGGGGCCGAGAGGAAGCTAGAGAAGGGAAGAACGAAAGAGAAAGGAACCTTATTGGGAATGTTACATGGGAGGAAAAGCAATAGGAAAAGGAATAAGAAAAGGAAAAGAAGGAGAATGATCAACAACGCAGAAGCTGCAATGGAAGCTGACAAGAAGCCGTGACAGAAAAGCACAAGGTGCAGGCTGATGCAGGCACCAGATGCAGACCCATTATTGGCGGAGACAGAGGCAGGGGGGGAAGAACGGGGTTATCATCGTCTGCATATCGCGGACCCTGCCGTGGGAATTAGTTCTTAGGGGAGTATTACAGACATTTGTATGCATTATTGCCAGCCTACAGGTATTGGTATATTCTGTAAAGGATGGGTATATTCGGTGATTATATACTCAGAACTCCTTGTTGTACTTGGTAATGTTCGAGAAGACAAAGCTCATCTTATCGCTATTCGCTCTTTCCAATTGGTCACTCTTTTGGCTGCATACATCCCTATATAATTACCTAGGTACTCCGTACCGAGTACGGATACTTCCACAGGTATCCTCTCTTCTTTCATCCCATCACCTCCACGAACGACATCTAACTCTTTCAGTCTCTACTCTATATTGACGACCCCTACAAGTTAGCTGGGACTCTGTGCAGTTGGTGGTCGATGTGGAAGTGGGTATGAGCCTCTCCTAGTTCTAGTTCTTCCTTCGTTAAACTTGAATTAGCGGTCGCTCCGGGCCCTAGGCAGAGAATCACACACCACATGCCACACAGTAGTTACAGTCGTGACACTACGAAGAAATCGTTTACCTCCATTCGCTAGCCTCCTATTCCATTGCTCCATCTTGTTGCATATCGTTCCCCTTTACCTCCATCATTGGCCTGCATCTACCTCACAACTTACTCTCTTGAGTCTTAATACTACAAGGTAGCTACATAAGATATACAGGGGAATTGTCATCATCCTACTAGCTGCATACGACTTCGTGAGTGCCTCTGCCACCTCACACCTTATTCCAACCTTTACCCACCCTATTCATCATCTCATTCTCACCACCACAATTATCATCAATTACATCTTCATCATCAACTATATCCGCACCCTATATCTATTTCTCATACTGGGTAGATAGTGCTCACTCCACGAACAACACTGCCCACCACCATGAGCACAGTGCCTCTACCGGTCGATCTCGATTTCACTAGGAGACTGCCTAAGATCGAGGTAAATTAAATTATTGTCTGTTCTTACTCGTATTACAAACTTACGAGTAGCCCTCCACACTTCTTCACTCTGCATTAGTTGCTTCCCTCACTCCCTTCCCGAGTCTCCACCGACATGTCGCCAAGGCCTGCTTTCCACTATCCGTCTTCCACTCCGCTACCCTATCCCTCTCCTACTCTCTTACAAATGCTACTCGCACATGAATGAACTTGCCGCTAACATGACGAATGAACGCCCCTTCACAGCTCCATGCACACCTTACCGGCAGCATATCCCGCCATTGTCTCCATCAAATATGGACGCACAAGACCGCAAATGGTTCTCCTCTGGACCTAGAAGATCCATTGATCGCCATCCCTCACGGAAGGGTCGACTATGACATTAAAACGTACGCTCCAGAACTTTGCCATCTTACTCGCCATAGTCTGAATTGTAACGTCTGCCCTCCACATATCTGGCCCATTCCCGTTTTAGTCCGATATTCTTGTTCCGCTCCACCTGCTTCAATATCCATTCCAGCATATTCGCATACCATTGATCATTGTTGCTCTAATTGTTATACTCCCTCCTTGCTCCGACATGGTTTGATGCACCACCGACAATTACATCGATCCGCTACTTCGCTTCCTTGTTTGGGGAGCTAGTAAGGCAATTTCGACGCCATCATTCGTGTCTCGTGAAATTGTTATTACGCACGTTGCGCTTTGCCTATTGCACTTTGATGTACGAAGAACGACAGCTGACAAATGTTTTCTACGCCAGGTTCTTTCCACTCTTCTCCTCGTACATCTATAAGTTGTGCAATGACGTAGACAGTATCAAGTATTGCCAAACTCGGATCACAGCCAATTGATTACAGCGTCTCTGACACACTTGATAGATACTCTACACGTGCAGTCCTCGACGATTTCCAAAAGGATGGCGTCGTCTATCTTGAGCTACGAACCACACCGAGGAGCATTCCCCAGCAAGGTCTCTCCAAGGATGACTACGTGAAGACTGTTCTCGCCATACTGCAGGCGCATAATGAGAATCCTTCCAATACCATGAAAACATTCCTCATCCTCTCTGTTGACCGCCGTAACACTGTGGCCGAAGCAGAAGAGGTCGTCGACCTCTCCATCAAGTATCGTTCGGCAGGAGTAGTGGGTGTTGACCTTTGTGGCAATCCTGCTGTAGGCGATGTCCGCATCTTCACTCCAGTATTTGCGCGGGCAAAGACGGCAGGTCTCAATATAACTCTGCACTTTGCTGAGATTCAAGAATCGGGAACAGATCAAGAGCTAGACACTCTTCTTTCATGGGATCCTGATCGACTGGGTCATGTGATTCATGTCAGCGACGCTTTTCGCGCGAGAATTGAGTCGCAGCATATTGGCGTTGAACTCTGTCTCAGCTGCAATGTCCACGCCAAGATGATCACTGGTAGCTTTCCTGATCATCATTTTGGTACTTGGAGACACAGCTCTGTTCCCGTTGCCCTCAGTGTATGTGTACCTTGCACGCCATCGACAATAAGCTAATTCTCTTCCAGACAGATGATGTAGGTGTCTTCTGCAGCCCGCTCTCTCAAGAATACCATCTGGCGGCCACACACTTCGGTCTCGATCGTAAACAGACTCTCGATTTATCTGAAAGAGCTGCGGATTGCATCTTCACGGGAGAGGAACAGCGTGCAAGACTCCGTAGAATATTCTCTGAGTGGCATGAGTGAAATGCCTTAGTGTTCCACGCGGGTCATCCATATGTCTTGCAGTATATAATGCGTAAGCAGTCGTCGCACAAGAACCTATTCAGGATCTCCTCTGCAGAAAAACACCTGCAATTCAAGGGACTCCGTCCACAATTGATCATTCCTGGTACCAACTTTGCATTTCGCCGCGCAGGCTTACACGTAGCAGTCTGCAAAGTCGTTCTATGCAATCCTACGACTATCGTTCTGCCCTTTGATTTCTCATCATCTCCGTTGAGACGAGAGGACTGTCCAAGCGACAATCGCTGTGCCATATTTCTTACTTCTCGAGACAAATTCATGCTCATCACTCGGTACCTACCGTATTCTTCGCCCCCATAGTAACATCACTGTGGTACTTGGAACAGTTACGGTATTCGGCGTAGTAAGCCAGCTCGATGAGGAGATTACTGGACAGCGGAAGGAGTCTTGGCATCATACGCCTACAAATGCACATTCTAGTTCTTCTTTTACTGGCCGAATATTGCAAAGTGCAATCCATCTCTCCAGCTGCTTACCCATTACTGACCAAGTCCTGCCCTATGCGGTGAGTTAGTATACAATTCTTCACGTGCTCAGGCGGCACGGCAAGGTTGATGCTCGGCAGTGCATTAGCGAACGGGACGCCCCAGTGGCTCAGTCCTGGACTCTCTACTGGGGAATACCGAATCCGGTATGACGCAGGCTATTTTCACTCAGGCAGTGAATGTTGGTGGAGTTGGTACAGTAAGGGCATACGGACATTGAGAACAATTTACGATCTATAAGAACGCGATCGAACATGAATATATCGGAATCATCACAACAACAGCATTCAACAACTTCCAGTACATCTTCCTCTTTTTCCTTACGTCTCTATTTCCTTTGGGTTTTTCCATTATCTCCTTGATACAATCGCTCAATTTCCTTTTGAAACTTTGGGAATATCTTCTTTTTGGGAAACTCTCAACATAAACCTAATCCAACTCAAAACCAACCACAACCACCAAACAACAACAACCATGTTCTCCACCACCACCACCATCTCCACCGCCTTCTCCCTCCTCCTCACCCTCACCAACGCCCTCCCTCACCCCCTCCCCTTCGGCGACCCCACAAACCCCTCCATCGAATTCTACTACCCAGCCACCCTCTCCCTCTACAACTCCACCTCCGGCTCCATCGCCTACGACAGCCCCACGGGAGCCCTTCAATCCTCCCCCGGATCCCCCCACACCATCTCCACACTCATCGAATTCTACTTCAACAACCCCAACTCCGCCTCCAAGACGTGCGAATTCAAGTTCGAGCTCGACGACCCAGACTACGTCATCGCGCCGTCGTCGTCCCTCGAGTTCGACGTCTACACCTCCACCGGCGCGGCGTCCAAGAGCAGCGCCGGCTGGGGCGCCAACGACGGCGGCAAGGGGAACCAGAGGGGCAACTTCATGGGACGCTTGCGGGCGACGCCGGGGGGGCAGGCGGAGACGGTCATGGGGAGTATGCTGTTTGAGTGCGGGGCGGCGGAGGCGGGCGTCGCGAAGGGATGGGAGGTCGTGCCGGTTGTGACGGCTGGGACGGCAGGGATGGATGTGGTGTTCAGCAAGAGGGATGGAGCTTGGATTGAGTTTAAGTGAGCGGGGAGATGTGGTCCGGTCAATTCGGTCGGTCATGGGGAGAAGTCGATGGTGGCTTGGGGGCTTTTAACCTCTTTTCTCATTCAGTCTTTACTTTGAGTATTTTTGGGGATTTTGGTTTTGGACTTGAGCATTTTTGTTTGCATTTTAGATCAGCGAGCGAGCGAGCATTTTGGGTAACTTGGTAATAGTCATCATACTTTGCATAACATTTATATCTGAATCTACATTTATATTGTTTCCTATCTCCCGAGTCACCGTTCGTCTTGCCCTCTCTCTTGCGTAAAACTTCCGGCATACACCTCATTGATTCATCATTGAAGAACTACACTCCTCGCTCTCTTTTCCCCTGAAAGGGGGGAGGGAGGGAGGCTATATAAGCCTCCCTTCACTCATTCCTCCCTGAAAATCGCACGCACACAGTGACATCCATCTCCCCTTCTCCCCTAAATAACCCCCCAACCTAGCAAACCTCTCCACAAGCCCATCCTGAATCCTGTACTGCTCCTCCTTCTCATCCGTCGCCCTAGCAAAGAACCCACACCTTCCCTCCTTACACACGAGGTGCGGGCCACGCGGCGCCACGGCATGGCTCCGGCCGTTGATCTGCAACCTGGCGATGACGCCGCGGTCGTCGTCCGAGAAGCCGGGAAACTTGCCGCACGGGTGGCATTTGAAGGAGTGGCGGGGTGGGAGCAGATGTAGCAGGTTAGAATGGACATGTTGGTGATGGGTGAGGGGTGAGGAGGTTGCTTGGGCGTGGTTTTTGGCTGGAGATGAGAGGCGGGGGTGTGTAGGGTATGCTTTGAAGGCTGAGAGTAGAGACTCTGATGCTTGGAAATGCGGTACCAGAGGGTTCAGGATACAACGTCGTATGAGTGAGTCGAAATGTTGGTGATATTTTCCGCTTGGGACGCGCAAGTAGTAAATAGTCTTCGGTGATGTGGTGCCAGGACGTCCAAGACCTCCAAAAGAAGGTGTGAAAGACAGATATGGAGCCGGAGGACTTCAGTCTTACTGTGCCGCATTCAAGTATAAAGAGTCGTTCAGCTACCACCTTTCATTTCAGTGCCACGGCTTTTCATTGTGACCACCTACTTTCTGGGTTGTTTCGAATACTTGACCTCACCATTAGTCAAAACTTCTTTGTTGGCGGCGGCAATCTCGTTTTTTGGAAATTCTTTGAGCCGCTCGGTAGCATACTGCATAGCCCTCTTTCCCCGATCATCTTCTTCCCAGATGTTCAGTCCAATCTCCTCGCAAAGGTAGTCCAGTACTTCCCCTGTGATTCGACCTGTTCTAGCGGCATGGTGCAGCAAAGTTCTTTTATTGGCATCTCGTTTGGTCATATCGACACCATGTTCCTGAAAGACGCGTAGCCCTTTGATTTCCAGTCTGTAAGTGCCGGCATATAAGTGTCCAAAGTTTCGACCCCTTTTATCGATGCATGAAGGAACATCTTGGCTTATTTGCAGTATTGCGCAACAACCATCAGTGTTCATCCAACCGTGATTAAAAAGTAGCCTCTCGCCAACTTCAAAGTTTTTTGAAACGGCAAAGTAATAAGCATTTTTCCATGACTTGATATGCCATGCCAAAGGAGAGTAGCCCTGATCGTTGGCTCTTAATCCATCTACACCTTCCTGAAGCAGAAAATTGACTGCTTCCGCTGTAGGGCCTGGCACCCCAAAAACATAGTGTAAAGCATTGTTGCTAAATTTATCCAAGGAGGCTTCGATGCAATTCCCTCGTTTTTGCGTTGTCAATCACAAAGTTCAAGGTCTCGAGATCCTTAGATTTCGCGGCTAGATGGAGTGCAGTGGCACCATCGATATCTACCGCGGTGAAGTCTGCGCCTAGGGAAAGCAATTTGCAAGCTGCTTCGTGGACACCAAGTATACAGGCAATATGAAAGGCCGTATGCTGTAGATAGTCGCGCGCATGGATATCTGCGCCTCCCGCTACGAGCAGGTCGATTACCGAGACGAAATCCTCGAAAGGAACTTTTAAGCCCTCTGTTACCGAAAGTTTTAAGCCCTCTACTGTAAAATGCAATGGAGTCTTGCCTTTATCGCATGTTGAGTTTGGGTCAGAATTGTGCTGGAGAAGAAGTTTGACCATTGCAGGTTGCAGATAAGTGCATGCAAAATGTAAGACTGTAGAGCCAGGCTGGTAGTAGTCGTACAGCGACCCGGAACCAACGGGTCGTGCATAATGCTTGAACTTCACGTCAAATCCTCGATCAAGCAGTAGAGCAACCGCAGGTCCATTTCCTTTGGAAACGAATATCGATAATGGCGAGTCTCCTGACGACGTCAACGCATAAATTGGAGTTCCCTTGTCTAGTAGATACTTGACCATGGACATTGGACACCCCCAAATTGCAGCAGTGTGTAGGGCATTGCCTAAAAGCTCATATCCGAGTTTGAAATTAGCCGTTACATCGGCCCCACCTTCTATCAATAGTCGAGCCATCTCTTCATTTTGATGCCGGCACGCCGAATATAGAGGCGAGTCACAATCTTCTAAGTCAGGAAGAGCACCATTCGCGAGGAGTAATTGAACCAAATCATAATGACGACCGGATGCTGCTAGAAGTAAGGGACTGTTTCCTTCGTATGGTTTGTTGATCTGATCAGTTTTATCTTCTTGGAGCTTCGAAATGAGACACCTCATGATATGAAGGAATTGGTATCTTGCCGCAATATAGATACCCGTATAATTCGATGTATTGTAGTGCCTTTGACACGGTACGGCGTGGGGATCGCTGCCAACTTCAAGGAGGTGGCGAAGGTGATAGTCATTGAATAAGACACTAGCACGCTCGCATACTTCTGGCTCAACAGCATGAACGTGCTTGCTCCAATATGCTGAAGCATATCCTAGAAAACCATGATCCTTGAACCAGGCTTCCTGAGTTGCTTGATCCACTCTCTGATACCCTTGGTTGCAGGTTGCGCCACCGTTTTTGCATCGGGGGAAAGATAGATACGTCAAACAAGTAATGGCAATCCGTGTTTGAGCAGCTGGGTCCCATTCATCTTCGAGTGTCTCAAAGTATTCCTGGGTAGTGTAGTGCACGAGGCGTACGATCTCACTTTGCTCATCGATGATTACGAGACCGGCACAAACAGAAACAGCATCTTCGATGAGAGGTTCATTGCCCGGATCATATTCCTTGTTGCCTTCTTCCACAGCTAGAATTTGACATAGCTCACGTGTGGTAAGCGGCCTCTTTGCGAACGTGATCCAGGACAGGACTTGCTTTGCAAGTTCGTGGTCGCTTTGCGGCTGGCTTTTTATTCTTTCGAGAGCATCCCCGTATGCCTTACGGAGGACAGAATTGTAGGCCTCTTGAAGCTTGCCATCGGTAGAGGCCCTTTCAAGTGAGTCCGATGATTGGGCGAAGCTTCTAAGCGTTGAACAGACTTGAGTGATTCTTTTCTTATGCCGCAACGAATCGATGTGCAGGCGCGCAAGGAGAAACCTAAAGCAGAGTAAGTAGGTGTTAGGTACCAGGAAAATATTGACACACATTCCATTAGCAGCTTTGGTGATTGCTGACTGTATCTGTTCTTGGAGGTTCTTATCTTTCTGAATAACCTTCGGTAGAAAAGGGATCTGCCCCTCTACATAGTTCTTCACATCATCATCGCTTGCTCGTACTTCCAATCGTGGCGAATCTTTGAATCGTTCGATAATCCCTGGCAACGTTCGCGAGGTGACAAGAAGGTGGACGTCGTGTTCTGCTTGGAATTCTCGCAGAATGGAAACTAGTTTTTCACAAGAATAATCATCTTGAGACTCATCCAGAGCATCAATAACAAAATATGTGGTTGGGAAGTGCAAAAGCGTATTATTGAGCGTATTGATGTGGTCTTTTAGCGATGGTTTCGTTCCTTTGCCTTCGTGTTTATGACGTAGCTGTTTTACGCATTCGGAGAGTGATAGTCGGTCTTCGAGCAATTGCTTGGTCAAGGCTGCCAGCAAGCTGGTGACATCTTGCTTGTCTTTGTGATTCAAATAGATGTAAGCAAGTCCATGAGGTCTTCATTTGATGGTTTCATATATACGGCGAACGGTGGATGCTGCCAATAGAGTCTTGCCTGCTCCAGGCATCCCAAGGCATAGTAGGGTTTCCTTCGGTTCTTTTACCCACTTCCTCAGCTCCGAGGACTCTAGGAACCACTGTAGGGTTCCTTCTTGCTTACGCTGAATGATATCCGATTGCTGAGCAGGGTAATCCAGGGGCGAGATCCAGTCCATGAGCTTGCTATGTTCCTCACTGCTTTGAGAATTACGCAGTTCTTCGATGTTGGAGTTCATGCGAGGTAAATGCTCTGGAATCATTTTGGTATCGTCTTTGATAGCTTGAGAAAGTTCACTTCTGCTATTAGTAGTCTTCTGATGAAACACGGAGGGAAAATTACAAGTGGTCCAACTGCAAGGCTTCATTGATCAACGACTTCAGGCGTTGTAACTTGTCGAAAATGCCTTTTATCTCCGTTTTTTGGAAAGTCCACATTACAACGTCCTTGACATTCCTTCGACTGAATCCAACTTCTAAAATTGACTGCAATGCTCTTAAGGATTCTTCGTACTGGGCGATTGGACCATCCTTAGTCATTAACGCTTGAGCGTTGATATACCATGCCTTGTCAAGGTTCCTCTCATCCACTCGACCTTTCAATCTCCAGAGCGTAGTATGAAGATCCGACAGCTCGAGTCGACACTCGTCCAGGTATTTGGGGGCATTGCGGACTTCGACGAAGAGTCCAAGAACCTTATAACAGAGGCCTACTATTGAGGCAACGCCTGCCACGGGATCCATGGAAGAGCGGCTCGAGAGCAGACAGGCGAAGTGTAGTATTGCCAGAGAATTATGGAGGCAAAAAAGGAGGTTTGAAGAAAACAATGTTAACAAAGCTGAGGCCGAAGTGCCTCAGCCAGAACATCTATTCGCAGCAGTATGTTGTACGTGATCTACCATCGTCTAGCTCACTCTTGAACGAGTGCTACTGTTGAGGTCAGGCGACCTTGAATAGGTATGCGTAGAACGATCGCATGATGCTCATAGGCTGCTCGTAGGCGCCTGTTGGACGCTCGCTGGAGGCTTGTAGAACGCTCATAGGACGTTCGTAGGACGTTCGTAACACGCTTAGAGACGTGTACCCAAAACCCCGCCTCTCTCATGTCACTACTCGGAGGCAACTTGGAAGGCATGTGCACATTGAGAGAATAGCGGAGAAAAATGACTGGCTAATACACGGACACTGTAATTTCTCAACAATACATCTGGTGAAAGGCTTGCGCAATACAGGTAGTACTTGAGCAGTCTACTGTCACTCTACATGATTGCCCAGAGCACCAATCAGGGGATTGGATACAGTTCAATGACCCTTGACGAAAGGCCATCCAGCCAAGACTTTTAGTATGATTTTATTTACCCCATTGAGTAAGTTTCGAGAAAAACCGTCGATTTCCCCGAAAAATGTCAGCGCTAACAGCGCCTGAACGTCCAGGTCAACCTTCCAGATAGGGTAGCAGAGCGGCATCCATCGATTGTAAGGAAATGGCCACCGGCGCATCGGCGAGTTTCGTCAATCAGAAAATGGTATGAAAATGCCTAGAAGAGTAGGTTGAGGAAAGCCGTCGATTGTAGTATTCAACCGCAGCTCGCCGAACACTTGGCGGCATGTATGCCTTTGGGAATGCCGAAAACACATAGAAGAGGCAGGCCTGTATCGTGAGTCTAGGAAGCTGTATTTTGAGTCGAGTTTATACAATCTGGATCGCCCCTCAATGCCGAAATGATTCCCATACTTGAGAAATCCTGAGCAATTGTGATCATAGCCAATGTGAACGTACTTTGCTCCCCGCGTTTCCCACTGCCGAAGTAATCCCGAGCCACACAGAAATCTATCTCTCACAACCTACAACAACAACACGACAGCAACCAACGACCGACCGCCTCTACGATACGCCATCGGACCCCTCGAAATTCGTACGTAAACTTCCGATATGCCCTCAGTCCAAGTTTCAGGAGGAAAATTGGCCAGCTAACGAGTGGGCTGCTATTCATCAGATTTCGAAATTCCCACACAACACCACCCAATATGTCTCACGAGTCTATCTGGTATTCGCGCCCACGTAAGGAGCTCCACAACCCGAAAATCGCGGTTACAGTGATCTAACTGAATATTAGGCACCTACGGCAAGGGCTCTCGCTCCTGGTAAGCTCAAACCCAGAGCTCTCAATTCGGTTGTTGGACAATTTGATATTGGGGCGGATTACACAATGAGGGGGATCGAAAATTAGGAATCATGTTGAGGGGACAGAGAAAGCTGACCAGATTTACAGCCGTGTCTGCACTCACAGCGCCGGTCTCATCGTAAGTGCCTCGAGCGAGATATATCCCCTAGGAACGAGGCTGTTTGTCTAACACCATTGCAGAGGAAGTACGGCTTGAACATCTGCCGTCAGTGCTTCCGTGAGAAGTCCGCCGACATCGGTTTCAAGAAGGTACGAATTCAACATTTCTTAACGCAGACAACACAAAACTTCCACTAACACATCCACAGCACCGATAAATTCCCAATCGATTCGAATCAAAAAGGCATTGTGGAGGTATGGGCGTGATGGTGTACTGGAGTGACGACTTAGAGGCGGATGAATGACGATCAAAACAAAAAAGTGATTTGAGGGGGTGGACATTGCATTACCGGATTCCTCATGTCTTTTCCTTGGGATTGTTTCCTAGGTGCATACGGGCGGACGTTGCACGGTTCGGAGTCTACATCTACGGCGAATACGAAAACCGTACAATTACAATGTGCTATGATCAAGTGTGAATGCCAGTGAATCGTATATCATATCGACATGAAGAACTTGGGGGGTCGAAGCAAATGTTTCTCGTCTATATTCAGGATGCCGCGGATCGTAACAATAAAAAACAGACAAGCCTTGGTATATTTATAGAGAGCTCGTTTCCGGGAATTATGATAACAGTGGACTATGCAGCGCTTTATATCTTGACAATATCTACTCTTGCTCTTTCCCAAAGTTTATGTGCAATCGCAAGGCCCCTTTCCCTTTCGTCATCGCTGATGCTTGCTGGCTGAACCACGATTCTGGCATACGTGCCCGCAGCACGTCGTTTGCTGAGAGTGCCAGGGTTGATGACGAGGACAGACTCCACAACCTGATTTCTTCATTAGCACACTGAAATGATCTAGAGAGGGGGGGAAGAACTACCTTCACGCATCCTTGCAACACACTAGGCGTTATGAGAATGTCAGGGCGAACATTCAGCATTTCGCCCAGCTTCAGATAACTCGTGTCGAGCATGGTGCCCAACGGTAAGAAGGGGCTAGGACCTTCTTCCTCCTCTTGAGCCTCGGCGTCCTTCATCTCGACGTCTCCAGACCCATTCTTGAAAAGTTTCTCCTGTATATTGGCCAGCGGAGCCAGCTTTGCCTGTCCAGTTGGTGGGAAAACTGGCAAGAAGCTTCTTTGCTCAATCACATTTCTTGCACCGCGCTCGTACAGATTGATTGTCCTCGCTTTACCGCCGACAAGCTCCTCTCTCCTCAACATATCCAGAATATCGATAGACGACATACCAATGGTCATTTCGTTCATGGAGAGTGTCATAGGGTTTGTGACGCATTGAACTTGCTTCCCAAGACCCAACTCCTTCTTGAAAAACTTGTCTTGCGGCCATGCTGCATGTTTGTGGTGTGCGTCGCGGAGATTAGGAACAATGATCACATTGCAGGTTGGCACGCGCTGTGTGAAAGCTTGCACGGCAGATGAGATATGGTGTCTAAACAGGTCCGTCATGGTTGCTTGATCGGGATTCGTAACGTGAGGGGGTATGTCGAAATCACCCGATCGTATGAGAGGATGCTCTGCGTCGAGGAAAGGCCCAGAAAGGATCACGGCATCCGCAAGCGAAGTGGCAGCATTGTCGAGTAAAGTGTGTAAAGGTGCGTAATCGAGGTTCTGGTCGGTAGTATAAGGACCAGAAGCTACAAGAATGGTCAAAGGTCGTAAATTGTCAGGATCTGACTCTGGGGTATCAAGAAAGCGTGAGTTGAAAACGTCGAGTTCGTCTGGTTTTGAAGCGGGCTGATTCAGTAAGGGAAGCGCGAGAATTTCGTTTACTGTGAAAAAGTCGCCCGATGCATTGATGCCGCGAAGAGCAACAATTTGTCCGGGAAAGAAGTTGTATGATGTGAGGTTATCGAGTTTCAAAGGAACCCGGCGGCCAGAACCCCAACGCCGAGATCCTTCAAGCAAGATTGAGGCACCATTGAGTTTTCCTTCGCTACTGTCTGATGCGATACGGCCAATTGCTATTATCTCGCTAGGAGATTGATGTGAGGGATTGCCGAAGGCGCTATCGTCCAATTCGAGACTTTCTTGGATGAGCTGGCGAAATTCGTCTATGCGATCATCAAGAACTTCCGAGGCTTCTGATAATTTCATGGCCATTGTCTTGTATGTGAATTTGGACATGTCGGTGTTTGCCTTTAATTTGATGCGTGATTCGGCTGGGGGCTCTTCAGGTGGGTCGGAGAGGGGGATCTGGCCGTTCAATTGCTCTGTGATGTCGCCAATATGTTCGCGAGCACTGAAATCGAAGGACCTGTACATGATGAGCCTAATTGAGGAAGAATTCTAACCATAAACCTACGCTCCACCGTTTGTATCGCCTGGTGTAAGCCCACCAGCTGGTGAGCTCATCCCAAAAGTCTTGTTCGCTTTGCTTGTTCCTGGGGTTTGGAAATTCGATTTCCTCTTGACAGTGCCGGTCTGGGGAGTATTAGGTACGAGACCGTCCAGGCTATTGACCAAGTTAGCATTGAAATTCCAGAAAGTAGCCTGCAAACTTACAAGCCGAACACATCGTCAGCGCCTTTTGCACCAGAGCGGGGAGTCGGTGCGGTCCTGCGCCCATCTCGCCCTTGTGCCGCCTTCCCCTTGGACTCTCTCTCCAAAGTATCCTGAATGTTGGCTTTGAATTGCCTTGAAGTATTGAGGCTCAGCTTTGTGTCTTCTGCGCCCATTTTCATTGCATAAGCCTGCCATTTGAAGTCGAGCTCCTCGGCGGAAATGGAATAGAGTCGCAGCATGGATTGCAGCTCATTATGGATTTCGGGAGTGATATTGCCATCGCAATACCGCTCAAAGCGTTCGGTGATCTCGTCGATATTATCGCCCATGTTGTGGCCTAGGATTTTACAATGGTCGGTTGAAGTTCGTAAAGTGGGATGGTGCTCAGAAAACGCGTCGAGGGAACGCGGGAGACGCGACCCTTCCCATGGTAATCTAACCTCGATACGGTCTGGCTCGTGGTATCCCTGCGTCAATCACTGCGTGGACTTAGCGGGATTTGGTGAAATGTTTATTGCGAGATTGAACGCTTGTTGGCTTGGTCCTTTCCTCTTTACCGCCATTGCTTACCTTCCTACCTAATTTCTATACATCTTGAAGGACCAGCTGAGGTGTGCGGCGTAGATTCGAACCTTCAAGTAATCTTCAATTGCCAACCAACTCCCTTTTCCCATAAAACACATTGCACAATCTCCTTATCGCAGTTACTTCCGAATCAGCTCAGGCATCATGGCTACCCCTGCTATCCAAAAGACACCCTTCGAGCACCCTTTGCCATCAAGCAAACCAGCCGCCCCTGCAGAGCTCACCTCCGAACAGCAGACAAAATACGATGAGCTTCTCCAAACCGTAAAGTCGTGGGAAAGCCTCCCTAAAACCTCCGCAAAGGGCGCCGAAACCGCGCCGCTCTCCGACACCGAGAAGCTTTGGTTGACCCGCGAATGCCTCCTCCGCTACCTCCGAGCTACGAAATGGCACCTCGCCCAGGCCGAGAAGCGTCTCCAAGACACCCTTGTCTGGAGACGCGAGTATGGCACTGACACCTTCACGGCCGATTACATTTCGGAGGAGAATGCCACAGGCAAGCAAGTCTTGTTGGGTTTCGATAATGAGGGCAGGCCATGCTTGTACCTGTTGCCAAATAAGCAGAACACAGCCACCAGTCCAAAGCAGGTGGAACACCTCGTCTTCATGTTGGAGAGGACTTTGGATGTGGCTCCACCAGGCCAGGAGAGTTTGGCTCTGCTCATTGACTTCCGCAACTCAAGTTCTGGATCAAGCCCCTCCGTCGGTACCGGACGATCTGTTCTCAATATTCTTCAGAATCATTACCCTGAGAGGCTGGGAAGGGCTCTCATCACGCATTGTACGTATTCTAAAAAAACCGCATGTAATTCATCAGGCTGTAGACAAAAGACTAACATGTTCATTTTCAGTGCCTTGGTACGTCACCATCTTTCTGAAGGCCGTCTCACCATTTATCGACCCGGTCACCAAGACGAAGATCAAGTACAATGAGCCTTTGACCGATCACGTTCCTGCCAGCCAGCTCATGAAGAATTCTGGAGGAGAGGTCGAGTTCGAGTATGACCACGGTACATATTGGCCAGCTCTGGATGCATTGGCTGCTGCCAGAAGGCAAGAGAGGAAGTCTAGATGGGAGGCTGCTGGCAAATTGATCGGCGAAAGTGAGGTCTATCTTTGGGGTGGTGACGAGAAGAGCGTTGGAGCTGCAGGAGGTGACAAGGCTGCGAACGGAGTAGCTGACGGAATTGCCAATCTCAATGTCAACGATGATAAGAAGACAGAGATCCCTATTGCTGAAAAGTCTAAGGAGGCTGTTGAGCCAGCTGCGCCCGCTGCCGACGAGATCAGCAAGGCATGATCGAGGGGGAGATGGGAATCATGAAGAGATGTACTAATTGGTATCTACTCGCGTTCAAGCGCGTGATCGTCGTAATTTCACTCAGAGATATCATCCTTCAGTGAAAGAGACCAAGAACTTCTTCCTAATAATCAAACCTGAAGGTTTCCTAATAGACACAATAGAATCAACTATACAGGGAAATCGTGTCACGTTGCTTCAATTCCCACGCTGACTTCCAAACCGAAACCACAGGTCTGCTGCAAGACCGAATACTCCGTAGAAGATGACCATGTTCAACTTTACTTCCGGCCCCAGCCACGCTTGTAGTCGTTCTTAGCCTCGAGAGCGTAATCAAGCTGGTCCTTGTAAAGCCTGTAGAGATTTTGTATCTCGCCAGCCTTTTCCATCTTATCAACTATCTTATCGGCCTTTTTGCGACGTTTCTCAACGCTCCACTTGTCGCGCTTGGCCACCTTCTTTTCTTTGAGATGGCCTTTGCTTGCAAGATAATCGATGACCCAGGAGTTCAGGTGGTGCCTCCAATGGTGCAAAGTGTGTGCCATCTGGGCGTTTGCTTTGCACGTGGATCCAACGGTGAAGACTTTTGACTCGGGCGGCACAATCTCGCCGGTGGCGTCGTAGGTCTTTTTCTCGCGCGAGCCCGATTCCGATGCATCTGAATCAGTGGATGCCCCTGAGTCGGAGCTCACGTCTGACTCGTCTGAATCTTCTGTGTCGGAATCGACAAGCGGTTCAAGGGTCGATTTATTATAGGGCTTTCCGGTAAAACATATGTTGAAGGTCGCCGGGTGTGTTTTGCGGTTACATGCTTCGCAGTGTGGGCTCGATATAGCTCGGATATGCTGACCAATTTCGTCTATTGTTACATCCGGCCTGGCTCTCAGCGCTCTGGTGAAGCCGGATGTCCAGGCAGAAGACGAGAATTTCGAGGAGGCGAGTCCATTCACTTCGTCATCCAGCTTGCGAAATGACAGCGTGTATATCTCGTCCGTGGATGAGAACGCCGGATTGATCTTTTTCTGCACCATCCACTCGACTGCATACTTGAAAAGCTCTCGAGGTTTCGCACGGCCAAGAGAGCTGAACTCAAGGGGAAGAGCAGTGAGCTCCGCAGGCGCTCCTATCGGGTCATCCGCGTCATCATCAATGAAGTCTCCATCCTCTTCGTTTTCCTTGAACATGTCAAACGGATTTGTGTTTTGAGTACTAGATCCGTCTTCCGCATCGTCACTCTGCTCTTCTGACTCGGAGGATTCTTGCACACTATGATCTCGAATATCCTCTTCCTTCTTGTCTTCCCTAATGATCTCGAGCTCATCAGAGTCTGAGTCCTCCAATATCACTGCGCGCTTCCGTGCGGGAGTTGCAGAAGATGATGGCGCGACAGAGGAATTACCTGCTCGTCGACGTTTCAAGGCCTCTAAAGCTTCCTGTCGCTTGTTCAAGGGCTTGGATTGAGTGCTCCTTAGTCGGCCTTTATCAGGCGGCGGCGAAGACTTCAGAAAGTCCAGGTCCTCTTGCAAGTCCATTTTCTCCTGGTGATTCCCTTTGGCAGCTCCGTCATTCTCTTCTTCACTGTCTGACTCGTCCGGTGTTCGTTTGCGTTTTCGCGTACTTGGCGGCGCGAGTTCGTCTTCTGAATCTTCAAGGTCCACCTCACTATCAATGGTGATCTGCGCATGCCGTCTGCTACGGCGTCCGCTACGGCGTCCGCTACGCCTTGGGGTAGCAACCACCCCTTGGTCACTTGATTCATCATCTGATGATAGTGAGATGTGAGGATGTTGCGCCGGTGCAGAGTCTTCGTCACTGGATATGCTCTGTACTTTCTTCTTTCCTTTCTTGACATTTTTAGCTGATCGTGTACGCTTCGCAGGAGCTACGTCCTCCTCCGATTCGCTGCTAGACACTATCTTCGGTTTGGCAGTTTTCTTGCCTCGCTCTTTCTTGGACTTTTTAGGCTGTGGAACAGGAGATTCGCTCGAACTTTCGAGTAAAGCAAAGTTCTCATTGTCAGAACTGCCGAACATGCCTTTACGGTTTCGGAGCACCGAAGATCCCATTTCCATGCCCCTTTGAACATCGCGCCTTTGTGGTGTAATTTTACCCAGATCAGGAGATTCCTTCGGTGTCGCAAAAGCGGGCGCATCGTTGCCGTCATCGTCAGGTTTGACTTTTCGCTTTTTAGCAGCGTTGCTAAAGTCTAGCCGTGTCTGACGGGTGCGCTTGGGAGGCATTTTCGGTGTTCGAGATTGATCTATCCTCCCGATAAAGGGGATATGCGTACGTATTATCAAACGCTCGATTGTCAATAGTTCGTGCAACGATTGGGTTTCGAATGCGACCACGCGGATCAGTGAAGCCTGGAGATAACTCGTGTGCGGGGACAGTAGTGATCGGACATGTAAGGTGGAGCGCGTAGGAGTCGTTGAGGCGATGTCAATGAAACCCTAGCATAGTAGGAATAAAGGCCCACGAAGGCTTGGAGTCAAGCATCATCGGGCGCTGTCATTATGCGACGAAAGTAAAGTTTTGGCGAAGAGGTAATAGTTATCGATACGCGAAGGTGTTGTCTTGGCGGTCGCGAAATCACGTGCTGGGTCTTTCACACATATGGCCCCTCAGCATACATTGACTGAAGAGTTAAGACTACTGATCCTTCAAAAGTGCCCTATAGTCAAGTATAACGAAGAGCACTACGTCAATGTACTACATCAGTCATAGCTATCTTCACATGACCATGGATTTGCAGGTAGGAGTAAGCCCTTTTTCCAGGTCTCTGCCACTAAGTTCCGAGCCCTGATATTTGGAACGTAGTAGTAGTCTAAATTATACATCTTTGAGCGACACAAATGATTGCAATAGCTTGATTTCAATATATACAGAGATACTGTCTCATGGTATCTACGCAGCGAATGCATAACTTCCCAACAGCTGATAGACCTGCCATGGTCCGATCATTTTTTCACTCTTCATGGCCGTAGCAACCATCGCCGCTTGTTTTACTCCGAAACGATCAGCGATATATTCTACTTCTTTGGTAATCCAGCTCCTCGTTTCTGGCGGACAGAAGGATGACCACGCCGCTACATACAGCGAAAACAGGATAATGTAAACGTCCAAGCTATGAGTGAGCGTATGAGTAGGAACTTTACCACTGGATTGGGTTCCAGGGTACTTGGACAAATCGCGTGCGGTATCAACCTTGCAATCCGTCATTTGTGGTGTCAAAGTGCAGATTTGGCGAATCATCTCCTCAACGATAGGTTGTGCATGGTGATGCATCCGAAGCGAATCAGCAGTTGTGGCCTGACCAGAACTTTGGGTCATTTCTTCGCATAACATGATTCTGGTGAGCCTCACTACATTGGTCATTTGTGTCCCTGTCCGGTCTTGGGTCATGTCGTAGTAAGGCTCAAGCATTCTTTCGGTTTTTATCTCAGGGATGTCATTCCTATGTGGCTTTTCCAGGTCAGTGGCGAGTTGTGCAAATCTCATATCAAGATCCATACAACGCCGTAGGATTTCTCCTCTCTCCATAGAGTCTTTGTTCGAAGTGCATAGTAAGTTTGCGCACTCGATCATAAGCCCGGTCAACCTCCACTTTGGATCAGTAGTATCGATAAAAGACGCTGCATACGCTCGAACCTCGACAACTTCTTCAGGAACCGGCTCTCTTCTATATAGAGCTGTTACCATGGCGTTCAGAGCAATCCTCGTCAGGCCTTGTAAACTCGCTCGGTCGCGAAATGTGGACAACCCGCGCAGCCGGATTAGCGCGAGGGAGCCGGCAACATGCGCCACACTCACATCCTCGGGTTCGATAACTCCAGGGTTCGAAATCTTTTCGAATAGATCCAAGACCAGCGACGCATCCATAGCATGTGCTACTTTTGCTGTCTCGGGAGATCCAAGTGCAGCGCGCATTTCGCGAAGAGCAGCTGCATACTGCTTGTGCGACAGGTCTAGGGCGGCGCCCGAACGGGTCTGGTGATGAAGAAAGGCAAGGCTTGCGGCGTCAATACTGAGATTGAGATATTCGGGCGTAGAAGTCTTATTCAGAAACGGTAGAAGGAAATCCCATGTCCTGCTAAAGTCTGTCACATAGTACGCATAGAACAGCTCCCTCGCTTGGACTTGCAGGTCCAATGATAGCTTCTTAGGAGAGCCAAAAGATAGGGCATCGGTTTTGGTACCCTGGGCTCGTTTTTGTAGGGCTCTGCAGCGAACCGCTTCGGTTTGATCACTGATACGAAGTGCAGATGTATCCCTATACCCAGTGCATTCGGCGCCAGCTCTGGAACATGCGCCACATGTTGGTTTCAGAAGATTACACTGCTTCAAGTCAGTACATATAAAATCTACCAAAATTGCCATTTGCGTACTCTCAACTTCCGTTCACGACAACGCTGGCAGCCACGACCAGGTTTTCCGCGATAGACCATGCCAAGTCCTTGCGTCCTTGCGTCGTAATTGGACTTTAATTCTTACGCATGCAACTGTTTACACATAGGTGTGGAGCCGTCGTAGCGGGATGCCTGGCGGGAGAGACAAAAAACATTCGATGATGAATACCTAGGTAGGAAGCCAAGTAGGCACCCGAATGTTCGAAGGAAGTAGACTGTCTGGTTTCCGCTAAGCCTATCACGGCAACCAGTTCGACGCTAGACGTTGCCTTGATTCCGCTGACATTGCATAGCCAAAGTGACTGAATTGGCTGGACATGGAGTCCTTTAACTCCTTACTGATGTATCTTTCTGCTATTGCCAGGTTTTATTTTTGTATGTACAGTAGGGAACCTACATCATACGTCTAATGTTGCATTCGGGCTAGCCGTCTGAATCACTACCACAATACTCAATTGGGACGGATTCCAGTTGAAATATCTAAACACTTCAGAAGTGATGTAAGCACTTTTTTTGTTATTCTACTTGCATTTCTCTCGTACCTGCTCAGGGACTACCCGTCTGTTCAGCTTGTTGATGAGTTTGATGCCGAGAGATGCGCGGAGCTAGTCGGTGGAAATGAGATATATACGTGGGACGGGCAAGGTTTGTTTTATATGAATTATTGGATATCATAAGTATGAAAGTGGAAGCATTCAATAGTTTGAATAGGCTCATGAGGGCTTCGTTATATAAATACAGTTGTCATGAGAAGATCGTAGGCTCTGTCTGGTCTCGATCACAGATTCGTGACCTGGTGTTTCTAAACTTCGACATCGAGTTGCCACTCCGGTGGACCGACCCTCCATTCATCAAAATCGCGAGTACCCGGCATTTCTCGACCGTCGCGAAGTCGAAGCCGGGGGAACCCCTGATTTGGCCAATCCTTCTTCTCCACCTTGAAATTATGCAGAACCAGTGCACCAGAATGCCATCCCGCAGCGCATACGTTCAACGCGAAGAATGCACCCAACCCATCATCCTCACCAGCCTTGGAAACTGGTGTAAAGATGTGCTTAGCCTCTTGTTCAATCCATTCGCTAACTTCCGCTTGTACCTCTACATCTGTGGTCAATAGTTGGCTTCGTTCCTTCGCTTCTTCATGGTCATGGCCTGCAGCTGCGATACTCTGCAGCCACTCTTGCTTAGCATCCTCAAACCAGACTTGTCGACCATTGGTGTACGCATGAGGTATCAGCTTACCCTCCGCTCTGCTGTACTGAACGCCTCGAAGTGTACCGGGAGCGCCCGTGTGACCGAGTCCAAGGGCACCGCAAGATTGAAGTTCGGTTCCATAGGATGTTATTTTTCCGGTGGAATGCAGCGCAAGGAAATGATAATCCCCAAATGCTATCGAGATAACATCGTTGTTCTGGAGGGCAGGTATTCTTTGGAGACCACCAATTTCCGCTTGATCGGAGTTGTTTTGGCGTGCGTTCCAACAGTTGTCCAGATAACTCTGTGATGTAGTGATGACTTCTCCGTCTTTGAAGATAGCAAAACGTCGGAACGTTCCTTGGACATCTAGCGGTTTCTCACTCTTGCTGCGTAGCGCTTGTAGCTCTAAGATCTCGTTGACACGATTGCCTTCTCCAATGTGTGCGCAGAACACCCGGCCAATATCTGTTACGAAAACGATGTAGTTCTCGAGCACAATATAATTCAGGACGACGCCGACTTCCTCACTTAGGATCTTATCTGCATCTGTCTCTCGAGAAGCACCTTTGACGCGCTGGTACGCTGTTTGTGGCACCTCGAAACTCTCCATGACAAGCATTGTATCGGTCTCGTCGTTCTCGATTGGTTCGCGTTGTACCGGAGACCACAGAACAATACCTGTACCATACACATAGGCGGAGCTGCAGCTCCAGCCTGCCACCACCTGCTTCACACGACCATAGAGTGGGCTGGCTGCGGGAGAGGACTCGCCTGAAGAAGCTTCTGTGAGGTCGACATGTACGAACTTCACATGTAACGATGGCTTCTCCACGTCGTACCAGGACCAGATTCTACCACTATCAGATAATCCAAGGATATGAGAGCGGCCAGCGGAGAATTGTTTGATCGCGATGGTGGGTTCTTCATATGCAGCAACGGCTGCAGTGTAAGGATATCCGACTGGGAAGCGCAGAGATTTCGTGCCGCTGTGGGGGCGTGAGTAATATTGACGTTCTCCGTTGAGTATTCCAGCAATATGGAGGGTTCCTTTGGATGTGAGTAGAGTTGTCGACCACCCACCACATTGCATGTCGGCAATGATGCCTAATTCCTCATTCCTATCCATTTCGACTGGTGTCGCGCAACCCTGCATTAGTGGTGCCATTCGTGGACGTCTTACACCCCGAGGCCCGGGGAAACGCAACTCTGGTGAGGAGTGTCCTAAGCGATTTTGAGAATTACTGCCCCATGTGAAAACGCGTGTTTGAGTGAGCATTCGGCGATATAACTTCTGCCAGCGGTCACCGTCATGTTGGACAATAGGCTGATTGGGCACACGGAATGTCTTTCTGGTCTCATGACTCCAGTAAGATGAGTCTAAACGGATAGAGTCCTGTTGGAAGGCTTTGCAGGTTGCACAAAATGCCAGGAAGCTTTTGGCGTCCAGATACGGGAAGATCAGGACCAGAACATCAAGTGGAAGGTCGACGATTGAAGTGGTTGCCATTATCAAAGTGCCAGAATCTGTTTGGACTTGGTGTGAAATTACTGGCAGCGACGGTGATCTACACAAGGCGGTTGAAAGGAATGATCGAAGTCGAACGAGTGGGGTAGGGAGGACAAGGAAGGAGAAAAGAAGGACACTGTTAGTGGTGGTTTTTAAAAAAAAAATTGATCGAACCGAGGGCGCGTGTGGGCTTCAATGAGTAAAAGGCACTGTGTTGTTCAGAAGAGCAAAAGGATATGTTGTTGTTAAGTTTAGAAGAGCTGTTGCCTTCAGGTTGATGTTTTAAGTGAGAGTCGCAATCAACAGATTGACGTCAGACGAGCACTTAGACACTAGTCCTAATATAGTTAGCACACTTATTCGGCGATTTTGCAAAAAGTTACCGACCGTTGACTCAACACCACAATTTCGAGAAGCCACAGTCGACAAATCACGCACCATTTGCGCCAGTCCACGACCAAAGGCCTTTTGAAGATAACATCAGAGATCTAAGAAAGAGATATATAAAGTCGAAGCCGAGTGCTATTATTCGTCATCAGTCCAGGAATTATCGTCTGTCGCCCACAGCACCCCACATTCCGATTTGAGAGCCGAGCTGCCTTTGAAGACTATAGAGGTGATACCGTCCATCAACATGAGTGAGCCCACAGGCGGAGAGACGGCTCCGTCTCCAGCTCCCATTGTCAATGATTCAACGACAACTAGCGGAACGCCCGCGCAACCTGAGACTGCTGCTCCCCCGCCTGCTCCCCCTTCTAAGGACGCCAAGACCACAGAGGCAGCTGCGGGACCAACGAAGCTCTCTGCTGCCGAGTTGAAGAAGCAAAAGCAAGCCGAGAAGCAAGCTCGCAGGGCGCAGGCAAAATCATCCGGACCACCTGCACCACAGAAGGGGCCATCAAACAAGGAGGGCGCCAAGTCACAGAAAGAATCCAAGCAGTCTAGCAAAGATGATAAATCTAAGTCATTACCCATGCGGAGGCGCAACTCACAGCCAAGTGTCGTAACACTCAAGGAGACGAAGAAAGAATCCCGGAAAGAGAGCAAAAAGGATTCTCGACAACCAGGTCTCTTCTTTGGTCATCTGTACAACCAACCCCGCCAACATTCAATTGTCGGCGCAACCAAGGAAGTGCACCCGGCCATTCTCGCCCTTGGTCTGCAATATAGCAGCTATATTGTATGCGGAAGTACTGCTCGCATGGTTGCAATGCTATTGGCTTTCAAGGCAGTCATAGATTCCTACCAGACTCCCGTTGGGACCAGTTTGGCACGCCACCTCACATCACACCACCTCAGTCCACAGATAGACTACCTTCGAAGTTGTCGTCCGCTCAGCATCAGCATGGGAAATGCTATCCGATGGTTGAAGGACATCATCATCAAAATCGACCCTTCAACCCCTGAAGCCGAAGCGAAGCGTGACCTCATTTCCGAGATCGATGACTTTATCCGAGACCGTGTCACTGCAGCCGACAAGCTCATCATTGATCACGCTGTGAAGAAAATTGAGAATGGCGATGTTATTTTGACGTACGCATCGTCATCAATTGTGGAGAAGACATTGGTGCACACACACAAGGCCGGGATCAAGTTTTCCGTCATCGTCGTCGACTCCAAGCCCTTGTTTGAAGGCAAGCAGCTTGCCAGGAAATTGGCCCACCATGGAATACCAGTGAAGTACTTCCTTGTTACAGGAGCTACACATGCAGTCAAACAAGCGAATAAGGTCTTCTTGGGAGCGCACGCTATGATGTCTAACGGTCGACTCTATTCACGAGTGGGCACTGCGATCATATCCATGCTCGCACACGCACAGTCACTCCCAGTCATTGTACTTTGCGAATCGGTCAAATTTACAGAGCGCGTGGCTTTGGACTCTATCGTCGGCAACGAAGTCGCCCCATCCGAGGAGGTTCTTTCGGAGGGTGAGAGGCAGGAGCTACTTCCCCTAAAGCCTCATCTACCAGCAGGACTGCTCACAAAGCTTGGTGAGAGCACAGACAAGGCAGGCGTGGAAAAGGCCAATTCTTCGGGAGAGGTGTTGAAATGGATTGAGGCTTCCGACAATCTCCAGATGTTGCAGGTCCTTTACGATGTGACCCCTGCCGAGTATATCAATATGGTTATTACGGAGTACGGAAGTCTTCCTCCAAGCTCCGTTCCAGTCGTCCATCGTCTGAGCATGGATAAGCAAGAGACCAGGAAATGAGTGGGTGACAGCATTTATTTGCTTTCTATTTGGGTATCTCTTGTATATGATTTCATGTGTTCAGATGTCACGTTGATTAACCATGACGGGCAGCTTAAAAGTGCCCTGTAGAGTCCTTACTAGTAGATAGGAATCTCATGATCGAATTAGGAAATGACCTTTACCTCGCCCCTCACTGCAATTCCACGCTTCGTGAACGTGCATTAACCCGTCTCCTTGATGAACACTCGTATCGCGTGGCCCATCATCGAGGAAGTCCATTCCCAGCACCTCCACCTCCACCGCCACTACTCTGAGCAGCATCACCACCAGTCCCAAACCCAAAATCCGCGACGCCAGCACCTGGCCTCCTCTGAAGTGCCACCCTAACAGACTCATCCCTCCTCCTCTGTCCCACCCTCCTCACGCCCGCTCCACCAGCCCCAGTAGGTCCCACGCCACTCGCAGACGCACCCCCAACGGTGCCTGACCTCCCAGCCACACCCCCAAGCGCGCGTTCACCCTGACGTAGCAGCTCCTCGAGCCCGAGATCCTTCCATTGCGATTCTTTCCTTCCCTGCGTTGCCCTCTGTATTCCGAACGCCGCATGTTGATCTGGCACCACGTCGTCCTCGTCTTCGGGGTTCACGGGCTGATGCTGTGGCGGGATGTAAATCTCTTCTGGTGGGATGTGCGAGTTTGTGGGGTTTGTGAATGATTCGAGGAGGTCGGCGTGGTGGGACTGATGCATGTGGAAGTAGGTGAATGTGCTGTCTCGAGACATTGTGGCGCGCAGACTCTGTGTATTTGTGTAGGTGTTGAGGTTTTGTAGGTAATATCTTGCGGATAATCGAGTTTACCGCTCAGTGGCGCGCTGATTTTGAAGGTTGGTTGTTGCGAGTAGGTGGAAGGTTGTTGTGGAGGTTTGTTATCGATGTTGATCGTTGAATCTTCAACACGGACCCGCGAGGCGCGCCATTGGGGTAATCACGCTAATCCGGAACAAGACACTGCCACCAGCAATGTCATACTTAAAGTTGACTTCGTCCCCAGGTTGTCAGATATCGATCTTACTTGGTTTCACCGTTTTCACATTTAAAATCAATATGCGTCGTCATTGCTTCCTAATCTGTTCTGCGAGATCTAGCAGAAGCTAGTCCATTCACTCATTTCCCAAGGAACATTACCCCGTTTAGAATACTTAGTACGGAGTATCACCCAGTCCGTACAGCCGTATTACTTCAGACATGGCCACTGGAGCAGTTGATGTGGCCGTAGATTTCAACAAGTGGAATCGGCCATAACGAGTCGCTAGTTGACCCGGTATGAATGGGGCGAAGTTAGATTTCAACTACCGAGGTTTGACTAAACCGATGCGTGGACCTTTATTAGATTACGGTGTTAGCGGATGTGCACCGGAAATATGACGATAGTATAAGTTGGATGTTGTTGAGTTTGATGACCAGTATAATACCGACGATTGCTTTTGGTCTTCAGAGTCGTGGTATTCTCATCTTCATTCATAATTAAACATCGTCCTTAGTGCTGGAGCGCGCGCAGACCAGACTCTTCACTGAGTTCAATTGTATTTACCCCTTAATATCCATTATTACATCAATCAATCCCGCAATTCTCTCCCTCTCTTCAAGATCCTCATAATCCCAAAACGTAGAACATAAACCATCATGTCCAACGAAGGTCGATGCAATTGCGGAAGCATCAAGGTCAAGCTACCCGACCCTGCTCCCTCGCCCATCCTCTGCTACTGGTCCGTCCATCCCATTCCTCGCTCCATCAAACATCCCCTAATCCACAAATGACCTCCACAGCTTCAATTGTCGACGAGCAAGCGCAGGAATCTGCTCGGCCAATTACATGGTCCCATGGGCGGACGTGACTGTCAGCGACCCCAACAAAGCGCTGAAGACGTACAAAGATAGTGACACCATATCCGGCAATACCATCACCCGTCACTTCTGCGGGACTTGTGGATGGTATGTGTATATAGCGGACTCGTTCTGGGTTTTCGTACTAATTGATGTCAGCCCGATATACAGTTTGACTTCGCCGGATTCTCCCATGGTCATCTTGAAAGGTGGGCTGTTTGAACACACTCCGGCTCCGATACATGAGGTCTTCACTCAGGATAAGGTCCCGTGGGCGAGCTTCCAGATCCAAGAGAAAAAGGAGAATTTGTAGTTGCAAAGGGGGAGGAAAGTTGATAGTGTCCATGTATTCACGTAGCAAATCGTAGTGTGGATAACTGATGATTCTTTTGTAATTGATATCTGACTGTATCTGACTGTAGAAGTACTGAAGCCATCTAAAGGTGTGTCAGAATCTTTGTGTTCTAGTATGTTGATTGATACCGAACTTTGAACAATCCTGCTGTAAAGGAATTTTGATGTTATGGTGATCCCGCTTAACCCTGTACCATTGCTCCGTTCGCCCAGAAATGATGGAAAATAAATGAAACCATTTAATCGTGAATGCGGGGAATATAGTATGCATTGTCTATGATGTTTTGGAAAGCATCGCTGAATAGGGATCCCTTGGTCATGTTTAGGCAAGCCTGCCTGGTCCGTTGTTAAGAAAAGCACGTAGTGAGGAAATGCAGTAAATCACGTCGAAGTTGGACCCGGTATTGGAAACCTCGGTCTAAGCTTCATGAGAAGATTTTGGTCGTGCATGCGGCTCGTTCCAGTCCTCGAATCGGAAGTCCGTAGCGTCGTCCAGGATAGTAAATTTGTGCGTAGAGAAGACGATCGACTCGTACAGGACACGGCCAGCAGCCCGGGCTTTCTTATGCCATGGTCCAAGTCCGCCTGCATATGCATCTTCTCGAGAGCGCCAAAAGCCTTTTTCAACAATGAGTACCCACTTTGAAAATTTTTAGTTTGGGGTATACTCACACGTTGCCATATTCCTCCGTTCACCATTCGTCGCACCAAACCAATACTTCAACAAGCCTCCGGACTCGCATGCTTCGCGATGACTCTCGTAGTCTAGCTTGTAGAGCCAATCGTTGTCGATATCTTTATTGAGCTGAGAGCGGAAGATGACGACGTAGAAGAACTGCTCTTTCCATTGGAAACCCTCGTCTTTGGCCAATTTCCGGACAAGCTCGAGGACAATGTCGAAGTTCAATCCTTCAGTGTACGGTGCAGTTGCATAATCCGGTTGTACGGGTTTTAAGGCTGTGAGAGCTTTGCTGAAGATTTGGTTAGATGTGTCGAGGTCGTTGAGGTCGAGGTAGTGGCCGGGGTTGTTGTATGGTGAAGAGATCAGAAATGATGATGTTTGGATGGTCTCTTTTTCTGAATTCTTGTTTTCATGCTCACTGTCGGCTGAGTTCAATTGACCGAATGCGGCAGCTTCGAATCGCAAGGCGTCGAATTCAGTTGTGATCAATGATGGGTCGAGCACAGTGGCGCCTTTTGAGGACAATTGTGCAGTCGGCTCGCTGGATTTGGTGGATAGAGTTGAAGGGTCTTTTTCTACGACTTCGTTTGCGAGTGCACTCAAGTCTAGACCGGGTGCCATTTTTCAAGATAATTGAGGCTCAACGAGTTGAGGCTCAAATTGCGCAACTTTGCCGATCTTGCGATGTCGTACCGGGAACGTGGTTCGGTGAATTCGAGTGATCGGATTTGACACAAAGACTTTGCTCGTTGTTCAAAGGATTAAGTAGTTAGCGATTTCAAGTGTCTGAAAGTGAAAGAGAATAAATATAAATTTGAATCGTTCTGGGAAGATTCCAAACTCTTTGTATGCAGTATCTTTGCAATACGGGAATGGCCCAATTTTCGAAGTGACATCGCGCAATGCGAGCACGCAATTCAACGCCATAGCGGAATATTGCACCACACCACCACCAACAATCGCGGGTATTATTAAGGGCGTTTCGGTGTAGATTAGTGTCCGCACGCCAAATATCTTCCTGGTTGTAAAAATCTGCGCTGCGATTTGCTGGGGATTTGTGTGTTGGATGAGAGAAAGTACCCCGAGTCTAAGTCGGATGCCATTTTGGGCGTTAGTAGACTCACTACCCCAGGATCATTCGTTGTTATGGGGCTACCAGCGACAAATCAGGACGGCAACACTTATGCAGGGTCACTTTGGGATGGAGGGCTAAGAGAGATCAACGACCAAAAAGACTTCTTATAAAGCCCTACATTGCATACACCAGCTCGTATTTACAGCCGACACTTCCCTTCGCTCCTGGCCGACTTTCGGGCTCTTAGCAGAAGGATCTGATCATGCATGTTCTATCAACGCAATAAGTTTCTCATCAAGGGTATCATGTAACATCGGAAAGCAAATAATACGCCAAAGCTCAACAGATCCCATGCACCGTACGAGTAGATGACTCCCGATTCAATCCTGAATCACTGTTTGAAGTAGTCTATGCGTGCGTTGCCAGCCCAGCGGCCACTGAGAAGACTTCAGAACTTTTACTCCGTATTCTTCAATGCAAGCTTCGAAGGGCATGTTCTGGAGCCGGTTGTCTCCGTGTGGTAGGGGAAATTGGATGCCCTGGGACTGGTGATCTTTCTTCAGTTCCAGAAGATTACCCCAGAGAATGAACAATTTCTCTCGAAGCTTCTCTACAATGTGCTCATTGGTATCTCTTCTGAGGCTAGTAATGATTAGCATATTTGCTGCAATAGTTGGAAGGAGGTCTTACTCAGTTGCATCCATCTTGAGAAGACACTGTGCGTCTTTATCCGTGACGAACAACGGCAAACGTTGCACCTCTTGGTTACTAGAAACAACGGCGTCCTCCACAAGCAGGACGAATGCCCATTTCCAAGCATCGTCTCGTCGTCTGTTTTGATTGTCCGGGTCGTTCATTGCAACGTTCCAGTCGCAGTCCGCCATGGAATGCGTGAAGTCTTCTAGGGTACGTGGATAGAAATCGACAACGCGAAGGCGAGTACGATATTTGCAATTGACAAATGGCAAAGTAATTTCCGCCTCTGATGGGCCCTTGGTAACCAAGCCGGTATTTGACATGATCTCTCCCAGTGTAGAGAATTGTATACTCGAATATGACGCACGGATATGTGGATTGCAGCCCTCTCCAGACGTTACCTCTGTGAATCTTTCCTGCAACAGTTTCTGCTCTTCTTGCTTCTTCAGTCGTCGCTCCTTTGCCGCTTTCGCTTTCTTTTTCGCCGTCTTCGACAGCTGTGGGTCACGATCGGTTGAGATCTCTGTGTGGCGTTTACCGTGACTATTGAGATATTCCTCTTTTCTCTTCATAAACGCGGCTGTTTGGGCTTGATAGCTGACCTTGCGAATCTTGACCTTATCTGGGTATCTTTGGTCCACATGGAGTGCCCCTTCCAGCTTATTGGCTGGTGACATTTTGATATGCACATCATCTATTCGAACGAGATCGCCTACTTGAATATTTTCGTTGACGTACGTAGCGTGCGGATCCCATAAACGGATCGCCATGGTGATCTGCCCATAGGGCCCTTGCCAGTTCTTGTTGGGAATGGAATAGGGGTCATCGACCTGCTGGGGGTCTTCATAGAGGAATAGGTCTTTATTGACAGTATAGTCGGTCAGGTAAACGTCGATTGTGTTGTAGCCCGTGTCCCAAGTCTTTACAACCTCTCCTACGAGGTCGTAATACCTCATTATTTGCACGTCCTTGATGAGCGAGAATCCTCTCCGTAGCCGGGCCTGTGGGGAGGGTTTATGTGTTATAGTATTTTGCGGGTGTGTTAGAGGTGATACTGATGTCCCAGCTGCTGCTTTCATGCGGATGACTTCCATCTGCTCACTACGTGAAGGCATGGGAGCGTTGGCGCTTCCGACCCATCGTAGGTTTGAAAGTCCACCCTCTCCATATGCAGTGCTGAACTCAGGGTTTGGGATGTCTTTTGGATTGAAGAAGAGGACATCAAACCTGTATACATTAGAAGATGCAATGGCCTCGAATTTCGTGGAGTTTCCGTATCCTCCGAACTTGACTATTCGTATCTGACGGACAATGACAACGTCTCCCACGGCACCGAGCTTCGGCAAGTCGCCCATTTGTTTCCGAAATATCTTGCAGTTAATAGTTGATAGGCGTTCCATGGCCTCTCCAGTACCAAACTCATCTTGAACGGTGAAATGGAGGAGGAAGTCGTCACCACGTGACTTGTACGGTGGCTTCAACTCAGTGACTATTCCAATGAAAGAGGCTCTGTCGCCGGCACTACTAGCATCCTTGATTTTAATGAATCCAGGCAACGAAGCCATGGTGGAGAGCTTCGTATCTGAGAGCGGTTAGTGCATATCCCTTTTTAATGTGGGTTGAAAATAAAATAGTATGGGAGTAGTGAAAGCGAGAGCTTCCGCCGCCCTGGCAACAAGATTTTGGGTTTGATTATCCCGCGCGCCGACGGAGTTGGTGGGTGGGTGTATGCTCACTTTTTGGTCGCAAGGCAAGCCTGAATGGAAACGTCGATGAGTGAAAGGGTGATTTAGGATCAAAACGGCAAACAGTAGAAATGAATCTCCCGTCTCACGTGAAGAGTGAATAGTCACAATGAATGTCACCACAAACGCGTTTGAAAAACATTCGTGAAAGAGGACCACACAAACAATGGTTGCCGCCAAGACCTAGACCCCGCTATTTCCGAAGTAGCTAGACCATGCACGCTCTTGCCGCTTCCGCCTTTTCACCTCCCTGCCCCACGACTGAAGATAATAATCCCCTCCTTCTTTCTTTCTTTCTCTCTTTCTACCAAACAAAAACACACAACTACTCTATTTCCCTTTTCTCACCTCATTCACGACATCGCTCCACACCTGCGACGCCGCAACCATGGCCGACCGGTATATCCCAGAGCATCGCCGTACTACCTTCAAGGCAAAGAGCGCCTTCAAGCCTGATGAACTCCGCCGCCGCCGTGAGGAGCAACAGGTCGAGATCCGTCGCGCCAAACGTGAAGAGAACCTCGCCAAACGTCGTGGTATCGGAGGAGGCGACCGACCTGGTGCTGGCCTAGGTGCTGCTCCCGATAGCGATGATGAGGGCGGCAACATCGAGAGCCAGGTAAGTCTGAGACCATTACCCCTCGCTACTTTCCAGGGTGGCGCCGCGACGCCATCAACCCTCGAGAATCCCATTGCTAACAGCCCATGTCTAGCTCAACGAAGAACTCCCCCAGATGGTGAAGGGCGTATTCTCCGAGCAGATTGATGAGCAGATCCAGGCGACAACGAAGTTCCGGAAATTATTGTCCAAGGAGCGAAACCCCCCCATCGAGCGTGTCATTGAGACCGGCGTCGTGAGCAGATTCGTCGAGTTCCTAAACTCCCCCCACACACTGGTGCAGTTCGAGGCCGCTTGGGCCTTGACCAACATTGCCTCCGGCTCTGCCCAGCAGACCCAGGTTGTTATTGAGGCTGGTGCTGTACCCATCTTCGTCCAGCTCCTCAGCAGCCATGAGCCCGACGTTCGGGAGCAGGCCGTCTGGGCACTTGGAAACATCGCTGGTGATAGCCCCGCCTGCCGTGATTTCGTCCTCCAGGCTGGTGCTCTCCGCCCCCTTCTCGCTCTGCTCGGCGACAGCCGCAAGCTTAGCATGCTCAGGAATGCCACATGGACGTTGAGCAACTTCTGCCGTGGCAAGACCCCCCAGCCCGACTGGCAGACTGTACGTTATCCAATACAACCTACTGAATTTAATGCGCTGACACACCGTCCAGATCCAACCTGCCCTCCCCGTACTTGCCAAGCTCGTCTACTCCCTTGACGATGAAGTCCTGATCGATGCATGCTGGGCAATCTCTTACCTTTCCGACGGCTCCAACGACAAGATCCAGGCAGTTATCGAGGCCGGCATCCCCCGCCGTCTTGTAGAGCTGCTCATGCATGCTTCTACTTCTGTACAAACCCCGGCCCTCCGATCCGTTGGCAACATCGTCACTGGAGATGATGTGCAGACCCAGGTCATCATCAATTGCGGTGCTTTGCCCGCACTTCTCTCTCTGCTGAGCTCTACTAAGGATGGCATCCGCAAGGAGGCATGCTGGACAATCAGCAACGTCACCGCTGGAAACTCTACCCAGATCCAGGCAGTCATTGATGCCAACATCATCCCTCCTCTGATCCACCTCCTCCAAAACGGAGACTTCAAGACCAGGAAAGAAGCCTGCTGGGCAATCTCCAACGCCACCTCCGGTGGTCTTCAGAAGCCCGCTCAGATCAGGTACCTCGTCCAGAGTGGCTGCATCAGGCCTCTGTGTGACTTGCTTGCATGCCCAGACAACAAGATCATTCAGGTCGCTTTGGACGGACTGGAGAACATCTTGAAGGTTGGCGAGATGGACAAGGAGTCGGGTGCTGACGGCAACAACGGCGAGCCCATCAACCGATATGCGCTCTTCATCGAGGAGGTCGGCGGCATGGAGAAGATCCACGACTGCCAGAACAACGCCAACGAGGAGATCTACATGAAGGCATACAACATCATCGAGAAGTACTTCTCCGACGAGGAGGGCGAGGCTGAGAACATGGCCGAGACCAATCCCCAAATCAACCAGGACGGTCACTTCGGCTTCGGCGCTCAGCAGCAACAGCAAAACTTCAACTTCGCCAACGGCGGTGACTCAATGGATATGTGAGCTATGTTACGAAGTGATAGTTCGCTTTCCTGCCGTTTCGAGCGCAAGTCGTTGCTGGGGATGAAGATTGTAAGAAGGCTAAATGCTGGAAAGACCAATTCAGTGTTTGACAATTATTGGTCGTCGAGATACCCAAATGGCTGTACAGGAAGCCATGTGCAGACTGTCCGATGCAGTCCCACATTGCCCCCCTCCCTCAATGGCTCAACCCACAACCCCTCATCTTCCCGATCAGCCCTGTCGGCGACATGTTTACTGTCGATCTCAGGTATATTTAATTCATTATTCTCCCGGCTCGAAAACCGTTCCCATCCGATTCCGGACCGACCCCTTTGTTATGATTATTATGAAAGCCTCGTAAGATACACCGTCATGTAACCCCCTTATTCAGCCGCATCATATCCCCGGAGTTGCGAGTTTTGGTTTACGTCTTTCTTTCCTTCCACTGCAATTGGACCACGTCATTGGCCCTTTGGGGTCGGTTTGCACAGGCAGCGTGATGGCATTGGTAGGGTTGGTCATGAGTGGACGCGTGCCATTCCCGCCTGCGTGGGTACAGAAGAGACTGAAGGCAACATAGCAAAATGCAAAAGAAACCCATTAATCTATCTTCTCCATGCAAGTGATGCGGTGCAATTATCGAAGTTGTATTTCAAAGTTTGTGCAGTTTCGAACATGATGAGTGAACAGTTACCAGTGACAACCAGCTTTTTACCTTTATTAGAACTCATGAATTTCTTTAACATCTTTGAGGATCGTATATGGACGATCCAGATACAGTCTTTTGATATCAATTACCAAATTACTGGTAGTCTTGTTCCAATGAGGGGGAAAACCTTGCTTGCTTACCTCCTCTTGCTCCTGTGAGGTGTCTTGGCGGCCGGGCATCCGACCCCACGAACCCCACGACACGTCTGCCAGTCCCAGCTCGTCATAGGCGTGGGGGGAGGATCCGTGTACATACATACATATCTCAATAATAATTTCTTTATCCGCAAGTTGCTTCTGTTTGTACATAGTTATTCACCCTATACGCTGTCGTCGAGACTGTCAATTCTAGGATGTTTGCGTTTCACTGAAAGCGTTGACCATCATACCTTGCTGATGGCGCAATCCTCAATACCTATCTTGCCATCTCCGGGCTCGTGCTACAGTCATATTGTCTTCTTCCATAAAACTGCGCGCACAACGAACCACACACCCAACCTACAATCCACACTTCCGAGCTGAGCATTCCCATTGCATGCTTTAGCTATTGTCCCTTGGAACACGATGTGCAGATTTATGGTAGCTTTACTGACTCATCACCGCTGTTCACCCTCTGACACACGACCAGGTCTACAAGGGCAAGGATGAGATACTTCTCTCCGAACTCATCCTAAACCCGACTCATTCCATTCTCACACAGTCTTTCGATTCTCGGTTGCGATTAGTATGTTCCCCCTGCCTTCCGTCCATGAAGTTTCTCGCTGACTAGCTGTTAGGACCGTCGCCGACCGCACAATGGCGATGGCTTTGGAATTGGGTACTACACCTCGCCATCGCTCGGGCCTGAGCCATGCGTATTTACTTCTACCATTCCTGCTTGGAACTGCATAAACCTATCTCGTATCGCATCGAAGACGACGTCCTCGCTCCTGTTCGCACACGTTCGCGCCACCACCGAGGGCAACTTGTCCGATTCCAATTGCCACCCGTTCCTATACAAAAGTCTCATGTTCATGCATAATGGAGGGATAGGATGTTTCAAGCAGATCAAGAGGCGGTTGGCCTTGAGCTTGAACGAGCAGTGGTTTACGCTCGTCCAGGGCTCCACAGATTCCGAGTGGGCATTTGCCTTGTTCCTGGACTGCTTGGACAAAGCGGGACATCACCCCGACTCGGAACCTAAGAAGGGCGGATTTGGGCATACTGTACTGCGGAAGGCCATTTTGAAGACGATCGAAAGGATAAATGGATTTATCAAGGAGATTGTGGGCGAGGAAGGCGTCGGAAGCGAAGATAGCAGGAGTCTGCTGAACTTTGCCGTTACAGACGGAGATAGTGTCATCTGCACACGATATGTCAGCTCCCGAACCGACGAAGCTGCGAGTCTGTTTTTCTCCAGTGGGACAAGCTGGAAAGAATCAAAAGGAAACCAACATGGGACTGAGAGCACGAGCTCTACCGACCCTGAAAAGAAGGACTATGTGATGGAGAGAAGAGATAAAGGTTCTGACATTGTCCTTGTCGCAAGTGAGCCATTGACATTTGAGAGAGGTGCGTATACTGCAGCATTTTAAGCATGCAAAGATTTACTGACGCTTACCTGAGACAATTGGGTTACCGTTCCCACAAACTCGACCATTACAATCTACAAGCAGACCGTCATGATACATCCTATCATCGACGAATTCTACTCAGCCAACCCTGCGCATTCCCGTTCTGCGGGCTTCGCACAAGCGAAAGGGCAGACCATTACTGGCCCGGATAAGAGAGTCTTACCTCAGTCAAGCAACGGAACTGATAGTGGATCGGTCAGCCCACAAAGAAGCGCGGAGATTGTGAACGGAGCTATCAGCAGGCTGAAGGTGAATTGATTAAATCCGCTTCTCAATGAGGATGTGGCGGCCTTAACGGGTTGTTGTTTGCATAGCGTTCTCGCAAATTGTATGGCTGAGTTGCATCACAGCAATCAATTCAGTTAAATCTTTTTTTCTCTCATACTTTGTCTTGTTGGGCTTAGAATGGGTTGTCACATATAGAAAGAAAATCACGACATTGCCCTACTGGAATAACATTGTTACCAATAGTTGCATGCCCCACTTCCCCAGGGATCCATGTCACGTAAATACCCTGGACCTCCATATCTTAGGTAGCTCCCTTAGATACTTCCCCTCCCCCACCAACGTCACTCAGAGCTCTACATCTACAATGGCATCTGAAAAACCCTACATTTTGGTTACGGGCGCCACGGGATTCATCGGCGCCCATGTGGTCGACGAATTACTTCGTCGAAACATCAAGGTCCGAGCTGCTACAAGAAGTCTTGAAAAGGGCGAATCCTTGAAGGCGGCCAGGCCAAAGTATACCGAGCTACTAGACATCGTCCAAGTCACCGACTTCTCTGAACCAACGTCTCTTCTCGACGCGGTCAAGGATGTTACGGGCGTCATTCATGTGGCCAGCCCTTTCACATTCAACGTCACGGACAATGAGAAGGAATTGATCAAGCCGGCATTGGCAGGCGTGCGCGCAATCCTCGAGGCAGCAGCCGAGAACTCAAATGTCAAGCGGATCGTTATTACTTCTTCATTTGCATCGGTTGTCGATGTCAACCGCACCGCACCGCCCAGGTTCGAGTACACTGCGAAAGACTGGAACCCGCTCTCCTACGAGGAATCGGTAGCCAAAGAGACGAGCCCAGTCATTGCTTATCGGGGCTCCAAGAAGTTCGCCGAGCTTGAGGCATGGAAGTTCGTAGAGGAGAAGAAGCCCGGATTCGACATTGTTACCCTGTGCCCGCCTATGGTCTTCGGCCCAGTCGTCCATCCGCTGTCTAAGGTGGAGGATCTGAATGAGTCGAATGCGTCGCTTTGGAAGGTGGCAAGCGGCCAGGAGTTCCCGGCAGCCCGAGTCCCCTTCTGGGTCGACGTGCGGGACCTTGCTGTAGCTCATGTGGAAGCACTGCTGAGACCCGAGGCTGGTGGCAAGCGATATACTGTCACCAGTCCGGAGAAGTATTCATATGGGCTCGTCGCTGATATTATCAAGGAAGAGTTTCCTTCGATCAAGGATAGGATTGCGGCAGGCAACCAGCCGGTCGTTGATACTCATGATTTGGACGGCCATACTGCTGCGAAGGAGCTGGGTGTCAAGTATACCGGGTTCAAGCAGACTGTTAAGGACTTTGTCGAGGAGGCTTTGTCATTGGAGAAGGCTAATTTGACCAAGTGATTCAGTGTAGATTAATAAAATACATGTATCGCCCTGTTCAATATTAATGACTATTTGTCCGTGAACGAATGTTTCCACTAGAGATCAAGGCGACCAGCAGGTAGAACATGCGATGATGAGTGTGGCCATGACGCTCGGACACTTACCGCACCCTTCGACTGCACTACTGGTCGACGCGTTCTCTCGCTTTCCCCCACGTCTTCATCGCATCCACCAAACAACATCACATCACCACCCACCATGAGCGCGACACCAGAAGCTCCCCGCCGACGTTCCGGGCGCGTTCCCAAAAGAAAACACGTCGATTTGGCAGATGTTGGCTCCTCCGCCGACGATTCGAGCGACGCCGAGCCCGACGAGGAAGAATTGCGCGAGAAGCGACGCAAGAAGGCAAAGAAGCCCAAAACCAATGGCGCGACAGTAAGCCTGGCCATCCGGCCTGCAGGTCCCAAAGCCAAGAAGGCGCCGAAGCCGCGGAAGGTGCCCATTCGCAAGAGCGCGTTGCACGAGGAGGACATCAGTGGGCTTTACGCAGAAGTCTTTGCACACGGAAACAAGCTCGAGGACGTCGCGGCACAATGGGTTGCGAGCTTCGGCGAGCACGAGGCGCGTGCCGTGGCCGACGTGGTCAATTTCGTCTTGCGCGCCGCGGGCTGCACGATCAAGATTGATGAAAACGACATCGCAGACCCCGATAATTGCCCGAACCGTCTGGGCGATATACAAGAGGAGTACCAAGCTGTAAGTTGCGTGCGAGGAGTTGTGTGGACGCGCGCTGACACGAAGTAGCAAGAGATTGTTGACTACCCACTACTGAACAAGACGCGAGGCGGGACGGCGTTCAAGCACGCGCTACAGGGCTTTTTCTCTGCTCTCATCGAGACCATCGCGCAGAATGGCCTGCTTTACAATAATACAGAACTTATCGAGAACATTGAGGTGTGGATCAGCACCATGTCCTCCGCTCCTAATCGACCCTTCAGACACACAAGCACCGTTGCTTCGTTGGCAATTACTGGCGCACTTGCAAGAGTCGCGAGTGAGATTGTAGAGACGACAGCAAAGAAGATCCGACAGAGCGAGGGCGAATCGAAGAAGGCACGCGTCAACAAAGCACGCGTCCAAGCAGCAAACAAGGAGGTGGAGGAGCTTAATCAGAAGCTGGAGGTCGTAGACGCAGCAATCACAGATTGGTTCGATACCGTCTACATTCACAGATATCGAGATGTCGATCCGCGGGTCCGGGTCGAGTGCGTCGAGGCACTTGCGGACTGGATCATGACATACCCAGACAAGTTCTTCGATGGACAGCATCTGCGATACCTGGGTTGGGTGCTTTCTGATCCTCATGCCCCAACGCGAATTGAAGTCCTGAAGCAGCTTCAAAAGCTCTTCAGTGACAGCGAGAAGTTGGGCGGACTAAAAACTTTCACAGAGAGATTCCGACCACGAATAGTGGAAATGGCAACCCACGATGTTGAGACGAACGTGCGCACAGCGGCTGTAGAGTTATTGGACATTTTGCGAGAGGCAGGCTCTCTCGAGCCTGATGATGTTGATTCTGTAGGAAGGCTTGTTTTCGATGCCGAGCCGAAGGTCCGAAAAGCTGTTGTTGGTTTCTTTGCCGAAACTATCAATGGTGCATACCAGATGCAGGTTGAAGATATGGGTGGACAGGAAGCTTTAGACGATGCTCTTGCTCCCCCGGAGGGCGAAGAGGAGTTTGAGAACCCCAGGCTGGAGTGGCTGAAACTCAAGTGCTTGGTTGAACAACTGCTAGCATACGATTCAGAAGACAACGAGCTCCCATCACAAATCGCTCGCATTGCACCTCCAGGGTCAGAACTGGGGCTCGCGGCGGGTGATAGCACGTCCCGTTTCTACTTAGCCACACAGGCTGTGTACGACGCAATACCAGAGCTTCAGTCCTGGGAAGTGCTTGCTGGTTATCTACTGTACGATCACTCAAAGACGGCGCAGGATGGCGCTGGCGATGATGTAGAGCTCATGCTCCAACAAAACTGTAAGCTGGACGAGCAGCAAGAGACGACGCTTTTAGACGTCCTGAACGCATCCGTGAAGATTACGCTACAACGCCTCGCGGAATCTCAGAAGGACAAGAAGAAGACCAAAGCACAGCGGGAGGCCGACCAGGAAGAGCACTCAGACACAGTTCGGAAGCTATCTACCCTGATTCCTCAATTACTGAAGAAGTTCGGCGCCGTTCCTGAAGCGGCTTCGCTCTGTCTTCGACTGGAACGAGAGCTCAATCTGGATGTATTCCAAGAACTACGGCAGACGGCTGCACTGAAAGCTCTCTTAGACGACGTCATCCGCCAATTCGTCACACATCACAACGAGCATGTCCTAGACGAGGCAATACAGTCTATATCTCATCATCTCACGCACGAGGAGTCACAAGAGATCACTGAGAGCAAGGTGCAGGGTCTATGGGACGAGCTGCTGCAGACATTCAACGTCATCCGTTCTGGACAAGACGTTGCAGCCCGCGGCGACCTGCCGTCCAATGCACTCACAGGCCTCTCAAACATAGTCCTCAAGATCGCCAAACTTTCCAAGATCTCAGAGCCCTCAATACTCGATCACACCCCAACAACAAACCCCAAGAGCCGGGCAAAGAGTTCGAGAAAGGCACCCTCCACTCCACCAATCACCACTCTCCTGCAAATCCTCCACCGCGGCATTCCCGTCGAAGACGTCGACGCAGACACAGACGTTGCCGAGGACGCACTCGTCGGCCACACAATGAACGCGATGCTCGCATATTTCGTCTGGAAGTTCCGCTACTGCGCGAACCATCTCGAAGCCGGCACTGCGATTCCCGACAACGAACTCACATACATCGCAGAACGCAGGGACGTTTGCCTCACAGCACTAATGGGCATAATGGAGAGCAGAAAGGGCGCCGACGACCTCCGGCTCGAGGCCGCCCAACTGCTCCTTGACATCTACAACATGTTCTACGCCCTCAAGCGAGTCAAGACCAGCGCCCAAACACCCAAGAAGCCCCAAGGCCGAAGCACAACCCAACCCAACGACGACTGGGAAGTACTCTGCCAGCAGATCGACGCCCCGACCACAAAAGTCCTCCTCCAGATCCTCACAGCCGCGGAATCCAACCTCGCGAAGCGCACAAGACGACACCTCGAGGAACCCGACATCGACGACGACCCGATCGACCCGGACGACGAGCCGGAGAGCAGCGACGACGAGGCGGAAGAGGAAGACGAGCGCGTGCAGGAGGAGAAGAAGATGCGCACGCTGCTCGCCGAGTTCCGCCTCTGCTATCTCGGCAGCAGACTCGTAAACTCAGTGCAAGTTGGCACGCTGGGCCCGGACGTCAGGAAGCGCCTCGAGAAGAATAAGACGAAGCTGGGTCATGACTGGAAGGAGGTCGTGGCGCACCTCGACATTGTGAAGACGTTGAAGAGCAAGGCTGCGAAGAAGGGCGCGAAGGCGAAGGAGGGTGAGGCTGCTCCCAACGCAGTCACAACCAACGCCAACGCGAAGCAGCACAAGAGCAAGGAGATTGTCGTCGAGAGCGACAGCGAGGAGGAAGAGGAAGACGAGGAGGCGGAGGAGCAAGGCCACGACGACGACGAGGAAATGGCTGACCAAGACGACGACGGCGACGGTGACGGACAGCATGTCAACGGCGCCGCTAACAACGCCTCCGACCACAGTCCAGACGTAGAAAGCGTTCTTGGCGATTGATTCTAATCACATCCATGTTTTGTGTTTTTCTATGATGTTCAAATGCAGGAGGATGTATTGGGGGTGGGGGGGGGGGGGGGAAGAGGGAAAGTTCCCTCTCTTCATGTTCTGACTGGAAAATCTTTTATTAGCGATATGAAACTTTCTTCTTTTCTGCTCTCTCTTTCATCATCGTCTTACTTCTTTTTTTCACGTATGTATGTCATGATTGTGGCGAGTGGACTCGAGGCTGTGTATCTGTACCTATCCTATGCATTTGTGTAATCTGTGGGGAATGGAATGAAATGAAATGAAGTTAAATGAGAAAGTGTTGGTTCTTTTTGTCTATGTTCTCTTGCGGCTATGTGCGGAGTTGATATCAAAGGGAGCAGCAGCAACGAAATGATCGATTGCCGTCTTAAGCATGGCCAGCTAGTTCATTCAACGATGGATTGATATCACAAACAAGTACGATTCATCTACAGGTATCACATCCATCCACGAACAACCCCCATCACTCCCCCTTCCTCTTCGCCTCCATCAACCTTCTATACGTATCAATAATCGTCAACCTCTCGACCCCCAACTCCTCCCTCTTCCTCAAACTCCCCGCCTTATTCGGCACATTCCCCACACTCACCGTCGCCCCATCCCTGACCTTAAAAATCTCCCTTGGCACCCTCGTAATCTCCGGCGGCGCCTGCACAACATCATGCAGTCCCGTCTTCTGCTTTCCCCTTCTCTGCAACGCATCCCAAAGATCCTCCTCCTTGCTATCCACCTCCCCGACCACCAACTTCCTCCCCTTCTTCTTCCCCTTCTTCCCCTTCCCACTCACCCCCGCCGCCGCCTCCTCTTCTCCCCAAAGGGCCTCATACTCATCCCTCTCCTCCTCCGCAAGCTCCTTCTCCTCTTGTTCTTTGTCGCGAATCCGCTCCTCCTCCTTCCGCCACCCGGCCTGCAGCCGCTTAAGCTTCTTCTCGTGCTTCGTGACGCGGTGGTCCTTCACGCCCGCGATCTTCTTCCCCGTCTTCTGCAGCCCGGCTAAGGGGAGCGCTTGGTTGACGCGCGACGAGAACTCGGAGAGCCGCTCGCCGGGGAGGATCTTTAGTTGCTGGGGGGGTTGCGTCTCGCTGTTCGTCGTCGTATCCGTTTCCTTTGTCACAGCCTCCTCATCTTCGTCGTCTTTGGAGGGTTTCTGGGGGGGTTTCGCGCCCTTCTTCTTCTTAGGCGGAGCGATTCCGTCGTCGAGCCCGTTGCGGTGTCGACCGGTCTTCTTGAGCTCGAGGAGCCGGGAGAAGGCTTTGGGCGTGTCGTCCTTGCCGTACCCGGGGATCGTCTTTGCTGTTTTTCGCTTCTTCGCGCTGCGTGCGTTTTGCGTGTTGGAGACTGGGAGGGATGTTGCGCGGGTTGTGGGGGGGAGTTCGTAGCTATGTTATTGAATTGTCAGTTGTGAGTTGGGATGGGGGATGGGGAGGGGAGCGAGGGTGAACACGTACTGCGACTCATCGCGATCGATTGCTTTGCGCTTGTGTTTGTGTGGCATCTTTGCTTTTCACTGTGCCGTTTCGTTGTTGGTGGTGTTGTGTTTATGTGGTGGTAGGTAGTTGTACTCGAAACTTTTTTTTTCGGCGATGCGAGGGCAGGGCAGGGCAGGCCCTGCGTCAGTGCTAAGCTTTTTGGAAAAGCGGAGGGTGGGCTTGGCGGGGCGTGTGGTTTGTCTTAGATTCCTGGACCTAGGGCTTAGTTGGAAGGGTTGGATGTATATGTCGTGTCGTAAAATTGTTTGATTGTTGATAACTACATAGATGTCTAATTATCTCATTTGCGAACTTGATTTTATTTTTTTTGCTGGTTGGAGAGGAAGGATGTCGGTATGAATGGATGGGATGGAAGGAGGACCCACACTATCCCCACACTTTGGAAGTATGACCGTTGGGTTTGTCGATATTGTGTATACGCGCGCAGATATGGATGGGTAGATACGCTTTACAGTTCGCTCTAATTGTCAAGAACATATTCATATAACCGTACCGTCTGGTTGAAGAAAACATCCTGTTCACCACAAGACATGTACTCACTGCAGCATTACACCCTTTCGTTAATGTTAGACCACTCAATTGAGGTTTGGCAATACAACCACGCCTGCCTACTATGGCTATGGAGTACTGGCTTTAAGGCCACGCGTTGGAAGACAGATGTTCACATCTGTGTATGAGAGCTATGAAGGTAAGTGAGCGCGTAGATATACGTTACAAGTCACCATGTATGATACTATCTATAGCCTCCCCCTACATTTTCAATTCCCACCTCCAGCCGCAAAGTGCCACTCCGCACCGCACCGCACCGCACCGCGGCGCCGCGGTGTGCGAATGTGCGAATGTGCGGGCGCGTGTACGTCATTATGGAAAGGTTAGGGAACGAAATATGCGAAGTATCCGACGCGTACGAGCTATAGTCTATGAAGCGAAGTGCTATGGAGTGCAGTGGAGAATCGATATACGAAAATGCCCCCGACGACATCCGGCGCATGTATCTCATTCCTTACTCTTTCTTGATTATTTCGGGGTGTCTGTGATGTTACATTTTCTGTACGCCTTACGCGTCACTTCTGAGGCGGAGCGTGGCCGCTTCGAAAAGATCTATTGTTTGGGTCGAAGGGGTGTTTGAATGTTTGATATTGCGGTTTCGCCGATGTGTTTACAGCGTAGGAGAGGAGGCGCTAGTTCGTTTTGGGTATTTGGGAACGCAGGCAGCGTGTAGCATAGCAGGGCACTCAGGGCTAGGAGGACGGTTTTTGGGGGGATCTGCTGCTGGATCAGGGCAGGGTTTAGGACAGGGTCCAGTACTCAGATTGTGAGAGCAGCTTGCTAGGGATCTCGGAGGTAAGTAATTAATTAAAGCTGATCTGCGTGTGAAGAGCGGGAATCAATGTGGTACCGCCTACGAGTGAGTATGTATGTGTGTATCTGTAGGTTTAGTTCAACTGGTAAGAAAAGGGAGTATGGGCATAGAAGCGCTGCCCACACGTTCTCTCTCTGTCTCTGGCTGTTGCTGCAGGATAATAATCCGTCGGGTTTGGATCCGTTGGTAGGATTCGAAGTGTTGGTGGTGAAAAGGACCGAAAGGTTCCAGACCCATCGCTTGGTAGATTTACCCTTGCCCCTACCTTTCACCTCCGCTACCTGTTCATCTTGCAATTCACGCATACGAAGAGGCGTGGTTGTTTTGTTATTTCCTTGCTTTGTGGATAGTATCTACGCCTCTTACTCCTTTCCTTCGCCTCATGGTGGAAAGGAAGATTGCGTACGTCTGGTATGAGATGGTACTACCGTGAGGGGGGCTAGTCCTCCAAAAGGCAGCCTGTGGCGCGCCGCATGGCAAGGCACTCTTTGATGGAGGATTATTGAGGGGATTAATTGTCTGTGTTCCGTCCAGTCGGCCGTTCTATGGCGATGCTGCTGTGGTATGGGGTAAATTAGCGTGAGCAGGTACCTCGTCCTCGAAAGCTTAGGTTAGTTAAAGTCGTGCTCGTGCGCCACAACTGCGTTTTTTATTATTACCGGTAGTCTGGAGGGTAGTGGGATCGGATCGGATGGAATGGGATGAGGCGTAGGTGGGTTTGAAAAGGATAGGACGGGAAATGGTGTCATGATTGTGAAGAAGCTTAGGGTATTGTGTTGTGTTGTGTCGTGTTTTGGAAATGCCCGGATGTTCAATGCCGTGGTGGGTGACTGATGATGATTATGACGGTGGTGGTGACGATGAGGATGAGAATGAGGAGGATCGCGGATGCTGCATGGTGTTAATTCGGAAAATGTACGTATCCTGCGTGACATTGACTGCTACTATTATTATTTGAGCGATATTTTGATATTTGGTCGTGTATAGCTCGGAGGTAGGTGTGGCGTGGAAGGACCGGAGAAAGGATAGAACAGAACTACATAACGATCTATCCGAGCTTGGTGGGATTGGGGAAAGTAGAGGCGCGATTGCGTGGCTGGTGAGCCAGATAGCCGTTAGGGACTGTCAGTGCGTGAATTCTTAATGGAGTAGTTGGGTTTCTGTGCTGACGAAGTCACAGGTAGTAGGATGAGGTCAAAGCAGATGATGGAACGGATGGATGATGATGTATCGGGCGTTAATTCTTGCGGAATGGGGAAATGGTGAAGATGTGACAACGACGGTGCTAGTGACAGTGACAGAGTGATGGTGAGACGGAGAGGAGGATCAGGGTCCGCGTGATGAGGACTTGATTATACCATACAGAGTGTTTGGTGAATGGTGATGACTTTGTTGATGCCCGGATGACGATGTGTAGACAGCATAGAGCATTGATGGATGATTGTGTGAACATGTGGGTGTGCGCCCGCAACGTGAGTTTCGATATTGAATGATAGAGACTGACCAACCCGGAGTCGAGCGGTCGGATCGTGGGTTTTGCGGCAGGTGGGTAGGTGGGTATGTGGGTAGGGAGCACAAGGATCTGGGATGGTTCCCTGTGCCGTTGGAGCATGATGATCGTAAGTTGCATATCGTTTTGGCTGGTTAGTGTCAGGGTATTACGATGTTTGGAAGTCCCCTACTCGTACGGAGCACTCAAACAAACAATTGGTGCAGGTTGTCATGATGGGACCCTGTGTGGAGATTCCGCAAGCAGCTTCGTGTATTATCCACTCACTGTAGGTATTGTATTGTATAACTACTGTTGGCGTTGTTCTAGCTTCATTGTTCGGACCGGGTTCGCTTGTAGTTTTCCTTTTCGGCCGGTAGACTCCAGAGGATGAAGAGGACCAGGCCTTGAGCAGAGAAAAACAAGACGGAGACAAGCCATGACAAGACTGACAAGAGAGTTGGCTGGTAGAGTAAGAGAGTTAAGAGAGACAAGACACGAGGGGAACTTGTCCCACGATGATGGTCTACCCTTGCTGATTGGTGCATTTCCGCCCTTGGAGGCTTGATCTTGCCCCATGTCCGTCCTTCGTGCCTTCCTCCTCTTCTCTCTACCAGTACCAGATGCCCCACCACCGCCCATTCACCCAATTCACCCAATTCACCCACCCACCTGCTGGTTTAGAACACAACACAACACTCTTTTACTCTCACACAACGAAACATTCCTCTGTGTCCCATTGTGACCTTATTGTCTCATCTGTTCTGGAACATCCGGTACGATGGAAGCATCTGTCCTCCTCGTATCTACAATAATTGTCGCTGAGAGTGTTCAATGGGTTTGGCCCGTACCTACCTGCCGCAATGGACGTGCACAAGCCATGGAAGCGAGCGTGTAGTTTCTGTGCAGGTGTAGCGGCCACCATCACGAACTAGATTCAACAGGATACAATACACTGAATACTGAATACTGAATACTGAACACAGGCTGTTGGGTTTTCTTTCGTTAGAGTATGTTGCAGTGTGCCCTGCCCTGTAGTCAGTGCAAGGCAGGGCAGAGTGTGATTAGTGCGTGTGTGATTGATGATCCGTATAGCGCAATAACCATAACCAGACCAGCCCCCGGAGAATGTCCCTGGTCTTTCTCACCCTCCCCTCGTCCATGATTGAGTCTATTTTCCTACATTTACCAGTAGCCACTAAGTGTATTCTACGAGCAACTCGACACTCACGGCTCAGATAGTGCAATGGTCCGTCCAGGTCCAACATCCTCGTCCAATCCTCTCCCCTCGTCCCTCCACGTCCGGCCCCTGCATCCCGCCTGCGTCTGGATCTCAATATCGACCACTGTAGTGTAAACCTGCGTGGCGTCTTCCGGCATAATCTTTGTTTGCGCGCTTGTCTGCTTTACTCCGGACTGTCACTGCTCACTGACTGACCCAACCCATTAACCACTACTAGCCACTACTGATCAGTCAGTAGTGGGTAGATTGCTTTACCTGTTATGTTCCCTGGTACTTGACCGACTACCGTGCGTGCGTGTGTGTGTGTGTGAATTGTATGGTAGAGTACTCCGTAGTAGTAACTGTTTGATTGCCTTGACTGACTGGCCCGTTCGAGTCTACTCTTCTCTTCTCTTCTCTCTATGGGATGGATAGTATATACCTTCGTCCTTCCCTCTTGCCTCTTTTCTTCACCCTCTCCCCTTGAGGCCGCTCTCTCCCATCCCCATTCACGCTCTCGCCCTCACCATCGCCCACACCGATTGCTACCATCCTCACCTCTCTCTTCTCTCCCTCTCTCCCTTCGCAAACATCAAACTTCGTCCTCCCGCCCTCAGTCCCTTTGTTTTGCGCTCTCATCCAATCGCGCTTGCTACCCTCCAGCCGACTTCGACTTCGACTTCGACTTCGACCTCGACCTCGACCTTCCCATAGCTGACTCGAGGTTGATCAAGAATTAGCAACAACAGCAACAGTGTCGTTACGTGTTGGGTTCTCTGTTCAACCTTCACTCACACTCGTTTCCTATCAAAGGATCTGTCTTGCCTCGCCTATCTTTTCTACACAGCAGTACCTCGCAGGAGAAGAACATCCCTCCCTCGTCCCGAGGTGTCTTCCTTGCTCGCTCAGGGTCCAAACATCCCCCGCGGCCGCTCGCAACTGGAACCGATCGCGCCGACCACTTTCATCCCAACCATCCCTGATTGGCCACACGGTTTCCACCAATCACGCCACCGCTTCGTCAACATACCCTAACTAACAGTAATGGCTTCATCTTCGCGGTCCTCTACCGACTACTCCGTCGACTCCATTGCAAATTTGAAGGACGAGGCCTCTGGCATGCTCCTTCTCCCCCTCCAGAACGCTCCAGTTGTCTCATTACGTTCGCTAGAGGATGGTAATTCCAGCTACTCTGACAAGAATCTATCGTCAACTAGTCTCTGGGCTCGCTTCCTCATGACACTGCGACATCGCAATGGCGCCCGCTCACGGTCGGCGGAGGAACATCCACTACAACTCGGCGAGAACAAACTTCTTCTTGAGAACCAGCAAGTCAAGAGAGCCCCTCGCCGAGGCTGGGTCTGCAAGGCTCTGTCTCTTCTCATCGTAGCAATCCTGTGCTTCTTGTAAGTCTTCTCTTGCTTTCTTGGACGACCTTCCGCTTCTTTCCGGTCTGCTCGAGTCCAGATTCGACATCTGCAATCCACCAAGACGACCGCCGAGGACTGAAAACCTGTTTGATCGATCGCAACAAATGCTAACAATCAATGGCAGTGGCATCACCCACCTCGTCAATGTCGCATTGGCTCTGGTCAACCCAGTCTCTGACGACCAAGACGTCGCGCTCCCAGCAGCCTGGAAGCTGGATTCAGGCGCCGTCGATGCAGCAGCATTGGCAAACCTGACAAGAGACGTCACCCCAATTCCTTGCCATTCGCACAATGATTATTGGCGAATGGTCCCGCTGTACGACGCTCTTCGATATGGCTGCACTGGCGTCGAGGCCGACGTCTGGCTATTCGATAATGAACTCTTCGTCGGTCACGACACGAACGCCCTTAGTGACGACCGCACGTTCCGTTCCATGTACGTGGATCGCCTTGTGGAGCTCTTGGACCAGCAGAACCAGCAGAACCGCTTCACTACTCGAGACCCGGAAACCAAGGTAGTCAACGGCATCTTCCAGACCGCACCCGCGCAACCCGTGGTCCTGCTTGTCGACTTCAAGAACGACGGCCGTGCGATTTACCCAGTTGTATTATCCCAGCTCGCTGCCCTCCGCGAGAAGAACTATCTTACCTATTACGACGGCACGACCCTGCACCAAGGACCCATTACCGTGGTCGCGACCGGCAACGCCCCCTTCGATCTCATTAGTGCCGAATCGACCCGTCGCGACATCTTCTTCGACGCTCCTTTGGACAGGATGTACGAAGACCCCAAGGCGCCGCTCGAACTGCCCCCTGCACCCACGACCACCACCTTGACCCGCGGTCACTCGAATGCCGCCCTCCGCATCCGCGATGGCCAAGGCACCGTCGGCACCTCCCCCGACTCGAACTTCACATCCGAGAACTCGTACTACGCATCCGTCTCCTTCGCATCCACGGTTGGCACCCTCTGGTTCGGTCACATCTCCCCGGCCCAGCTCGACCTCATCCGCGGCCAGATCCGCGGCGCCAAACGCCGAGGCCTCAAAGTCCGGTACTGGGCCACCCCTAAATGGCCCATCTCGCTCCGCAACCGCGTCTGGCAGGTCCTCATCGAGGAGGGCGCGGACTACCTAAACGGAGACGACCTCAAGGGTCTTACGCGGGTCGATTGGGCCGCCAAGAGACACCACTGGTGGCTTGGTGGTTGAAAGCTCGGGTCGTGCTCTTCAACTAGTTATTCTCTTTTCTCTTCTTTAGATGTATTTGGTAGCATCACGGCATGGTGTTTTACGGAGTTTGGATCTGTTCCAAGACAGGAACATTGCATGGATTGCATGTACGATGGATGTATGGATGGATGGATGGAAGGACGGATGTACGCGATATACCCCCCGGAAGACGTAGTATTTCTTATTCTATTCGAGGAACATTTCTCTTTTGCATGGCTTGCTGAATGAACGATCGAGGACGGGATGTGAGCAAAGGAAAGGCTAGATGTGTCGTGGGTGTAGATGTAGCATACGAAAGAGTTCGAGGAATCGACGCAAAAGGCGTGGATAGAAAATTCGATGAATACACTTTGCAAATGAACGTTTCTTGAAGTTGATAACCAGCCGGAGCTCACTCACGTGTACATATAAGTATCTACCCATCTAACAAACCCACCCACCCATCCAACCCCCCAACTCACCCTACGCAACATAGCAATACCCCCCACCCCCCTCCTCATCCCTCTCCAAAAACTCCTTCTCAATCAACCGATCAATATTCCTCTTGATCCCGCCGACATCCAACGTGCCCCGACTCCTCGTCACCTTGATCGTCTCGGCCACCAACTCCGCGTGTCCGATCCGCCGCCGCGCCTTCATGATCCTGACAATGGCGGCTTGCGTCTCGTAGTTCCTGTCCTGCGCGACCCGCTCGTGCGTCTCTTTATTCTCTTGGGGCGTCTCCTTGAGTTGCACGGTGTTGATTTTCACGCGGTACTTTGGGTCCGTGAAGGAGGCGTTGAGCGTGAAGACGTCGGTCGGGGCGATCTCGCGGCCTTTTGGGTGTTTAGTCAGGGGGCGGAGTTTCGCGCAGGCGAGGGACTGGAGTGTGCGGTTTAGCTCTGCGGGGGGGAGGGATGTGGATTCCGCGATTGTGGTGTAGGGGATTCGAGTGGTAGGGTCGGAGGTGTTGAAGAGGAGGAGGACGATGGCTTGGAAGGAGGAGACGATGAGTTCTTTGTTGCCGCGCGGGAACCTGGCGCGGAGCTGGCAGTGCGCGAGCGAGTGGTGCCAGGTTAGTTTTCGGCCGGAGTGCTTGGAGGCGTAGTGTGTTTCGAAGGCGGAGAGGGTGGTGGAGATGGAGGGGGGGATGAGGACGGGGATTTGGGGGTAGGTGGGCCAGGCGGAGGCGGAGAGGATGGAGACGGTGAGGTCGAAGGGTTGGGGGTTGGGGGTGGTGTCGCGGGAGGCGAGGAGGGTTTTGTAGGACGTCATTTCTTCTCGGGACAGTTCGATGTCTTTGAACATTTGCTCGAGGTTCGCGGTGAAGCCTGCGCCGCATTCTGTGGGGGCCGGTTGTTAGCAAAGGAGGTTCAGGTGAGGAAGGGGGGGAAGGGGGGATTGTGAGATGGATGACATACCGGTCTTCAGGCGGGCGAGCATGCTTCGCTCTGCGTCGGCGCTGGCACTCCTGCCCATGAGGAGTCGACGGGCGAGATCCTTCTTGTAGAATGCTTCGAACACTGCCTTTCCGTGCACGAACCGGAAGAGGTCGAGCACTTGGTCGAGCTGGTTGTTGACCTCCGTGTCCTCGTCGAACATGACGTCCTCGTTGTCTTCTTCCACGTCGGCGGCGGCACCATCAGCAGCGGCAGGCTTCTCAGCTTTCCGACTCAATTGTGCTGGAATGGCTTTGGCGCCGCCTCGCAGCAGCATGTCGACGTACTTCGCGATCATCTCGCCCGGCTTCGAGTTGTCGGTGTTCCAGGTCGTGCTCGTCTTCTTGGTCTTGTTCATGAAGGTCTCGAACGACTCGCGGAGACCGTGGCCGAGCTCGGCGTTCCGGTGGAAGGACGTCTTCCAGATGGTGTCGAGTTGGCGCTTCAGGGTGAGGAGGTTAATGACCATGGTGTCCTGCTCTTTCTCGTTGAACACGATCGCCGTGCCGGTGTCTTCGATCCATTTCGATAGTGCTTCTTTGAGGTTGGATCCGAGGTTGCGGCGCTCCAGGAGGTCGTAGAGTGATTTGAGGTCCTCGACGGCATTGAGTTCGAGCAGGTCGGCGAATTCGTCTTGGTTGGCTTTGGGAAGTTAGTCATCCGTTCACTCGGAGGGGAGAACGATTAGATATCAAGAACTTACTGAGTCTAGATTCTTTGCGTGAGATCAAATGGTCTTCCAGGAGCGTGACAAGATCCCTTCTCGTCGACCGGTCCAAGCTGAAATGCTCGACTCGCGCCAATTCGCTCTTGATAAGTGCCCGCGAGGCTTTGACATATTCTGCCAAGCCCTTCTCCGAGCTCTCACGTTCAGCCCACTCGTGGATGAAGTTCTGGCTGAGCTCCAACATTCTGGGTTCGAAATGCTTCGTGTAGACGTGCATGTCGTGGAACATCTTGATTGCCTCTCCGAAGGTGCCTCGATCCAGGTCCTTGCCGTCTCTGTCGGTGGCGATGAGATCGCATGCACCGTCCACGATATGGGGTTTGAGCTTTTCGTGCTCGAAGATGATGGAGCGGAAAAGGCCGACAGATATGTCGTGAAGTGAGTCTTGCTTTGGCAGTAGGTATGATCGGTCGAGGTAGCAGAAGACCCAGGCAACGTATTTCTAGCCTTGTTAGTATCGATGATTACAGTAATCAACAGACACAACTCACCATCTGGTCCATCCAGGTCGCCCAAGCCTGAAGCGTAGCCCTAAGAACATCGACATCCTTCCTACCGAGCGTCTCCTTGACCTTCTCTTTCAATGTATCCGTGATATATCTCTTACACTTCGCATCCAACCTGTCACAAGTATCCTTCGCCAAACCCTGACGACACAGGTTCTCAACACCACGATACAGCTCCTCGAGACTGAAATCGATCTTCCCCTGCGCAAACACCGTATCCAATGCTTTATCCACCTTCTCCCACGTCTGGTTCAAGAAGGCCTTCGGATCGATCTTCCTCGCCGGCTTAAAGTTCTTCACCAGCATCCTCTTCGGCGCAGTACCACCAGCGATATTCGGCGTCGCCTTTCGCAATCCATTCTTCTGCTGCGGCGCTTTCGGGCTGGTGTCCGGGCTCGACGCAATGTCGATGACCTCCTTGCCGCTCCGGCTGGGGAAATGGTACATGTTGGCAGTGCTCATGGCGGCGCTTTCTGAGGGGGCCTCCGAGCTTCCGATTCGGGACCGCTTGCTCGTGGGTGAGAGGGCGGCAGTGGAGTTGGGCTTGGGGTGCTGCGTTGTGAAGAGCTCTGTGATCGTCTTGTCCGAATGCTTTCGCTTCAGAGTCGGGGACATTGGACGTTTTTAGTTGTGGTTATGGTACAGGAGTTGGGGCACCTGGGAGGTCGTGGCTCGGAAACCCTTTCGTAGTGATTGGGTCGGGTTGGTGGTGTACACCGATGCGGTGGAATCTGGGGTAGAGATTTCTCAGACTTGAGGGTTTGATTATGCTTGCACCCTTTGCGGTCTTGTCTGTTGTCCGTCCTGTGGACGTGGGTGGTAGCTAGCTAACTGAGGGTCTGAGGTTCCGCGGTAGTGTAGTGGTGGGTCGCTGGATGACGCGACGAGTTTCGGCCGAATCAGCTATTAGAGACGGCGGCCGCTATCGATAAGATCGCCCCGTTGCAGCAACGCAAGCTACTCTCACACGTCACGTCCAATCAGGTAGAGAGTGATTGCTCCTCCGACCGATGATGAGTACGACATTCACGGCCACGGCGGAGCCGAAGTCCGGTTGCAAATGGATTTCTATATTATACTATGGGAGATTTTCATTTTTTATCGTGAGGGGTCGTTCGTTTTTGAATGCTAGGAATACAAAAGCTGCGTTGTCCCAATGGTATCGACCAACTATGCTCTCTAATAAACGCCATGCGGATCCGCGAGTATATCATGTCTGACGAACAGGCTTACCAGCTACTTCTTATCGCTCCTGCTCGTAGGTTGCAAATCATTCATTTTGGTTCAGGCATTGAGAAATATATCATACGAGACTCTAGAAGAGGCTCCATCCTCCCTTCCTCCTCGACTTGCCCTCCTCTCTCTGGGCTGCGTATCGCTTTTCCCGGGCTTCGAGTTGGCGAAGGCTGTCCATCTCCTTTAGGACGTGCTCGAGGAGCTCCTTACGTCGCACAACGTCCAAGTGGCGACGGACCTTGGGGTCCTCTCGTGCGAACCGGTCGATCTCGGATTGGCTGAGACCCCGGCCCAGCCTTGCGTCAAGCTCTCTGGGGAAGATGTAGTAGAACTTCGAGAGGAGCTCGGCATCGAGGAAAAGATCAGCCGTGGTGGTCAACTTGTCTGCTACGGCATCGAGGAAAACCTCTGGGCAGTGGTACTTGTTCTTCTTGGTGGCGCACTGTTTGGACTTGACGGCTAGTAGTCGCATCTTGAGCACATCCACTCGATCGCGGAGGAAAACTGCTTCGCGGCCTGTGATGTTGTTAGAAATAGCGCTCACTACTGGAGGACAATGGCGACTTACCTTTTTGCAGAAGAGCAGAGCTGAAACCTCCAGCGCCACCGATGCCGTCACCTTCAAGTACGACCTGTCCGCTGCGTACGCGATCAATGAAGGCAACTACATCTCTGACCTTCTTCCTGCCGCCAACCTCCTCTTCTAATTTCTTGACGGCTGACTCGCAGACCTTAAGTTCTTCTTTGAGCACGTTCGTGACGTTGTCCCTTCCCTTTGCCCATTCGTGATCCTCAACCTCAATGCGGTATTTGTAAGGTTTAATGCAGATCTCGAGTTCGTCTGAGATGTCGTAGGACAAGTCCTTGAGAATGGAGGTGGAGGCTTCGGTAATAGCCTGGCGTGCGAAAGGATGAGAAGCAAATCTTGAATTTTGGATGAGCCTGTCGATGTGTGCTTGTAGTGAGTTGGCAACAACACTGGTTGCCAGTCTGCCAACACCTAGTTTGGTGAGGGCTGCACTGGAGCTGTCGAGCTTGATCTGCCAGATTTGGTTCTCTCCCTCGGGATCAGCTTTAGCCAGGCTGGCCAAAGGATCGGCGTCGGGAAGCGGCACACTCAAGTCTTCGAAGGGTCTGTTCCAGTAGCGTTGTGCAAGTAGATTCAAGACTTGCTGATCAAGTTCATGCTTGAGCAGCTCACGGACCTGTTGGCGTCCGAACGATTCTGAGAATCCACGGAAAGAGTGCTTAAAGGCATCAAGCGACTCAGCAAGATATGACTCTGCGCTGAGCGGCCGCTCGTTGTACTGGACCTTGTACTCGTATGTAGCCTCTGCAAGTTCTCGCTGGATTGCCTCGCCCGTTGTCTTCAAGCTGGCAGCCATGGTTTGCTCGAGCACCTGCATCAACTTCTTCTTAAGATTCTGCGTGCCAACCTGAAGATGGGAATCCGGTCCGAATGCCTCGTGAGCTGAGAAGAACTGCTGTTCGTTCTTTGCGATTGCATTGGAGATATTTCCATTTCCGCGGTTAAACAGCTTTCCCCCTGAAGTACTGGGAGGAGCCCTGCTGACAACTCCGACATAACCGAGGCGGAGGGCATATTTACGGTCGGTGAGAAGACTGGCACCACGCTCTGGATCCACGAGATCCATCTTCGTGATGACACCAATCGTTCGTTCTCCTCGAGGGTCAACCTTTCGTGATGCACGGAGGGCGGTGCTGTTTGCGAGATCGACATCTGCAGCGGAGATGGCGAGGATAACGTTCGGGGGCTTGAGGTACTTGTTGACTAGTTCGGCAATCTTCTCCTTGAGCTCTGGAGGCTGATCACGACCCGTCACCTGAATGTATCCGGGAAGGTCGATCAACGATAGGTCGGGAACGTTAGGGGAGTAGATTCTGAGTTGGATGGGGTCGTCGGAGACACATTGGCTTGCGGGGACGGAAAGGTTGAGGTCGGTCAGAGTCTTCTGGATCTGGCTGAAATCTGTGACCTTCTGAAGACCCAAGGCGGGGAACTCTCCATACTCGGCATGCGCATCAGGCGTGTTGACAAGAGTGAGCTCGATAGGTCGACGGGTCACCATGTTCGATCCCTTGGGCAAGAATTCGTGACCAACAATAGCCTCCAGAACCGAACTTTTACCCGACGATTGGGATCCGATAACGACGATGGAGGGCAGAGTCAGCGTCTCGGACTGACCCACGGTTTGAAGTAGGCTCCTGATTTCGATCATCTTCTTCGTAAGCATCATCATTTGCTCGTCCCTGGCAATCTTCTCTCCCTCTTCCTTGTCTTCTTCATCTTCCTTGGAGTAGCCTAGAGCTGCAGCCGATCCTGCAGCAACAGTTCCTGCCCCGCTATTCTTGGGTTCTTTGGGTTCTTTTGGATCTTGACCACCGTTTCCGCCGCCGTTGCCTGATGATTCTTCTTTTGCCATCAGCTTCTGAAGCCACTCCGGAAGTTCAACTTGGTCCAGATCCCCCTTCGTCTTGTCCCATCCCCTTCCAATCTGATCGAACACTCCAGACGCAGTTCCAAATGCTCCATCAGCGATTCCTGTTGCACCGTCTTTCGCCTTATTGAATAAATCGACAGCGAATGTTCCGGCCTCTGCATTCCATTAGCCTGCATACACAAATAGAGTAGAATAGGTCCACGCACGTCCAGCCTGATATTGAATGTACGAAGCACCCGCGATGACAGCGCCACCCGCCGCCGCACCCGCAGTTGCAAACTTCGTCACCAGCTTCGGAATAACCCTCGCAAACGAGATCGATCGTACGGCGGGCACATTATGGAGAGCATAGCTTCCCTGTGGCCAGGGGCGTCGCTTTATGAGTCGGAGCCCAGCCTCTGAGCGAAGCAGGCCGCCGGCTGGGATGGTGTTGGTGACGAAGGAAAACGGTCGGGCGCGCGGCGGTGTCGTGGCGTTCCTCGTTACTCGCAGGGCTGTGCGTGCAGCAAGCCTGCCGCTCATTTTGAAGAAATCAGTGCCCGGGTAGCACTTTTAGGGGTCATAGGACGGAGGTGTTTGGTGGGCGGTGTGGTGTGGTTTGGGTTGCGAAGGTGGTGCTGGATAGTGAGATCGGTGTATTGCTGTTTCGTCACCGATGGGTTGCCAAGACGTCCGATCGTGATCGCGGAGGACTATGGTAAATTCATCAAGATATCGCCTTTATGCATGAAATTGAAGAGATATAATAGTCGAAATTCCTGGGGTAATATATATGTAAAGAATCTCTACTCATTTGCATCGAACAGTCCGAGAAGTCTTTTATCAGGCGCGAATTAATTACCAATAGACATGTATACTTTTTCGCAGCCATGACGAACCCATGACATGGGTATAAAGATTTGTAGAGAGCCTCTTCTGACTATCTCCAATCTTAAAATTCATGTTACAAAAAAGGGCTTTGCTTAAGGCGATTATCATCCCCCAAAAAGTCTATGCTGAATGCTATGCGTCGAAGGCCTAAATCAACCAGATGTCGAAGGTAGAACGAAGGAGGCTATATTGGACCTCTCTATCATTTCAAGCAGAGAACAGCTCGCTCACCAAAGTTTCTTAATACCGAGCCCTCCTCCTTGATCATATCCTTCAAAAAGTTTCGTGAGCCTTCCACCTCTTTACTTGCGAATTTGACCAATACAAATCCTCGTACATTCGCTGCACTCCAAACCAGTCCGTCTTTCTTCTCTTGTTGTTGCCTCTTAGCTCTACGTTCCTCTTGAGGGCTCAATTTCTGTTGGGCCGAGTCTCCCCAATCCCTTCCACCTATCCTGGGAAGAGCCTCGAATTCGTCCATGAAGAACTGTGCAAGTGACGAGAAGACAGCGCCGCGGATGATAAGAGTGCCAAAGACGGAGAATCCGTCCATTCTGTCCGAAAGTTGCATATTCGTATGTCCGTTCTTGTCCAAAAGTAGATTATCTCTTAACAGAAGCCTCTTCTTCGCTGCACCCTTCTCATCGCTGGTAACCGTCCAAACTTCATTCCTGCTCTTATATTCATGAATGTCCCAATTCTCGCCACGGGCGGAGCGACCACTCGTGACCCAATCACAGACACAGAGATTACCCTCTCCCTCGTTGAGTTTGTATATCTGTGATTGGGAGAACGCGGTGTGTGCGAATGGTTGCACGGGATCTGGAAGATAGACCAATGCAGAGTGTGCAGCTAGTGATACATTCATACATTGTCGTGACACCAGATTTGGATCCGGGGTTTTAAAGATCTTGGTTGACCCTTGAGTCAAAAGGATAAGCCTAGTCTTGCTCTCTAAGGAAACGGAGAGATTGATGACATCTCCGGCGACTATGCCTCCGCCGTAGGTGAGGAGGAAAACAGTGTGGATGAGGCTCGGTGACGGGTCCGTTGCATTTTCGGTTTTTTCATCTGAAGGTAGTGCTAGAGGGTCGGGTGCAACCAGTTTCAATGGGTATTGATATGAGACCTCCCGGAGTACTGGGGTATTCGGTGGGAGGAGTGCGACGACGATAGAGCCATGCCCAGGCTTTGATGAAGATGTTGAGAAAGGTGACTTGTACGACATCACATCGTCTGAACTTCTACTTTACGCGAGAGAAGATGATTAAACAGAACGGTCGATATCATAAAAGAAAAGAATAATAATGATTGGGTATTTTAAGGATTGACTGCGGTTATGATTGTTCCGCTACCTACGAGACGCTCAAGATGGATGATTATTGCTGTGTATGATGGAAAAGGAATGGTCGGCTAGAGTTGCCGATAAGATAAGAAGGGGTGCATGGGCCAAGCGTTGCCCTTCCTTCGAGGATTTCTCATCGGAGATTCACCAATCAATTTCACCCAATTCCCCTCCCTCCAATCCCACCACCCGTGACTGAAGGAAAAAGCAAGACAAGGACTAAAAGACTAACAAGACCAAACCTGCAGGTCTGCCACATCGCCCACTTTCCAAGCGTCGCGCGTTCGAACCTCACTCATCGCACCAACCCCAATATGCGCAAACCTCTGTGACCAACAACGCACGCCGTAACTCCAATCAAAGACGGAAGGGGGTGGGGGGTGAATGAGAAAAAAAACAGTCGCCATGGCCCGGAGCCTCGATGAGTTAGTCGAGTTTTTACTCGCCGAGATCGCCCTCTGTGGCATGCGAGGTTCGTGTTCGACTCTCGGCTGCTGCCTTTTCGACCTCTTTTTCGCCATTTTTTTAAAAATGAATAGCATTGCGAACCAATTCAACTGAATTTAACTAACTCATCATGCAGGTGCTGGAAGTGCAGACTTTCGCCGCTTCATTTCTAAATTCTTCGAACACACACAACAGAATCTTCCACCTGAAGGAGTCGATCGCTCCTACTATTCAAAAGTCTGGGACTGGGTCCGCCGTCATCGTGATGTCCAAATCGTTTATCGCAAAGAACCTCGAAACCTATCCCTTTCGGAATTCGAGGCTCTTGAACTGCAAGAGACAGGTGCTAATGGAGCTGACTATATCGAAGAACAGTCCAATGCTTCAGCAGAGCCCAAAAAGGAAGCCGCGACTAGTGAAACTTCAACTGCTGACCGTTCCGCTTTCTACGATTCACTACGCCAACGTCTGCTGGCGGAGGGTCTTCCACTTGACATATCCGCATCTGCTGAGCAACATGCAGGTAGTTCTGTATCTTCAGAAACACTAAACGAAGCAAATAGCACGGATATAAGGCGTACAAATGGGTCTGCCTCTGGTCCTTTGTCGCTCCCCTCGCAGCTTCCCTCGGAACAGGGCACTTCTACCGACGATGCACATACGAGCGCAAATGCTCCAGTTGTCTCACAAAAAGCAAGACGACCAAATCCTAACGCTCCAGGCAACCGTCGCGGACCCCGCAAGGTCCCCAAAGGTTTTTTGATGATCAAGCCCACCTTCGATGAACCGTCCGATGCGACGACAGCCCCTCGCATTTATGTTAGTCAAAACCGAACTTGGCAAGCGGTCGCAGGTCATTCTTTGGACCTTAAAAAAGTACCAAGCATGCAGTTCATGCTGCTATCAATCATTGCTGCGTCTGGTCCTAAGGGCATACTCCAACCTGATCTCGTTCGGCAAAGTGGTCAAGACAAACGCTCCGTACCACATAGGACCGACGAGCTGTTCAAGAATGGCTATATAGAGAAGAAGACTGTGCAAGCTAATAAGTTCCGCACGAGTCTTTGCATCCATAGGAAGTTCCTGAATGACAAGCACTTCCTTAATGGACCCAGTACGACCGAGGAGGTTTTCGGCGATAGAACGCTTATCTTCTCCAGCTTTGTCGAACTGCTCCACCAACTTCTCATAGAAAACCCGGTGATTCTTCAAAGAGACTTGAGGGTCAAAATGGTATGCTTTCAATTTCAACTCATGAAAACAAAACTAACGAAACCAGGGCGTTGCCGTAGAGCTTTGGCAGTCCCGTGCCATTAGGACGGCACTGGTACGTTTAGCCGAAACTGGTATGATCTACAGGCGACGCACATGGAAGAATAGTGCGCGAAACAAGAAGCCTGAGGATAGAGACGAATTAAAAGACTCGATCATCTTCATAAAATTGAAGCGGCCACCAAACGAGGAAGATCTGAATAACCTGAAATTCCGCCGTCAAGCTGATTCAACTACCGAAGATAAGAATCTGGAAGACAATGACCTTGATGAAGATGAAGGGCTTGCTTTCGACGATACGACTGGCGAAGGTCGCATCGTGCCACAGTGGACGCCCGATCGATCAATTGCCAATCTGACTTTTGAAATTATTGATCGTGCCGGGGTGGCTGGATTGGACAATGGTAGCATTCGTGATAGAACAACGGGACGGTTCTGGAAACGACCTATCGAATCGTATCTTTGCCGATTGACGGATGCTTGGGAAGAAAGTCAGCCTCCGGAGTTCCGTCATAAGGCCATCATCCGGGATACTGCTCTGACGATGGGTAAACGTTACGTCCATTACCTCTATCGCACGTACAACCATTTTCAAGAGGTGGTCGATTCAGGGAAAACTTCTTGGGCAGTCGTCAGTAAGGAGGCCGCTAAAAAGAGTGCCTCAGAGAAAAAGGGTCGTCCCAAGAAACAGCAGAGCGCTATAGAGCTCAATGAATGGGGTTTCATGGATGTGAATCCATCTGACTTCCAGGGTCGCACTGGTACCGCAACTCTTCAGGAATGCCGTTCAGCTATAGCACCCTCGAAGCGTCGATCGACTCATTGGGATAATGCATTGACAGAGGAGATAGGTTACGAAAAGAAGAAGAGGGGAAGAAAACCCGCTAAAATGTCTTCGATCGTTCGGACTCCAGGCGAAATCTTGTCAACAGAGGAGAAGCTAGCATCCTCTGAGATGCGTCGGATCGAGAAGTACGCCATGAGCCAGGCAAAGCGCGAAGGGAAGATGGAGAAACCGAAACCCACCGAACCCGCAAAAGCCCCGAAGATAATCCAGCCCCCTCGGGAGCCACCCTTACTCTCTATAGAGCAGCGGGTAGCTTTAGGTTTAGCGAGAAGAGGTCGCCTTGGAGCTGATGTAGAGAACCAAATTCGGGAACATCGGGCAAAGACTGGTGATCCAACCGCCATTCCAGATGTCATCACCAAGAATACTGGACCAAGATCCCCATCAACATCGACGCACGAGGAGGAGGTCCTTCAGCCTGAGGGGGACAGTCAGCTGGACAAAGAGTTCGAGCATTTTGATCCTCAGCAGTTGAATGCTGAGCAACCTGCTAAAAAGTCCCGACGCAAAACCGCCGAGCCACTAGGCAAGACTTTATTCACTATGGAGTTCAGGAAAAAGCATAATCTTCCGCTCAAGGGTCGCCTGAAGCAGAGTGTCATCGAACACTACCGCAGCTTGATTGAGGAAGAAGAGGCCTCGGTATCTACCCAGACAAACCCTGAGCAGGGTGACGGCAAAGAGCCACCAAATCTCGCAACGCCACCAGTGGAACTGCATGTCGCTGTCGAGTCCGTCCCTTTTGCAAACCACTCAGAGGTAGAAAATGAAGTTCACGAACGTTCACTTCCTAAAAAGCACAACGATTTAGACCAACCTCAACTACCCGTCGTAGCAACCACCAAGCGAAAACATGACGATGATTCTCTGGCCAATGAAAACGCGAAGAGAATCCGTGTAACACCAGATGCTCAAGTGCTGGTCAACCAAGCGGATGCATCACGCTCAGCAGAATCTTCCGCAGGACTTACTACAAAGAGGTCGCAGGACACAAACACCTTAAATACTCCTCTCTCCGTTTTGTCTCAACCCACCGAGGGAATAGTTGGCGCAGCGGATGTAGCTTCAGGTTCTCACTCCTCGCCCCAGATCGTGGATGGGGCAGAGATTAGTCAAGGACCCGAGTGTACAACGAGTGCAACCCAAGACCCCCAAGCCATCCTGCCAGAATCGGCAGTTGGGTCTCCGTCCCTGGTATCCACCCCTGGTGAAGCCATTGCAGAGGAATCTCCACAGGTGTCGAACTCCCGAGAAGCAGCATCTACATTTGAACAGCGCGTGCAGGAGATCATTCGATCATTCACCACACGCGAGAAACCGGGGCTATACATCAATCCTTTTGCTACTCGTGCGATCCCAAGAGGTCGTCCAAAGAAAGCATTGATGGCGATTTTCAAATTTCCCCAGCTGCAAACATTCGACTGGTTCATATCCAATCCTAGTATTTCTAGCAACAGGTCTGAACCCAGCACACCAAAGTCGAAGAGAACGAAAGAAATCCGAGGACAATGGAAAAAGTCTAAGAGAACTCCGAGAAAGCAACTCACTGCTTCTCTAGAGTCTACACCTGACGTGGAGACGCCAGTATCAGGAACTCCAGTACCAGGAACACCAGTATTAGGAACACCGGTGCCAGGAACACCAGTGCCAGTTCTGACAGTGCCAGACACGCCAGTGTCAGAAATGCCCGTACTAGACACACCAGTGCCGGAAACGCCAGTATCAGAAACGCCAGTTGTAATGAGTATTGAGCCTAGAAATGAGTTGTCTGGACCTGCAGAGACTGAAGAGCGAGTCCAGACATCCGAGGGGCAAGATGAACCTGTATCGGCAGAGATTCAAAGCATACCTACCCCCACGCCGTCTTCCTGGGTTGCAATAAACGCGAGTGCGCCTGTTCAAACTACCCCACAGCAAAGCTCTCATACTACCTTGGAAATAGAGGGGGGGGTAGCCACTCAATCACCCAAACCGGCAATAGACACTCTACCAGCCTCCAATATTGAAGGCCAGAAGACTCCCGGGACCCTAACGCCAGCGGTTCCGACACCCGCTACCGAGGCACCCACTGCTGAGACACCGGCAGCTATAGAAGACGACAATAACCTCTCTGTTATCGCCGAAACAGATACTCATGCGTACAGCCGAAACCGGAGAGCCGCAGATCTGAGTCGCCGTGGAGTGGTACTTGGCAGGGGAACCGTTTGGCAGAAGCGTACATCCTTGATTAAACGTATTCTCAATCTCTGTGGCGGCGTTTTTCCATTCAACGGAGAGGTCGCGCCCCCTTTCTTTACTCTGTGGAAGGAAGCCTACCCGGATGCAGCGGTACCTGATCGTACGACTTTAACAAAGACTATCAATAACATGATTGATGATCCGGAACATAAGATTCGAAAGTTTTCTTTCCGAGTACCTACACCTAGTGGTGCTTCTGCGGAGAAGTTCATCATTGCATTCAAGGATATCGCCCCGACGGATCCGAAGATCAAAGAGCTGCGAAGGAACATGATTAAAGAGCACCCTCGTAAACATTATCCAGACCCAATCAAAGAACACTTGGGTTCATGGGTCGCCGACGAACGCTTGTCGCGCAGGAAAAAATTGCCTGCCATTGAGGACATTGCTTTAAGTGAATTGATACCTGGGACAGCGCGAAAATTACGTGATCGCATCAAGAATACGAAGAGAGCCCGGAAAGAAGAGCAGCTGCAGAAAAAGCAGCAACAAGATGAGATCCGGACGAGAATCAATGCAGCCGCAGATCATAGGTCTAAGGTATCTATTGATATTGCTGGTGCAGAGCGCCCAAGACGTCAAAGACTAGACACACTTAATAGGGAGGCTAGATCTTTCTTGTCAACTGTCCACTTAACGCGTGGTCGGCCTCTTCTGCCAATGACGCGGGATACTCAGCGAGCCAAGTCTCCCGCGCGTTCCGATGCTTCTGACGATATTCCATTGGCAAATCTTCGGCCTCAGAATTTCCAGCGCACCGCGCTGTTGGCGACTGGAGTGGACAAAGAAGTCCAGGAACTATCTGCAGGCTCGGAATTCGAAAGTGAGAATGTTTCCAGTCCAGGCGCCGACCAGGAACCTCAAGCTGAGGGCCAATCCTCGCCAGAGTGTGATTCCAAACCGTTCATGCATGCTTTCCTTACCCCCATGGTTTTTTTCAATCCCTCTAATGGTACTTTCTCTACCGATTTCGACGTTTCCAAACCTGCAGAGAGAGCACGAAAAGGTTCGCACCGAGGTGTGAAACGAGTTAGAATCGCGGACCCAAGTAACGATCAACCCCGAAAGCGACAATACCGGAGGAGAATCAATACAAAGTTTTCCGCAATCCAAGAACGTAATATCAGATCGAGAGTCGATCCGACTCTCGTTGATCGTTTGACAGGTCTAACTGGCGATCCGAAGGGCCGGGCTTGGACGCCTCGGAAGAGAGGATCTGAGAGAAAACCATGGACTCGTGCAAAGCCCATGTCCGAGTACAAAGAGCGGGCGCCAAAGAAGAGTACCGGGCTTCCTGGCCAAGCGGAGCGATTCAAGAAAGTCATCTGTACATTAGTCATTGCATCTTGCATGGCTGGCGAGGAGGGTGCTATCGACTGGAATATCGTTACCAAGGTCTACGAATCTGACAAACGATTCGATCTTCAGAAGACTAAAAATCTGTGGGCGTGGGCACAGAAGAACATGCCTGCCCAAATACAGAAACTCTCTGAATCATTTCAGTCGAAATTCCTTGCAGCGTATGAAGCTGGACAATGTGAAAGCATTGAAGATCCGGCAACCCACGACTGGGCTGCTTTGGTACGATGGGCACTCAGAAATTGCGACTACCCTGAACCTCCCATTCCGAAATCGAAAGATGCACTAAGTGATTTCCTCATAATCGAGTCAGACCACGAGGCTTTCGACCGTGTAGCCTTCAATTCGAGGGTACTGTCAAGTGTTGCGCGGGCTCAGCGGCTGCTCAGATATGCTTATGGTCTTCCTCTGCATAACTCCAATGGCCAAAAACCCAAAGTGGACGACGATCTTCGTGCGCGCTCATGGATTCGTGCAAACACGGCGACACCGCAGGCTGGATATAATGGTAAGGCTGCCCACGACAAATTATCGACACTGAATACCCCCACCCTCGAGCATGCCGTGGATGATCTCTTGAATCAAGGCATCATCAAAGCCAAGAAACTCAAACGACTGTTGCCGGGTCGAAATTACGATTTCCCGGCGTCCCATGCACTCCGATACCGACGCACATTCGAATTAGACGATTTCATGGACGCAAGGGATGGTAAGAAAAAGCTCGATGAAGTTTTTGCGAACGAAGACCCCGAGAAGCGCGTGGCTTCTGTATCTCGAACAGCTCTAAATGGCGCAGTTATGGCGCTTCTCTCCCTCGTCAGTGAAGGCCAGGTGAGATTGGTACCGCATCTACCTCCTGTGAACAATACACTGCGAGCACCAGCTCCACGCATCTCCGTGTGGGGTTTTAGGGAGGGTGACTACACCCATCGTCGTATTGACCGTGCCTGTTTTTTCTGGAATATTGATATCGTCCCTACGTCCACATATCAGTTCGGTAACCCCCTCAACCCATCTGATACGCCGATGTCTGAGCCAAATGTCGGTCCTTGGCTGCCATTGAAGGAGCCCCCACTGCCAGGAAAGAATGATTTGAAGGCACCACTCCCAATTTGGAGCACTATCGAAGGAAATGCAGTTATCTGGCCCTGGTGGTACCGTCTTCTCAACGTTGTTCTACAGGCTATGATGTTCCAACCAGAAGTATCCGCCGCCGAGATACAAAGGCACTGCGTCGACTGTGCAGCCGAGCGGTTCGAGGTTGATCTGGTTCTTCAATGGCTAGTCTCTATCGGCGCAGCAAGTCAATCCGAAACTGGTTTCACAATGAAGAACAATGCATGGGCTGTGTTTGGAGAACAGCTACTCGACCGAGGAAACGACTGGTTTGGAGAGCACGTCAAGCGGAAGAAGAACGTAGAGTTCCGGCAGTCGTGGAAGCTACTGTGGAAACCAGAACAGCCCGAAGGAGAACCAGAAGACCCTGACTCTGGAGCCGATGAGATTCAAATCCCGAAGTTCAGAATCATCGCTGAGGAGAATAGACTGCAGAGGCCTCACCGTGTTGACAGTCTCAGACAAGATAGGAGCAAAGGTAAAGGCAAGGCCAAGGCCAAAGGAAAAGGCAAAGGCAAAGGCAAGGCCAAAGCGAGTGACAAAGCCACGCCGAAGAGTGACACCGAACTCCCTGGCTCAGCTGTGCAGCCAATCCAACCCACGGATGCTGGAGGGGACACAGAGATGGTTGATGCCGACGATCGTCCCTCAGGGGAAGATGTAGCCATGACGGATGCCAATACCAACGATGACCTTGACGCCGAAGGCGAGGTTGATCTAGATGCCGAGGGCGAAGTTGACCCAGATGCCGACGGTGACTACGACCTCGATGCCGAGGGCGAAGACGATCCTGACGCTGAGGGCGAAATCGATGATGAGATGTATTGAGTAACCCGTTTCGTTACTTCAAATAGGAAAGGTATATGGAGGATGATAGGAAGGGAAAATTTGTTCTCTTGCGAGAGTATGAAAGGGGAGGGGATTTGTTTTATGTACCATTATACCCGTGGGGCAACGCTATGAGCACGATATGTCGGTCGTTCAGACATACTGTAAGATTACAATAATATTGAAGTTCAACTTGTTAAGACCTTCGCTTCTGTATGCCAGTGTACGAGAATGAAGTGATCAGTCAGGCTTGGCATGGATGCAGGAGGCTCAATTGATTCTCTACGATCTAGCTTCAAGTACGTCTAATAGAAGGCTATGGTTCAATAAAGCCAACAATGATCAAGGCGCTGATGATGAAAAGAAGCATTCTGGTGTCGGAAGAGCCGGTTCACAACCCAAGCCCACACCCCACACTATTTAGTTGTTAGACTCTACGATGCTAATGTGGACGACATTCGATGGACCAAATAATGATCGTAACCCAATCTTAGAGTAACACGATAGCATAATTTGACAGTAAAACCTTTCTTGTTCACATGATGAGTGAATCCAACCCTCAACTGCCCGTCCTTCGATGGAGCATTCTAGGTGACTACTCCATCCGATATCACGAGACAGAATGCTAATTCAATGTCACCGCAACGGGAAGGATCTCCACCATGCTCACAACGGAGTCGTACTTCGCTACCCCGCAGAAGGAAGCGAGTCCACGTCTAAGATAACTATCTGCACTGCCTCGCTGCACGTCAAGGGTGGTGCGGACTTCGCGCGCATTGAGGGCTCAGAGGGGACGATCACTATCTACGGACTTGGACCCAGCGTGCCTGTAAGGTTTCGAGTAAGAAGACTGCCAAAGAGGGGGGAGATGAGGGAAGAGAAGAGATGTTTAAGTTTAGGCAGCCGGAGAGGATGTTGGAGTTCTTTTATGAGGCGGATGCGGTGGCAGTGGATATCGCACAGGGGAGGGGGGAGAATGGGGTTATGCCGTTGGGGCAGACGGTGAGAATGTTGGGGTTTATGGATGCGGTGAGGAGGGACGCAGGGTTGGTGTATCCTCAAGATGGGTGATGTTGAGGGTGGTGGTACAATGTTGTAAGTTGACAATTGTGGTTGATATGCTGTTGACGATTGACGATAGTGTTTCAGCTGTCAACGGACTTTATCCAGGAACTGACCCAGCGCCAACTCTTGGATGTATCAATTGGACGTACAAGTACCTCAAGTTGCTTACCAGCTAAGCATTGACAATAAAACACAAGCAATACAAGATAAGAAAACCGCTGCCTGGGACTGAATTTGCACCGCATCACCTGTCTAACCGCCGCTCACATGTCTCGCAGTGGCACAGCAGGGACGAACATCACGATCATGCATACTGCCTCAATTTGGTCACATCCCCCAACAAACCACCAAATACATATGCCCAACCCAATTCCAAAAAAATGCCCTCGAAATCGCACACACCCACTTTCTCCCATCACCACCAACATGACCACCCCAACAGCCCTCGGCCCCCTACCAACAAATTTCGTTCCCCCATCCTCTTGCACCGTCGCCCTCGCAGCCCTCTGCACAAGCACATCATGCGCCGCTGAACCACCCTTCAAAGCCCTCTACGGCGCATCATGCCTCACCAGCAAAACCCCCATTACCACCCCAGCCCCCGTCGCAGACTTCAACCCAGACTGCCTCCCCTCCGGCAAGAAACTCGCCGAGATATCTGCCAAAGCAGGCGGTGGGGAGGTGAATGCGTACTTCTCGCCCGCGTCGGATTGTCCTGGGGGTTGGAGTGCAGCGACGAGTGGGAGTGATGGGAAGGTGTTTAAGGGGATTGGTAAGGCGGAGACGGGGGTCGTGTGTTGTCCGTCGTGAGTTTTGTATTTCCATTCCCCCTTTTTCCCGTATGTTCACAGGGAAAAGTGCTGATAGAGAACGTAGGTCTTTCACATGGGACATAACGAACGGGTGCAGAGCGCCCCCGACGTTCACACAACAAGTATCATTCTGCGCCGGAGATCCAAACACGATCAAGGAGTCGACGGCGATAACGACATGGCTGTACGGTGCCGGTAGCGCTGCCGGCGGATTGTACGCTCCCGCAATCCAGCTCAGGTACAACGGCGCCGCCTCTCCCACGACTTCTACCTCAACTTCACCGCCACTTACGACGAACTCGAAACCGACAGGGCCGGCGATTGATTGGAGTGACCCGGCGGGGACTCACAAGTGTAAGAGGAAGGGTGGGAATAGTGGGAATAGCGGACACGGGTATAGTGGGAAGAATGGGAAGAGTGGTGGAAAGTTTGGATGTGGGGGGAAGAAGAAGGGGCTGTCGAAGGGGGCGGTTATTGCGATTGCGGTTGTGGTGCCTGTTGTTGTGATCGGGGGTGCGGTACTGGCTTGGGTGTTGGTTAGGCGGAAGAGGGCGAAGGGGTATGATGGGGTTGCTAGTGAGGAGGTTGAGGAGAATGGGGTGGGGACGGAGGCCAGTGGTGAGCAAGGGAAAGGGATCGTAGGGAGTGAAGAGACAGGAGGTGAGGACATGAAGATGGGGGCGAAAGATTCGAAGGTCGTGTCTCCGTAGGGTATCTATAGTAGAAAGGCGTCGGCGTTCGGTGATGTGAGGAGGTGTAATTCCATGTATTTCATCATTGAGTATTACTATAGACTCGATGTCATTACTTATGTTCAAGCTATTGATCGATTTATTATAACTTAGTACTCTGCTACATAAGTGGATAACATAGACAAATCCCGTCAAAGCAAAACCTTACCCCTAATGGAACTTGTTCTTGTCCGCGTTCTCGTCATTCTCCAAGAATACTTCTATCTTATCATTCATCTTGTGCTCGATCTCGTTGCAAAAGAGGCATGCAATGATTGCAATCACACCGAAACTCAGACTAGACAGTGCAGTTGTGCGGAGACCAACCACGTATGATTGCTGAAAGGCTGCACCCGCCGCGGCTGCGATTTCGTTCGTGATGCCGGGCACTTTGGCGATAGCTGCTGAGCCGAGGGGAATCGCGGCAAGGAGTGCGGCAGCAGAATCGGCGGGAAGACCTGCGGCGATGGCGGCAGCCGGAACGAGTCTTGCAGCGTTTGTGGATTGTACGTTTGTCAAGATTGACGTGTACACTTTAGCAGCCGTTAACATTTTCATTCCATACTACCAGAGTTTCGAAGTTCAGACTTACCAGAGATAGCGACAGCGCCGCCAGCAAATCGTGCCACACCAGCGAGACCACCGGAGATACCAAGTTCGACCTGTGGAACACCGAACTGGATAAAGGCGATGGAAAGATACTGCGCCCAACCGAAGCCTACCTGGCAAAGGAAGACAAAGGCAATCATCATGCCCTTCCGCTCTGGATTTCCGAGCCCGAGCAGCGCACCGAACACTACCATGACAGTGACCGAGGCCGTCAGCGTCCACTTCCAATGACCGATCTTGCTGCCGAATACGGTGAGCAGTGCTGCGCCGAAACACAATCCTAGGCGGAGGATCAGTACTCTTGTTCTTTCGATTGAAGTCAATTCAACTTACCCAGATTGCCTGGCAATGTCAGCACTATCCCATATCTGTAGTCCGTCGTCTCGTTTGTGAAGAAAACTGCAATCATGGTTGGGTAGATTACGTTTACGGCGTAGTAAAACATTGTCACGACGAAGCCCGCGCAAAAGGGGGCAGTGAGCTCACGACCCTTGCCGCGGGTGAAGACGTGTGTCGGTGTGAGTGGCTGCTTCAGTGGTGCAAAAGTCTCCCATAGAGCGAAGGCTACGAGCGTTACGAAGCCACTGGCAAGAGTGCCGATGACCTTTGGATCACTGGAAGGTGTGGTTGTGGTATAGACGATGCCGACAAGGATGAGAGTAGCGGAGACAGTGAAGAGCAAGGCACCGATATAGTCGAGTTCTCGAAGGGCTTGTTTCATTGGAAGACCTGAGAACATGTAAGTTTCAGTATCGTAAAGGCTAGGAATGACAGACCTCGAGGGTGCTTTGGAGGGAAGTAGTAGAAGTACAATCCCAGAAAGCTAAAGAAGACGGCGATTGCAGGTCCATAGAATAGCCACCTCCACTGAAGAGATAATCAGTATTAGAAAACGATCTGACGAAGAGACATCATACTGAGTCACCATTCTGGGCGGCAAAGCGTCCAGCCACGGGACCTACGACTACGGCGAAATAGACTCCAATATCTGGCATTGTTAGCAAGATTCAAGTTAGGAAAGGGAATATAATTACCAGCAAGCACGATTGCAGCTGCACGCCATTTATTGGGTAGGAGTTCTGGAAGTGCGAAGGCCGCAAGCTGTATCATTGTCAGTCCTGTACTGGAACAAAGGTGTTTTGTAGATCAGACATACTTGAGCGTTACCAGCTCCCTATGAGATTGTTATTACTTGTCGTTGGAATGGCCCCTTGGGAACTCACAAATCCAATGAGAGACATCGCAGCCAGCATTTGTGTGTTATTCTTCGCTGTACCGCCCAGGATAAATCCGATAAAGAGGATGACATTCCCTCCCACGATGAACCACCGGCGTCCAAATAAATCGCTATTGGCTCCGCAAACCCTAATTTTAACATTCTTAGATAGTCTTGACAGATCGTATGGGGCGTGTTACTCACATGAACGCAATGGTGACGGTCACCTATGGAGACATGTCAGTACGGGATCGTAGACTGGAAGAAAACAACACCAACCGTGTATAGTGAAACATAGAAAGCAGCAGCACTCGGATCACCGAGCTGAGTGGCGGTAACAGCCTGGCAGGCGCTGATTGCCGGTACAATCCAGAAAGAGATACCATATGACATAGCGAGAATCTAACATGCAATTAGATAGCCGCACAGTATTCGGCGCTGTCAAGTTCTCACCAAAACTACACACCATGTCTTGACTGTGACATTATATTCCTCATCGCTCTGTGGAATGTATGATTGAGCATTATGTTCTTCATCTTTTTCTTTCAAGCTGCCCGAGTTCTTCACAGGATCACCCTCAAAGGAATGTTGGTCAACTTCTTGTTTCTCGTCGACTGCCATTGTAGCGTGTTTGTGTGTGTGTCTTGCACTCAGATAGGGCGCAAACTAGAAAGAAAGATTCGCATGAACATTTTCATAGGGCCTGGTCAGATAGATATACCCCACGGGAAGATGTATCTCATTTCCTCGTTCAGGTTAACCCCAGCCTAGCGATTCCCACTGATAGCCGTCGTCCATCCTGAAGTAAAAGCCGTAGAAAGCTTATCATGCTGGTTTTCAAGCCCTAATTCTGAGAATTAACGAATCTGGAGTCAGTATGGGTGAATTGGTGAATCATTGTCAGGGTCGAGGATGTCCTTTTCCGATGCTGGGTCGCCTGGGGTAACTGAGCTATGGGGAGCTTGAGCTTGGGCCAGTGTGGAGCGACAATCCGGGGTAACAAAGGGAATTTATGAACTCCCCATGGATATTATCTTGGTAGAATTTTATTCATGATATTTTGTCATGCTGTAATGTGTGATGCACAATGATTTGTGCACAATTTTTATATTCCATGTTACCATGTAGTAGTAACGAGTCAGCGACCATGTATTGTGTCTCTTTAATGAACACCGCTTGTCTTACCCCTCTTCTGGTCCAGCGCACATGGCTTGTAATTATGGTGACCCCTGGTCAATTGTGCAATGTTCTGGCACGGAAAATACAAGCCGAATGTTTGCCTGCGAGATGTGCTTCGAGGCACTGTAGGGCAGATCATGGGACAAGTTTCTGAGGATCTGGCGGCAATTATTAGAACTGGACCAACCAATGGGAGCCTTAGCTTTGCGTTCAATATTGGCTCGATGATGGAACAAAGGGCATGTGGTCGAGTCGACTAGAACGCATTGGACTGTGCAAGCAGCGCAGTACCATAATACCTTGATGAAATATCACCGCTTTCATGTTTCTGTTGCGAGCATTCAATGACTTCTCGAAAGACGCCGGAATCATTGACTGCTGTTCGCCGGAAAGTAAAATCAATCATTTGAGGGTAACTACTTCGATGATCCGGTCTTCGTTAGTCCATAAACTTTCCTTACCACTTGTTGGTAGAGGACAAGCAGCCACACGCCTTTGCCTGTTCAAAAGCTTCCAGTAACAGAACGACAATGGAATGCAAATCAAGGACAGAGTTACTCGTGCCCCTTTGTCATACGACAGGAGAATCTAAATGGGTTCTCGGCTGCAAGTTCACCGTCCAAGCATATCAGGCCAAAGTACGGATTTCAATTGCTCTTATGTGGTCGAAGCTTGACGGCAACCGATGCGCAGCAAGAGTTTGGAGTAAAGCTTGTAATTGGTATGTCGATAAGAATTCGAATCGCATTTGATATAGCAGACCGATTGCCCTTGTGGTCGAGTGTTCCTCAAACCCTAGCAGATCCTAAGCAATTGTGCCTAAACGCCGAAAGCTATGCACTTCCTTTAATGTACACCGATCATAATACACTTTCCCTCCTCATGTGGCCCTTATGCTTTTGTACTCGTTGTCCAGTTCTCATTCATCTGAATTCTGCTTTTCCAGGTATATCCTTAATGTCCTCGAGTTTGATGCCCATCTTAACGATCGAGTAGCGTATCAGTCTGGGATCCAAACTCATAGTTCTTCTCAGTTGATGCTGGGTTTTCGGTGAGGCATCAAAGCGCATGATAAAGTGGTGGCCAGTGTGGTGTGATGATTGAAGCTTCTTTGCGGGTTTGGGAAGGAGAAATGTGCCCCAGTTTGTAACGCCTCGAATAACTCCATTTTTCTCGAGGATAATGCGACCGGCGGTTTTGGCGATTCTATTCAGCGATCAGTAACGCGATATTGTAGAGGGGCGCTGCGTATGGGAGTCGTACTCCTTGACTTCGGAGAGGCGGCCAGGCCGGACCTGCTATTGTCAGCTATCTGTCTCAATCAATTGTTCGCATAGACAATGTCCATACCACTCCAATCATTTCGTACAACATGGTGCTTGTGGATATTGATGGTGTTTGCTGCTGCAGACTAGAGATTCCCAAAATCTTCAACCGTCGGAGAACCTCCGGGAGAGCTCCGTGCGTTATCGATTTAGCGGTCTTGGCGTGTCTGTCTCCGTCATCCCACTTGAAAGACAACAGCTCCAGCTCCAACAATCTTTCTTTCTCGATAATCCTCAAATTATATTCAATTCAAAATGGCCTCTCGATTCTCTGTTGCTCGCGCAGCTCGTCAATTGACTTCCTCTGCCATTCGCAGACCGTTCGCACCCATCACATGCCAACGCTGGCAAGCAACTCCTGCACAGGCCCGGTTATTCACGGTGACTGCACCTGGTAAGGAATTCCCCTCGCATTTTTGCACGATAAGAAATCTCCAAAAGCCCCAATTCCCCTTTAGAAGCATAGAGGTCTGCTTCAAAGCTTCACCCAGCTTCACCAGGCAGAAATAGGATTTATGGAGGCACAATTGCGCTTTGTTGGACTTCTACTGACAGCGAAATAGCTTTGGAGAAGAAATACACAGAGGATCACGAATGGATTGATATCTCTGCCGACGGCAAGACCGGTATGCTTCCCGATATATTCTACCTAGTATCCTCGATCTAATCGGAAATTCAGCCACCCTCGGCATCTCCGACTATGCCGCCAAAGCCCTCGGCGACGTCGTCTACATCGAGCTCCCAGAAGTTGACCTCGAAGTCGGCGCAGGTGATGCAATTGGCGCCGTCGAATCTGTCAAGTCCGCCTCCGATATCCTTACCCCTGTCGGTGGAAAGGTCGTGGAAGTCAACAGCGCGCTTGAGGAGAAGCCCGGCGGCATTAACAAGGACCCTGAGGGCGAGGGTTGGATTGCAAAGGTCGAGATCGACGGCGAGCCCGAGGGTACCCTCATGACCAAGGAGGAGTACACTGCTTTCACTGAGGAAGCTTAAAGGCTGACCGGCGTGGACTTTATGCGACATGTAATTTTCATAGCAATGAGCTTTCAACAAGAATCGAGCACCATCAATTACGAATGTCCAAGACTGAAAAGACGGGTTCAAAGAGTATTCATCTATCTACTAGTCGGGTGTAAAAGATACAGGAAGAGTGGAGTTATTGCGCCGCCAATTTTGTCCCTACCAAAAATCCCAAAAGCCGTTTCAGTTCAATTGTCCGTCACCTTGATGACAACCTTGCCCTTTGCGTGGCCTGTGGCTGTCTTTTTGAAAGCATTTTCGTACTCCTCGATCGCCCAGATGCTGTCCACGCTAGTAGTTATCAATCCCTTCGCGATAATTTTACCGATGGCCTCAAGCTCCGGCCCTCGAGCATCCATGATGAACCATATACTCTTCACACCAGCCGGCTTGCCCTCATCAGGTTCCTTGAAGCCTACCACAACAGAGACATAGACGCCGTTCTCCTTCACAGCATTCCACCCATCCAGCATACTCTTCCCACCTACGCAATCGAACACAAGATCAAACTTTTTCTCTTCATCTCCCGAAATCCAATCCTTCATAGAAGTCTTATTGTAATCAATCACCCCATCAATACCCAATCCTTCCAAAAGCTCCCGGTTCCTCGCACTCGCCGTCCCAAATACCGTCGCTCCAGCAAGCTTCCCAAACTGTACCGCAAGGAACCCTACACCACCGGCCGCCCCGAGGACTAGCACTCTCTTCCCCTTCGCCTGATCTCCGACAAAGTTCCCGTCTTTCCCAACGTGCGGGACAGAGCTGGGAGAAAACGAGCCAGTGATCAGCCCCTTTTCGAAAAGCGCCTGCCAAGCAGTATGCGCGCTCATGGGCACACTCGCCGCATCAACCATGTCAAGGCCCTCGGGCACGAGCGCGGTCTCGCTGGGTAGTATAGTCGCATACTGTCTTGCGGCGCCCTCCCGCGCCGCTCCGATGCGGCCGTATACTTTGTCGCCCACTTGGAACTTGGAGCCGGGGACTGTGGTGACAATTGTACCGGATACATCGAAGCCGGGGACGTGCTCGACAGGCCAATTGACGAAGGGGCCCCAGGTGAGTTCGCCGTTGGTGATGGCGGTTGAGTGCACTTTGATGATGTGTTCCTCCGGCGGTCCGGTGGGGACTGGGGCGGTGGTTGAGAGGGATAGTTGGGTTGTGTTGGTATTGAAGATTACGGCCTTTTGGGTTTTGGGGAGTTCAGACATGATGGAAGTTGTGTTGGGTCTGTTCTGAAGTCTTTTGGAGGAATTAGTTGTGGTGAGTTAGATTTATTGTACGATATTGTTGATATCAAAATAGGTGAGATAGGGTCTAGTATATGGTTGGACTTGTAAGTTGTTATGTTGTTCGATGAGATGATGATTTCCAATTCCCTGCGGACTTTCCTGCTCTTTAAATCAGTTACTGATTGTAAACCATAACCACCCCATTATGCCGAACTTTCTGTGGCTTGATCTCACTTACAAGACGCCGGCATCTGTGAGACTTTCGAGTAGAGACTTCGGCGAACAGACACTGTATTATTGGTGAACAAGTACGTCATTCAGGGCCGATGCATCGGCATCCAAACATATCCCAGGATAAAAAGGAAAATCTGAAAGTCATGCGAAAGATTGTTAGAAGCATGTTATTCCGCAGTTGCCGAACAACTATTGTAGAAGTTGGCGGGTGGTTTTCAAGTATGCTTACACTATAGCAGCGGCCACTCGGTCAGTTTTCGGGACGTATAGCACCACACCAGAACCACAGGGTTGGGTCAAAATATTATTGGTATATGCTGATGCTCTTTGGAGCAACTATTCTGAAATCCTACATGCGACATAGTCGCGATTCAATATGCTCCGTAACCCATTTTGCATTATCAATCCAATCCAGTATGCTATAGTTTACGAGAAGACATTTGGACGGGTCTTCTTCAAGCTCGAAGTATCCTCGTACTGCAGGATGTTAGTTTTGTTCAAATAGAGGAGGAAGCGGATGCATGACATACCTGTAGGAAACCTGTTATTTCCACAAGAACCGTCCAGCAATCGACTAGATCACTCAAGTCTTCATTGACGCCGTCTTTGATGGCACCTATATTTACACTCCTCTTGAATATTGATACCATGCTTTGCCGGTTCTCTTTCAAGAATTCACGGGCTTGGAAAATCGTTTGCTCGTTCTGTCGACCTCGTGCAATGACGGCAGCGTTGATAACGCGCAGAATCGAGAGCATAAGATCAAAGTACCTATGTAGTGCATTGGGGTTATCAAACTCTGATGATGGAACGATCGTTAGTATGAAGTTCTCGATTCATGCCAAGCTAGACCTTACCTAGACCGATGTCTGGATCCACGTCGAAGATTCTCGATTCGCGGATAGCAGGGAAGAATCCCGCATTGAGAACGTACGCAGCTCCGAGGCGTGTCTGGCAAATGCGAAGAAGAAGGGCCAAGCTAGCGTCGTAATAAGATAGCAGGAGTGGTGTCTGAGATGCAGGTGCAGCCTTCAGTTCATCGGGAATGTGTTTGATATTGTCCACAAGGACGCCGATGAAGTTCAAAGAGACGAATGACTCCAAAACATATTTCGACTCCTGGCGGATAGCGACCGCGACTAAAGCACTGAGGACAAGAAGAGCGGATACTTTGCATGTTCCTTGTCCCCCATATGCATCGTCGCACACAATTTCTAGCATATGGCCACCCAGGCTCTTTACCACGATCAGAATATGACGTGAAAGTGGAGAGTCCTTGCCAGCTTTGTCGAGTGTACCTTGGATGTACCGGAAAACTACCTGATAGCATAATTCCCGAAGCTCAGTGCTGGAAACGGGACAGTAGATGCCGACCAAAGCCGCTCTAAATAGTTGCGACAGGCGGTCGTTAGCGAAATCCCCTGTTCTAGTCTTTTCAAATGCTGTAGATTCAAAATCTACTTTTTGAATCAAGGTCTCGGCGAGTCCAGCAAGTTGCAAGGCCGTGAATGCATCATAATTGTATGCCATTTCCAGCTTGGGCAGAATGACCTGGATTGTTTGCAAAATCAGAGAGGTTCGAACATTTTCATCAAACTCTCCGCTCTGAATGGCTATTGTCAGAACCTGGACCCATGATCGAAGGATATCTTTCTGGTAACGGGCAAGCTGAGTACGGCGATTGTAATCGGCGAAGATCAGTAGCATTTGATCTGAAGCAACAATTGCTTCTGTTTCCTCATCTGCACTCCTTATGGTCCCGTCCTTTTTCCAAGCCTTGATTCTAAGCAGGAATAATTGCTCAGCAAGAGGAAGTGAGTATGTAACCACGCCGTCGTCGTCTTCTTGGAGGATGGAGAGACTTATACCCTCTAATAATTTACTTTCAGGGATATGTCGCTCCGGGAAATTAAAATCTGTGAAGCCGAATAAATCAAAGATGTCCAGGTTCGGTATCTGATCCTCTCCAGGGCGAATTGTAATCCCTAGAAGTACTGACTGTATCCTGGACTTGAGACCAAGCATACTTTCCTTCACTGTCAAACGCAACTCTCTTGACTCATAGTCAAGGAACGCAGCGCGTTGCTGGAGGAAATGCTGTAGAGCAGCAGCCGGTGGCCCCGAGAAGAAGTCTGATAAAGCCACATCGGCTTGTTCTTCTGCGGCCTGTGCAAGAGATACCCCGTCCCAGAGAGTGCCTGCATCCACGGCCAGCAGACTAGGTGCATGCATGAAGAGAAGCTCGTTGGTTCTAAGCTCCTCCATGACAATTGCACTGGTAAGTCGGGACCTCCACAACCTCTGGAGAATTTCCCAAGCCCTCGCCTTGATTTCCGATTGCCAAGGAACGAAAGTGATACCATCTTGCTCAGGATAATTGGCGGCTATGATGAGGATAGCATGGAACAACGACTGCCCGTTCGACCAGAGGCCGTCCTCTGCGATTCGCACTGTCGTACTCTCGCATGAGAAGCCGAGGAGGATATGTGCAAGTGTTGGGCGTGTCGACACTGCGGCAAGACAGCTGTTGAGAAAATCAAGTACGTGGATTTTGATGCGATAGCTCGGAGCAACAGGTCCATATTCGAACTCTTCCTCGCGAATCTGCATCGTGTCTACAAGTAAACGACCGATTTGTTCAGCTTCATTGTCCCTCTCTAGAATCCCAACAATCTTGCTGCGGCCTGAGCGCTGGCCGAATCCTGCTGGAGACACGGCGAGTTTCCGCGAAGAGGCAAATTTCCTGAGCAGAAGAAGGGATTTGATGGTAAGCTCTTCGTGTCCAGTGCCGCAATATAGGCCGAGATCCACAATGACCTGTAGATTGTTGAGTACGGCATCCTCAAACGAGGTAAGCGAAAGGTTAGAAACTGGTGATCGCTGAAAAGACGATTGTTGCTTGAGAACTGGCCGAACGATGTCTAAGTATGTAGCCTGTAACTTCATCACCGAGTCCATGACCTGAATGCCGAGCAGCAACGATTCGATTAAAGGCGAATCCGTCGCGGCAGCATTGACTACTTTCACGTCATAGCGGCACGAAGCAAATAGAGCCTTGATGACTTTGTCGTTGAAAAGCCACTCCATCACACGAGAGAAAGGATGGAGGGTGACATATGACTGGAGGGATGAAGTTCCTATCACCGAGTCGACGGGTATGCTTGATTTGTTCGCAAAGATGACCAGGTTTTCGTTGAATGTTGTCAGACAGGTCAACATGAAGCGAAAGCAGTGCCATCTGAGTACATTTTGTTGCACAGGGTCCTGAATTTCCAAAGTATGTTCAGCGAAAACATCGTACATGACGAAATCGATGAACTTTTCGATACCAGGCATTCGTCGCGAGGAACCGAGATTCTCTGGGAACGGAAGTGTATCATTGAGCCCGGGGTTGCCGTCGCACGGCTGAACAAGATGGTCTAACAAGCGGATAAAAGCGAGCGACTCGTCGTATCCATCAGCAAGTGTTGCCCAAACTTCATCCCGAGGAACAGGATTGATAGCGCCAGACTGTTTTGCAGCAGCATAGAACCCATTTGCGACCCATTCCTCTAGATTATACCACATGGCATCTCCGCGTTCGACAGTCTTGCCGATCAACAGAGCAGCTAGTGCGTCGAAAGCAGACGCTCGAAGGGCAGCCACCCCATTATCGGCACAAAGACCAAAGCAGATGGCCGCAAAATTGTAGTCGCCGTAATTCAGTATGTAGCTGCGAGCAGACTCATTTTGTTGACAAAGATGGGAGAGTAGGCGGAGGTAACTCTCCAACATGCTAGCGCTCTCAGGCTCTACGATCTGATCGACGGGATTTGGCGCAGACGGGTAGAGTGCTCCTTGTACGTTCTTCTTTGGTTCGTGTAAATTGGTTTGGAACTCAACCAGCTCAAGGAAAATGTGGGAGTAGCTGAGGGAGCTCGTCCGTCGAATTTTGCCGGATGCAGAAGTACCTTCCTCCAGTAGAAATTGGTGCGCTGACTCTGAATTGGCTTCTCCACAAGAGATTGCTCGCAACATCTCACAAAACATAGCAATGCGAGGTGTTGGTTGTCGTTTCGCGGCCCACTGCAGAAATCCGTAGAGGTTGCTCTCTTTGTCGGCCCAGAACTCTTCTGCGGCCTCTGGGAATCCGTCGAAGGCGAAGGATACGATGACCAGGAACCTCTCCAGATGAAATGGCTGGTCACCCGTTGTTCTTTGGAAGCTCACCTGGAGGCGCTTCCTCTGGTCATCCTCTTCTACCTTCAGCTTCCGCAGTGTATCTGGCATGTTTGTGATAAAGGAATCGACGAAGACTTGATGTTGCTCCATAACCAAGATTGGAAAAAGAGGCTCAGGTTGAGGAGAGTCCGGGGGAAGTACAGCTGTGTCTTGCAGCAGCAACGAAATCATGCTAGTCTTGGTTGGATTGTAGCCTTTTGCTGGTCGCATGTCTTGGCTAACGGAAAGAATGAAATGAAATGCACCGTCATCGAGGGCTTTGAGAAATGCTTCGGACCGCTCATTGGCTTCTTTATCGAGATCGATGCCCTGAAGATCGGGATCTTGTTGGCTGGGATCTATATAACGACCACTGTACTCGGCGAGCCACCAGGTGATGGTAGCAGCATGAAAACTTCTCAGAAGCCAGTTGTCGCTCTCTCGTCCCGCCATAAGTGTCTGATGAAGTGCCCTCGCATCTCGCGTGGAGACATTTTCTTCGGCGGCGATCCATGAGATCAAACGTACGACGATGGGTGTGTAGTGAATAGTTATGATGTCGTGCCGGTCTAGAGTCTTCAGCCTGGATAACAACGTCTTGAAATTCTCTAAGCTTGCGAATCCGGGCTTGACCATGTGGGTGCAAATAGCCGCAAGGTGCTCGTGTTGTCGGGTTAAGCTATCTTGCTGTAGATTGATGATTTCGATAAGCTCGGACGAGGCGACCGTTCCCACAATGTGAGCTTTTTGTAGCCGATCGAGATTTTGCTGTATCTGGGCTTCAATTGTCTGCATTGTCTTCAAGCATTTGTCCCAAAATGCATGTGCAGGACCAAAATTGACATTGCCTGTGCCATTGCCGAGTCCTATGATGATGCGGACGGCCTTGGAGAGGATTTCATGGTCTTCCAATTCAGTTCCATTATTATCCATGACAGCCTTCATCAATATTCGTATGCATAGAACGACGTACTCGCGACGTTTGTGGAATCGAAGGAACGCGGTCTTGATTTGAGAGTCGCCAAAGTCCCTGGCTTGTTTTTCGGCATCAAGAAAGAGTTTGGCTGCCTCGATCTCATCCAGATCCAACCCTTCAGCTATGTCTAGGGAATTTTGTTTGAAGTCATCGTTCAGGTTGTACTCCACCTCGCCGAGCTTGACCTTGTCTGCGTCTTTGTTAGGATCCAATATATATATCGCCCATGCAACCTACTTACCAGCAGCAAGTTCCTTGCGGCTTGCGTCGTTTCGTGGCTTTTTGTCTAACAACGTTTGGAACTCATCCAGATATGCTTCTAGGCGGTCGGTGAGGCGTTCGAGGACGGGAAGTTTTGAATAGACGAGAGCAGTGAGGTCGCGGTGAAGGCCCTCTAGGCCGCCGAGGCTATCTTCGAATTCAGACATAACGTATGCGATTATATCCTACCTTAAGCATCATGCGCGAAGTGATGAGACAGGCAGGACAGCTCTGGGGGTTGTTTGTTGATCTGTAGTCCTAGTTTTGTCGCTCCAGCGCGGTGGATGAATAGGTGATTGCGCGGGGTCACTGGGGGTTTTGTTTGTCCTGGCAATGAACAAAGACAGCCGCAGGTATCAGAAATCCAAGGTTATGGGTTAATCCTCGTCCGTCGCGTGGGGAATCCGACTTCAGTGGTGAGCTTGAAGTTTTGAGCATTACAATGAAGCTCCCAGGCGCGTCTAATCCCTGCTTGTCTTGGCAGGCACCCCATCCGAGTCGCCTTCCTGCCGCAATTGCTTGAGATGTCATAGCTCCTCCGAGCCTGCCATTCACTTTTTTGAGCCGCGACATGGCTAAGGGGCATGTGAGAATCGCTGCATGTTGAACGGTGGCGCATGATAACGTCTCAATCTGCTCGTCGCTTTCTTCTTCCCTCTCGCGCATCGTGCTGTGTCCTAGAGATGCTTGGTCTGCGGAGGACTACGAACTGCCACCATGGGGGTTACCAACATTCAAGACGCCAAAGGTAGAGTTTATTGCACCTAGTAAATCGCCTTCATATCTTGTTTGCTAATCTATTGTAGTCTTGATATCATCTAGCAAATTGAATGATCGGACCGCCGGCCTGAAGGATTTAATTCATATACTGCGTCACAACCAGGGCAAGCCTACTTTGGAAGTCCTTGGGAACAAAGCATATCACGCCTTGTGCGAGACTTTGTTTCAATGTATGCGCGATGAAAGGTCAACCTTTCTCAAAGGCAAATCGAAATCCGCGAAAACCGCCGCCCTCTTACCGCTGTCCGCCTCTGCTCTCCGTCAAATCGTAAACTCGGGAGTCCGAACGATAAAAAGCTCAACGGTGGAAAACATTGTAGAAACTATAATCGAAGTTCTTCCTGGGAAGGACGATGGACTCATCAAACCATTACTGGAAGACCTCCCCAAGGCTTTAAGAGCACTGCTCGAGTACCAGCCGCACGTGGAACGGCTCTCACAGGATTGCTGGGGCGCAGCAGTAGACTTTTGTACTGATGCTCTGGTCACTTTCTTCGTCGAACCAGATGTTGAGCAGCCTCATAGTTGGAGTACTACCGTCTCCTCACGTAGTCGAACCCCATTGGGTGCGACAGAACCTGTGACAAAATCGATTTCGCGAGACCGGCCAGGAAAAAGCCATTTCATCGCCGAGGAATTTTCACACACTGCTGAAGACTTTGTGCATTGCATTCTTCTTCTGACAAAAGCCTCAAATGCCCCCGTATTGACCAAGGCTGACCCCATATTTCACACACTCATTCAGTTTCTGCAGCATCGAACTGGCCGAGGACACTCAGCCGCACTTGCAGCCATCAATTGTGTCCTAGTGCGCATATCCCTACATTTTTCCGAGCTTACGAAGAGCATAATACAGGAACTTTTGCCGCTTATGAAGAACTTATGGTCTGATATCTCATTGAGAGACGAGATCCTCATTACTTTGATGCACACAGAGACTCATCTTGCAAGCATACTATCCGACAAGGAAGCCAGCAGTGCTAGCTTTGATTTAGAGGCACTTATCGAGGTAATCTACGCAGATTATCGGCGTCGACAAGAAAATGCTACTCTTCAGTTTCTTGAAGATGATCATTTATGTTTTCGTTCAATCGGCAAGCCAAGGCTTGATACACACCCACTCAATACATATGCATTCTCACTTGAAATGGGCTATCATCGTAGTGAAACACTCTGGGCTACTGTATCAGCCATTGCACATTACTCTTCCATGCTGGATGAGCGCAAGCGTGTGCAGGCCCAAGGTCGTGATCATGATGAGGAGAGCTTTGCAAAGCGACCACGAGCAACGAATCATTTTCAAGATTTTCTCCGCCATGTCTCTGGGTCTAGATCTAATACCAAACGGGCAGCGCTACAAGTCCTCGCATTCATGGTTCAGGAGGGACCTCTCACAGAAGAGGACGTCAGATCGACACTCGAGAGGCTTACAGTTTATATCGCTGACGAGAATCCGGTTCATTCATCCTGGGCTATGATCGCACTGGCTGCGTAAGTTTGACAATAACCTCTTGTATGATTACACTCACACTGTTAGTACTGCTTTCCAACGATCTGCGAAGCAGTCCTCGTTACTTCCTCTTTGGATATCGGTTTGGCAAAGTGCCTCCCGTGTGGTAACATCCGTGTCATCATCTCGTGCAGCATGCCATCTCGCGAATGTTCTTCTTCAATTAAGAATCGTTCCCTTCTCAGCCGTATCTGAGACCGTGCAATCTATGCTTCTTTCAATAGAGCTTAGCGGACCTGCAGTCGTTAGTGAAGCAAGCTCGTCGTTGATGGCTACAATTGTACGAGAGAAGGTTGCCGAGAATCCGACGCAATATAATCAGACAGCCGACAGAGTTCTCAACTGGATATTGAGCAAATGGACACCAAGTAGGTTTCAGTCTCAACAAGGTCATGCAGTATTCGGTTTGACAATTGTTAGGTCTTTGGTCAGAGCGCACTTACTCATCCTTGAATGCGCATCATTGTGTGGCCCAAGATGTGCTTCTAGTCTTACATGCTTGTCTCGATCGTCCATTTACTTCTACCCCTAGAGCGCCGTTCCTAGTTCTAGGGATCGTTGCACAAGCACGTATCCAAGCGTCTAGTTTGGTTCATCTCAGACATTACCTATTGCTTCTTGATGATGAATCAGATTATCAGCTATCTGATAAAGTTCCGCAGCCCTTGATCACGGAAATCATAGAGTATCAGCCGAGCCAAGTTTCCAAGAGGATCTTAGAATTTTGTCAAACGGAGCTGGAGAAGGTTAAGCAACGATGGGAAGAGTGGATGAAACAGCACCCACAAGCTGTGACTTCTGATATGTTGCGTATCATCGTCAGCTTCTGCGTTGTCTCCTCCGCTCTAAGTACCCTCCATAATGGCGATGTTCGCACGGCAGAATTGGAGTCGCTCACCGATGAATTCACTCAAAAGTTTGTCGACTATCTTTCCAAGAGGGAAACGGAGCAGTACAAGGTTGACGCTGTTCTTGAGGCATATGTTAAGCACTTACCGAGCATTGGTGCTATTGAAAGCTTATCCGTCACACCCTTCAAATCAACAGGTGTGCTTTCCTTAGCCAAACACCTTACACGAACATTACAAGACCGTAGAGAGGTCAAACAGTCCTTTTATGGCGAAGAAGATGATATGGATATTGACCAAGTGCCCCAGTCTCAAGCAGCTAGTGGTTCTTTTGATCCGGTTCATGACGTTCCTCGTCATGATCTACAGGCCAAAAGTGATATAGCTGCTCTTCGCGCATCTTGTGCGATGTATTGCAGTTTCATTTCCTCCTTAAAAGACGTTCCTCCTAATGGCGCCGATACTATACCGTCGGCTTTCGTGCATCAAATCACATTAATTCACGAAGCCGAACTGCTGCGCGGGCGACAATTTCTAGGGGCTCTGCTATCGTCGTCCTTCAAGTTTTCCGGGTCCTCATACTTGCAGATTCTCGAACGCCTCGGAGAAGACCTCATTGAGCCCCGTGCAAGAGAGCACAATACTTCCGAAGTCGCCAATGCCATGGTAGTGGAGGTCCTGATTGGGGCATCAGCCGAAATATCCCCAACTGCTACTGACCACCAAGGTCAAGATCTTTATGAGCATGTCGAAGCCTTGTATTCGTATTACACTCGAGGGATGGAGAAGAGCGGAGTTCGAAGGTCTGTACACTTGCAAATCTTGCTCGCAACCTTACTGCACCGTTTACTCAAAGACCAACCTGATATCGGACAAAGCCTGAAAGGGCCTTCTGTGCGTACGAGTCTGTTCCAGCTTTTGGCTCAAGGGGAGCTCGTTGTCAAAAATCACGTCGCAGAATGTCTACCTAGCATTTTCGAAGACTTCGTTCTACCAGAACACGATAAGATTCTAGAGGACGTCGACAGTAGCCTACCAAGTAGTGCGGATTGGCTTGAAGGAATAGCGATTCGGCTTCTTGTGCTGTCCAAGCTTGCGTCGCGATGGCATACACTCCTACGACAAGGCGTCTATCGAATTTTTGCTACTGCTGGCTCAGTTTCCGGTGCTGGCCAGCATGCGAAGCGCTGCATAGAACTAGTCGCACATGCCAGAAACCTAAGTGATCCCCAGGACCTCTTCCGACTTTTTGCACCTCAGATCATCTTCACGTGGCTAGATAGGCAAAGGACCTTTGATGAGATTCCCTACCGCACCTTCAATTATGCTGATCTACCAGCCCTTCTTCGCGATATTGAATCTGAAGCTGTTGGTCAAGCCATGATGCTCGGCTTGAAAGAGGAAATTAGCTACCTAGCTCAACAACTGGGCAGTACTACAGAACAGATTCTGAAGGACAATTTTGGAAAGGCTGCCGCATACACCCTCTCTTGGGACACCTGCAAAGGTTTCGCACGCAACAAAGCAGACGCGAGTAATGCGATGCTCCTGCGAGAACTACTTGGAGCTGACACTTATGGAGTCTTGATAAGGGACTATTTCCCTCAAGTCATGGGGCATATTGTCCAGACAATGCACCACGAGGAACGCATCACCAAGGCTCTGGAGAAACGACCTGCATACTTGTCGACAAATAAAGCGCTAGTGGAAATGAACAACTATAGCCAGTCGACAGTAGACTTTGACCTTGGAATCGAACCTTCATTTTCGGCTTTCTATCTTTTCGATCAAATCGAACGCCTTTGCCGTCGAACCTCTGCGAACCCTGTTGACTCCTGGACGGCAGGCAATTATACCTTTGTATTAAGGATGTTATTGGATCGCATACACCCAGCACTTGGATCCCTTCATGCCCGATCCATTATTCGCAAAATCAGAATCCTTGTTGCACTCGCTGGAAATATAGCCTACGAAGGGTACCCGTTACAGATGGCTCTTCAGTCTCTTCGTCCGTTTCTTACAGATATCCAATGCGCAGACGACACTTTGGGTATCATACAGTATCTGTTCGAGCACGGTTCCACTTATCTCCGCACCCATCTCAGCTTTGTTACTGGTATCGGTCTCTCGATATTGATTTCTATACGTGTGTTCCTCGGCTCCTCGCAAGACAGCACAACGCAGCAATCTCAACACGCTGCCACAATGAACAAAACACAAAGATTCCACACCTGGTTCGTCAACTACCTCGAGTCTTTTTCTGATGCCTTAGAGAAAGATGGCAAAGGCTCGTCAGTCAAGGCTTTCCAACAAATCATGGCGGCTGCTTCTCGAATTCGCACCGAAGGAAACTCTATTCGTGGCAGTGAGGAGAGCAAGCTGCTGTTGCAAATCCTCGACGATGTCCGATACGGAAGGAAGCTTCTAAATAATACATCTCGCGAAGTTGCCCTGGACCTTCTCTGTCAAAATTTCAAACCTGCTCCCAATGCGCGTGATGATGTCCTAGGTTCAGATAAGGACGTTGCAGAATATGCTTCACAAGTCTGGGAATCGTGTCAAAGAAGTAAGATTGGGGACGGTTATTTACTATGGGCCGCAAGGGTTCTTGGGAGAGCATTCAGTGCACATGGAGAAGTTAAACGCATCACAGATCAATCACGACCCTGGTCTATGCCGTTCCGCTCATCTCAAACTTCTTTAGGGGCGTTTTCCCGCGAAGCTATCATCAAGAAAATAGTGGATCTATTCTACAGTGATGATCGGAAAGAAGTCAGTCTGGCGGAAGAGTGCGTTCGGTTACTCATCTCGCGGCTTTCCAATGACAGTTATCTGACTGAACTGGAGAATATCATTCCAAGACGCATTGCAGATGCCTTGCACCCGTGCATTCCTTCGGTATCACAAAAGGAAGAAGCCGTGTCTGCAAGCATGTTAAAGGAAGCTGCGTCTCCAGTCGTGGTCAAGACCGTATCCAGTTGGATCAAGCCTCTCACAGTTCTTCTTTGTCGAGTCACCAGTCAAGACCCTATCCTCGGCTCACTGTCCTTGGTACTCATTGGGATTGATCAAATGGCCGAGAAACTCTTCCCTTACATCTTGCATTTGGTTTTACTGGCGGAATTTGATGGTGACAAAAATGTACGCCAAACGTTGTCAGAGGCATTCTCTTCTTGGTTCGATAATTGCTGCCCCGAAAACACCCCTTTTGTCAGTATCATCATTCAATCTGTCCTCTATCTACGCAGCCAACCTACGCCAAAGGAGGTGACTCGTGGGGACCGAGATCGATGGTTAAAAATTGATTTTCTGAAAGCATCACAAGCCGCTACCACCTGCGGTATGTATAGGAGTGCTCTCTTATTCGCAGAGACATCTTCCGGTCAACCGATTGTCAGCTCAGCATCACGAAGATCTTCCATTCTGATTGAACCTCCGAAGGTTCCAGTTGAGCTTCAGCTCTCGATTTACAAGAATCTAGATGAGCCAGACTCCTTCTATGGGATTGACCGAGGAGCTAGCCTTTCATCTGTTCTGGACCGTTTGGAATACGAGGGAGATGGCATCAAAAGCCTACTGTTCCGCGGCGCTCGGCTCGACAGTCAATATCGATCCAATTCTATCGATTCATCGGATTCTCGGGGAATGGTCAAGTCACTGATCACACTCAACATGAACAGTGTCACTCACTCACTATTATCTAATGATCAATTTCGCGAACTAGGAGATGATGCGGTCGACAGCACACTGCATACAGCACGCAATCTTGGACAGTGGGATATAAAGGCACCAGAAGTGAACCACAGCGAGTCCAGTACCCTTTTTAAAGCATTTCAGGGCCTTCATAATGCTAAAGATGTGCCCTACGCGCGCGCACATGTAGATCGACAACTTCTGGCGACGATGAACTTTCTTTCAGGAAGAGAGTCATCCGCCGTCCCTGTTAAGACACGCCTTCGAACATTGGCTGTGCTGACGGAGGCTGACGAGGTATTGAGTACTTCACGTACGGAAGAGGTACTTGATACTTGGGATCAAATGAAAGCACGTGAAAAATGGATGCGTGCTGGGGAGTATGTATTATTTGTATTATTTTGTGCACTTCTTGCTGACTTACATATTAGATTTGAAGATGTACGCCTTGTACTATCATGTCGAGAAACGTTATTCAGCGTGCTCAGCGCAAACACATCGCTCCAAAACTCCATGCGAGCAAGACCTGGAGCCCTTCGACATATGGAAGTAGAGGCGCTTGTATCATCTTCCACGATCAGTAGACGGCACGGCGCGCTTCAGGAGTCGCTAGCCAGTGTTACTTACTTGTCTGACATTGTGCAGCCTTGTAAGGCTGTTGGTCTCGATGTTCAAGCTACAGCCCAACATGAAGTTGCAAATGTACTTTGGGATCAGGGAGAAACAGATACCTCCATCCGCATACGCCAACACCTGATCGATACCGCCAATTTCAATTCACAGGACACAGACATCAGCTTACCCGTGCTTCTTGCAAGGTTGGGTCATCATATTGCAGAAGCCCGCCTGGCTAAGCCAGACACTATCATCAAAAATTACCTTGAGCCTGCGATAAATGAATTAAAGGGACAGGTACAAGGCGTAGGTCCCGGCCAGGTCTTCCACGAATTCGCTCTCTTCTGTGATAGACAAATTCAAAGTCCCGAAGCTGCAGATGATCTCGCTCGAATCAAAACAGTCATGGACCGTAAACTTCAAGAGCATCAGGATTTCATGAAACTATCAACTACTGATAAAAGTAAAGGGATGCGGGAAACATACAGACGGAGTGCTGGCCGAGCATACAACTGGTATAAACTCGACCACGCCGAGTACGAACGCTTACGCAAAGCAAGAGAGCAATTCCTTCGTCAATGCATAGAGAACTACCTTTTGTCTTTACAGGCGAGCGACGAATACAATAACGATGCTCTCCGGGTATTCTCTCTATGGCTCGAGTATGCCGACACGCAGCTGGCCAATGATGCCGTCAAACGGTACTTGTCGAAAGTACCGAGTGGGAAGTTTGCATTGCTGATGAACCAGCTTTCCTCACGGTTACAAGCAGAAGGAACGGATTTCCAGCGACTGTTGTCCGACTTGGTGTTCCGCATATGTGCCGAACATCCATACCATGGTATGCACCAAATCTTTGCTATACAGATGAAGGTTGGCGCCATAACCAGGGAGGATGTTGTCAGATCCAAAGATGAAGCAGCCAAGTCAAGACAGCGTGCCGCGAACGAGATCGCAGAACGCTTAGGAAATGATAAGAGAGCGAGGGGCTACTGGACTGCAATATCACACTCGAACGAACTCTACCACGCCCTTGCCATGTTCAAGAACGAGGCTGATAATAGGCAAGGCCGCGAAATCGCGCTGGACAAGTATCCCGAATCGAAAGCGATCGTTAGGAGGATTCCAGTAATGATGGTGCCTCCAGCTACCCTCCAGGTGGAGGTTCGAGCCAATTGCGATTACCAAGATTTGCCGAAAATTGTAGGGTTCAAGCCGAGGATGAGCATTGCGAATGGGTTAAGTGCGCCCAAGGTCATCAGTGCGATAGGTTCTGATGGTAAATCATACAAGCAGCTGGTAAGTAGTACGTTGTAATTTGGCATATATCAAGCTAAAACTATTAGTTCAAATCCGGCAATGACGATCTACGACAGGACGCAATCATGGAGCAGGTTTTCGACCAGGTATCGCGACTATTGAAGAATCACACGGCAACGCGGCTTCGAAATCTGGGAATCCGGACATACAAAGTCTTGCCCTTATCGACCCGCTCTGGTCTCATGGAGTTTGTACAGAATACAGTACCTCTTCACCAATGGGTCATGCCAGCACACGAGAAGTACTACCCCAACGACTGGAGATCCGACAAATGCAGGAAGGAAATCGCGGCCTGCCAAAGCGACTCTCTCAGCACACGGGTCAAGGTTTGGAGAAAGATAGCCGACAACTTCCACCCTGTGCTTCGCTACTTCCTGCTTGAACGTTTCCAAGACCCAGACGAGTGGTTTGAAAAACGCCTTGCATACACCCGCTCGACGGCGGCTATTTCTATCTTAGGACACGTTCTTGGTCTCGGTGATCGCCATTGTCACAACATCCTGCTCGACGAGAAGTCCGGTGAGATTGTACACATCGATCTTGGGGTTAGTTTCGAAGCAGGACGAGTCCTTCCCGTCCCAGAAGTAGTGCCATTCCGCCTTACACGCGATCTCGTCGACGCAATGGGGTATACAAAGACAGAAGGTGTGTTCAGGAGGTGTTGCGAGTTCACCATGGACACCCTGCGCGAAGAGCGCGAGTCCATCATGACGCTCCTGAACGTGCTACGTTACGATCCGCTCGTGAACTGGAGTGTCACGCCTACGAAAGCGAAACGCATGCAGGAAGGACAGGAGACAAACGCCAATACAAGAGCTGGCACTGTGGGGCCCGCGGGAACGCCCGCACCTACTCCTGTGGGCAGTGGTATTGTGGGCACGAGCGGAGTGCTGGAGGAACAGTTGCAGGAGAGCAATAAGAAGAGAGACGAGCAGCAGGCTGGTGAGGCTGGGAGAGCTCTCAGCGTGGTGGAAAAGAAGCTGAGCAAGACGCTCAGCACGAAAGCAACGGTCAATGAGTTGATCCAAACGGCGACAGACGACAGAAATCTGGCGGTGTTGTATTGCGGTTGGGCAAGTTATGCCTGAAGGGAAAATAAACTCTGGTTTCTTATCGCATCGGAATGTTTTACGGTTTAGCATGGCGTATATAGGGAGGGAACGGGATTTGACTGTAAATTATATGGGAGCATATACTCATTACCATCATCGTAATCCAAACTTCTCAGTTAGTCTACACGAAGTTCGTCATTCAAGCCAAGTGAGCCGTTTTCACAATCTCCCGATGCGCAATCATCACATCTGCACAAATGAAGTTTCCAGAGGTACGCGAATATGTTATGAGAAACAGCAGTTTTACCTAGCTACACTAGGTAATTATCCTGGTGCATAACGCCTGAACCCATTGCAGTTGTCGGAAATTGCCGTGCCTCATCACGAAGACATCGGTCGCCCCGACCTGCTCTCATCAATGCATCTTCGCCCACACCCAGGTATTCATCCATGCATCCCTTTTTGTCCTATCATCAATTGCTTAAAAGGCATCGGGGAAAGCGCGGAGGTTGTCGGCGATGGGGCCCTTGTTGCTGAGGAACTTGACGTAGGCACCGTCGGTCTTGACCTTTCCTTCCCGGCGCTTCTCGACGTACTCCTCACGCCTGAGAGGGGTGAAACCCCAGTTCTTGGAGATGATGATCTTTTGGCGACCAGGGAACTTGTACTGGGAGCGGCGGAGGGCCTCGATGGCGTGAGGCTGGTTAGCGTCACGAGTACGGCAAGAGAGGAGAATTTGGCCAATCTGTACAGTATTGTTAGGATGTGCTATTGAATTAGAAGATGGTTCAGTTTGGCGTACCTTGACACGGGCGACAGTTCCGTTAGGCTTTCCGTAGGCACCACGCATACCGGTCTGAAGACGATCGGCACCTGCGCACGACAACTGCAAGATTTGTTAGTTCCATACTCCTGGTTTTGCGATGCGCTTTCTTTGGGGGTTTTTCAACTCACCATCTTGTTGATACGGATGACGTGGTAAGGGTGAGCGCGGACACGGAGATGGAAACCGTCCTTTCCGCAGTTCTTCACAAGGTACTTGTTGGCGGCGATACGGGCAGCCTCGAGAGCCTCGGAGGAGAGCTGCTCAAGCTCGTTGGAGACCAAGTGGACACATGCTGGGAAATCGTCGACGGAGGCACGCTTCCTGCCCAAGTCGAAGATGCGAATCTTAGGGTCAGGGACACCACGGTTGAAGCGCGACTTGGGGTACGGCTTGTTCTTGCAGTAGCGGTAGCAACGAGCTGGACGGCGAGCCATTTTTTCGGTGCTGTGTGGTTAGTTGTGGTGGTGCTGGGGGGAGGGGTCCGAAGGGGATTTGAACGTTCTTCTTGAGGTTGTGAATTCTGCAGACCTCGCTTAGCCGTTGGTGGTGGGACGCCACGATTACGTTATCACCCACGCCACACTTTGATTGGAAATCAACTCTTGCTTGGAAATCATCATGATCCTTCCTCCAACACCAAGACTACTCCGTACACTACCACATGAAACAATCAAAACAACACTATCGATAGCAATCTAATCCTGTTATTGAAGATACTATTGGTACAATATGAGTTCCCCAAGCGCTTGATTCATCGTGAGTCACTTCTGTGTTCCCTTAATAGGTATCATACTCGGGCGCTCTATCCAGCGAGGGCGCAGACGCCTACCGGAAGCAGTTAGCTTCATACTCACGGAGGAACCTTTCCCCATATCACCGACACGAGCAGAGCATGTCACGTCATCGCTCTTCGGCCTTCATCTCCTCTACTAACCCGACCACGAAGTTCTAACTATCGCATTACCTATTAGGAAGGCAAGCACTGCCTCTTGCTATGACTCCTTGAACTATTCACGTGCTATACACTAGTCTGTGTTGATACAGTGCCTGTTGAGTCACTGATCTTGGATCCTTCCACTTGGTATTATGCTCATAACAAGTCGTGATATTGAATTACTAATGGCAGAATTGCATAACAACCTCAAAGAATGCACTTTCGAAATCGTTCTACGCCCCTGAACTATCAATGCAATGTGCATAGGCATCATAGGCATTCGACCCTAACAAGTGTGACTTCACCAGATCCAAACATCTTCGAACCTCTTCAAAACTTCCTATGATCGGTCATCCAACGGCACCTCTTCGTACCGGGGCAACCTCTCTTCCTGCGGCTGTGGCCTAACGGTTCCCTCTTCCATCTCATGTGCTGTTCTGTCAGCTGCACGGTGCTTCTTCGCATCCCTCTTCGACCTCCATTGTTCCTTCTTGCCTCTGATCTTTGCCTTTACACCAGAGCAACACAGAGTTGTTGAGAATAGGGCACTTGCCATCCAAAGCAGTGCATTAATCAAGTCGACCCAGACGATACGTTTCATGTTTCCAACATTGACACCTGCATATTGAGGTTCAATATCTGATCTATAGTAGATCGTATAGAAGTTGCCAAAGAGCGCAATCCACAGTATCGAAAGCACCCATTCGATCATCCAGGTCAGATGATAGGAGTGTACTATCAGAGTATCAAGAATGAGGACAACAAGCGTCAGTCCAAATACAACCTCAGCGTAGATGAAGGACGAATTCCCATCGGAACCAAGCCTTTGCGCCTTTAGTATTGCTCTTAAACTATTTGATGTATAGGTAACTCACTTTTGTCCACTGAGCTCGACGCCATACGATATCCCCGCTGCCAGCGCAAAACAAAGCTGAAGCACTCGAGCTCCAAGCCGGAAAAGGGTAACTACAGGGTTGTCGAGGCGGGCGTTGATGGCTGCGCGAAAGGTTTTGGGTGTCAAGAATCGAGGCTTCTTCGGTGCTGTTGCTTCTCGGTATGCTTCCAGAGGTGTCGCATACTTCTTGCCCGAGGTTTCAGAAGCTATGGAGCCTGAATGCATTCGTTCTTCCTGAGCTGTTGTTGCAGCTTGTTGGTTTGAGGGCGCCATTGAGGAGTTTCGCGGGTTATTCGGGAAATGGAGGGCCGGGAGCATCTACGGTTGTTATAAACCAGCTGCAGGTACTGCCTATCGATACCATAATGTAAATTTAGCATAAGGGGCGACGCTATGTATGAAAATCTGTGATCTAGCTTGAGACGATTGCGTAGATGGTAGAACTTTGGTGTTGAGTTTAGGACCGTGCACGCTCGAATACGCGAAGAGAGAGAATACGAATCTTTCCCTTCTAAATGACCTTCAAGTAACCAAGGATGTGGCCCACCAAACATTCACTATATGTCTGCAGTGATCCGGTCCTATACCAATCAGGGCAAGCTGTACCTTCAATCTTATGTGGCAGATCTTGACTTGTTTTCCGATGCGAACGTTTGGCGTAATAATTTGACTTTGCAGCCTGGAAGAACATAAGAATGTAAAAGCAAATCAGAAAATAAATCACCAGGCATTGATTTCTCATACAATCTTGGGGGTATTCTTTCTTATTCTTCTTTAGATCAGTAAATTTCGTAGGCGAAATATAGTGACCACTAAATGTATCATTGAATATTACTCCTTTTGTCTGTGTTAAGTTGTACTTGGTCGTTCATTACTAGTACTGAAGTGCCTTGAGGTACCTTCGAGACGAAGGTTTCTGAGTAGATAACGCTTCCGAAATACGACCCTCAAGCAACTTTGCATCAGACCAAACAGTATTCATGAGCCACGAAACGCGTATACACACATAGAATCAGGAAATGCTTGCGAAGTTATTGCTTCCCCTGATGTTTTCACTCTCAAGAGTTGAGGACGTTCTGGCGTGAAGTGCCGTTACAGCCCGCCGTACGAAACGAGCATGCCCCTCTTCAAATACGACAGCTTCGCCGTACTCTCTTTTCTGCACCATGCCAAGCCCTCCCATTCGCCCAAGGTATCCTCGACGTTCCACATATAGGCATCAGAACAGCGATGGTGGACGCATCGCCTCTGTCTACAAGTACTCCGGGTGTCAGTCCTCACGGTCGCTCGACCAGCCGTGACTCAGCCCATCCTTCTCCTGCGCAGAGCGAGACTAGCCCCGACCATGGAGGCACGCCGCAAACTGCTGAGAGCATCAGGAAATTGATCACGAGGAAGTCTCACAGAAAGTCCCGATTGGGCTGTCTAAATTGTAAAAGGCGAAGGATAAAGGTATGCGATTCGTCCAAATATTCCATTTCTTTCCCCATTATGCTTCTATTTTCCCACATTTTCCCCCACCCAGCACAGCGGACAGGCCCATTGGCCTTCTATGCAGGTCATTCTAGAAAAAGCTCCGATTACTGGCATTGTACATGATCCTGTGGCCATGAATTCATGCAGTACATCAAGTCCATGATTGGGTAGTTTCAAGAATTTACTTAGATTCTGTGATGCTGATTGGAGCGTACAGTGCGACGAAAAGAAGCCTCAATGCTCCAACTGCATTACCCGAGACATCAACTGCGACTACCTGCAAGGCTTGGGCAAAGAAACCCCGGCACAGTCGAAATCGACTGAGAATCTCGATGTTCCCAATCTGGAGTTAATGTACTTTTGGACGACTGCAACATGCCATTCACTATCCAATTGGGAATCCGGCGCCACCTTTTTCCAGGTCAACATGACTGAGTTGATGTTGCAGAGTAATCACTCATTACACCTGATCTTCTGTGTAACGGCTCTCCACCTGGCATATTGCCGTCCGGCAAGGAAATATGAGTACATCGAGCTCGCGGACCGTCATTACGGTCTGGGTCTCCCACCGCTCACTGAGGCCCTCGCGAATCTCAATGCGGACAACTGTGACTCCGTGTACTTTTCAGTGCAAGCAGTCTGCTTTGTAGCATTCGCAAGAGGACCACAGCCAGGTCAATATCTCGCGTTTGGAGAGAATGGCCGATCAGAGTGGCTCATCATGTTCCGCGGCATACGATCCACCATCGAGAGTATATCACAGGAGAATTTCCAAAAGACGCATGCTATAAACATATCAAGTACGAGGAAGCCATTGCAACCTCACCATGTCAATAAACCGCCCGAATGGGAACGAAGATTGCAAGATCTTCGAGAACATGTCGAGTTCTTATCCCAGAATTCGCAGCACCTCGACTCCATTCTTCGAGCTGTCGATGTCCTGATCAATTGCTACGACAATCGGTATAACGGGAAAGACGGGGAGTACCATGTCGTGTTTGCGTGGTTGTACAGGATGGACGAGGCGTACCTTAAGCTCCTTCAACAGCATGATTCGGCGGCGTTGATGATCTATGCGTACTTCGCCGTACTCATGAGCGATCTGGAGAAGTTCTGGTACATGAAGGGCTGGACCCATCATGTCATGTCGGGCATATACAATGCCATGGTGGAAGGGCAGAAGACGTGGGTAAGATGGCCAATGGCGCAGGTGGGCTGGATCCCCCCTTAGTATACACGCCTGGCGTTCGTACCTGAACCTCACCGCTTTACAAATTCTTCTGGTGCTGTGTGATTGAGATGCATTAATTCAATGTTTAATAGTCTGAAAAGAAATGCAAAGTGAAAAAACTTGTGATGAAATACGACACGGCGGTTAACGGCGATTCTATCCCAACTTGATATCGACTTCTGTTCCTGAAGGCTTGGATCATGGTGTTGGCTTGGAACGGTCGTCACAATAGGGTCGACTAATCACATCGCTCTGCTCTGTTCGTCTGTTCCACCGAGTGGATATCAGAAATCCTAAGTACCAACGGCCCAGAACACATTCACTAGTGTCGAACCGCGCCGCATGCAAGCCAACATCTCGCACGATGACGAAGGCGTCGTACTCCCAGTCCTTCTGCATCTCGCGTGGTGAACGTCCACAGTGCCGACATCACCAACTCCCAACTGATTCGCCACAAGGATCGAGCACGGTGTACGAGTTCCAACGACACGGCAATGTAGCGTTAAGCGTCCACGACGATTGGCCGGATTCACCCCATCGTCGAACGCTAGGTGCAAGGCTGCTCAGGTACACTCACTCATCACACGCATTGCGCAATTAAGGCTGTTCGGTCCTGGTTCAGAGTTTCTTTGTTAGTGTGATCGTCCATGTGCTGGCGGGTGCAGCCGAGCTGGGGGGGCGTGTGGTGGTCGCTACATGGGCCGCCCGCCTAAGGGGAAAAAGCTTGTTCACCAAGCCATAAGGCCCTCTCACTGGCCAGAGGCCCTCTTTGTTGACCCCCCATGCCCCATGCATTGATAGTTCAATTTCGATGAACGGTCAAACTCGGGATTATGGCATGGATGAACTGGATCGTTTTTAGGAAGATTTGCATTGATATGGCTTATGGGCTGTTTGCAAAGCAAAACAGAGCTGAACTCCTGTCTTGCGATGCGAAGGAGGGACATGCCGAGTGCTCCGATGTGGTCACTCTGCAGATGTCGTTCTAGGTGCGAAAGGCAGACAAGGAGGCAGACAGGTGGTTACACAGGTTCATGCTGGTTGAAGCATCGAACGCCACGGGCCAGTTTCGTATAATACTATCTCGAAAAGTCCGTAGGCTTGCATTGGATTCGCGTTATATGACCTACCTGTTCGATCAGCGCTTACCGGATAGTGAGTTGAAGTCCAAGCAAGGAATTGGCGTGTGTATGGGGATTGTTTTCGTGCGATGACAGCCATATCAATGTCCGACCGTCACACATTCAGCGACGATGATAGGGAGCGTAGCGCCCGACCTATCACGAGGTGGATCAGAGGGAAGATGGCTAGGTGTGACCGAGTGACGAGGCCGCTGAAGAGGTGTGAAGGGGTTGCGGAATGTGATGTGCGACGTCTGAAACCTGCACCGTCAGCCAATCGCTTGCTCCCGACTCTCTGCGCCAAACCGCCGCCAAGGGTGAACTCAGGGGTTTACAGCTCTTCATTGGCTGCGAGACGCTCCCAGGACCTCGCAGTCAACCAGAGATTACAGGGTCACAATTCATCATTTGCAATTCACTTACCCGTGTTGGCGGAGTTTACTTGGTCCAACGCTTGTCATTTTGCGGGAAATGCAAAGTCTCATTTTCTATTGAACGTGCGCTGTGGAAAGCAGCTCATGCTATCCTTTTCTCTCCCCCTCTATTCAAGCGCCTGCGATATGTGATATCAACTGCGTTTTCATCCATTCCAACTGGATCCTGGCCCTCACGGTCCGGTCTAACGCCTTGTGTTCCAGTCCCATTGGTTCCTTGGTTTCAGCCCGACCTCTGGGTACCTTGAACTTTCATGCTAACATGCATCTTCCAATCAGCCGGTTAACAACGTCGTTGTTGATGTGCTTCCATGGCTTTTCAAGCAATGATACTGGATGAGCAATGCCGCTTGGTGTGCGCCCCTGTCAAGGTTCCTTGTGTTTCGTTGCATTACACAGTCTCGGTTCCAAATTTCATGATGGACATAAAGTCCTCATCGATTCCCACTCTTTCGTGCATCATCCCAATCCTCGGGCAATCAACATACAAACATCCACATTCTTTTCCAGTTTCGCTCACCAGTCCTCTCTTCTCCAAACAATTCTTGATAGATCTATCTAGCAAGATTCGAACCAACTCTTGGAACAACAATCAATCCACACAATGCTCGGCAGGGTTCTTCTCCTCGTCTTTGCGCTTGTACTATCCATCGTCGCATCGCCGGTGCCGGTGTCCGAAGCGAGGGATTCGTCTATCACAACTTTAGTTAAGGATGCACTCAAGGTTAGTCTGATCAATAAGTGTCCCAGGTTCCGATATTGACAACGTCCTTAGATCGTTCGAGACCCCTTGTCTCATCCAGTCGAACCAGTCTTGTCGCTGAGAGATGCCGAAGCACAAGATGATACCGTTGAGAAGCGCGACGATGAAGATGTTGCTACCAAAGACAAACGGACGCGGCCTGTCCGCTTTGGGGGAAGTGGCAGCAAGAACAAGAGGACAAGACCTGTCCGCTTCGGGGGAAGTGGCAGTAAGAGCAAGAGGACAAGGCCTGTTCGCTTTGGAGGAAGTGGCAATAAGAGCAAGAGGACAAGGCCTGTCCGCTTTGGTGGAAGTGGCAATTAGAACAGGAAGACAAGACCTGTTCGAATTTCCGGCAACGGCAATTGAAGCAAGTATATCAAGTCCTCCAGTGGGCTCCTCAGACGATCCAAGTTTTCTGAATGCGAATCCACGGAGAAACTCAAAATAATAATGCGGCGGGTAGCGAGCCAGAGTTCTCGCCTTCAGGTCGTCCGAGTAGGCGATTCAGGTTTTCTCTTCATCTTCTTGTGTTTTTCTATACTTTGCCCAGGCGGAGATTCTTTTTCATTTCTCTTGTGTCTATTTCCTATACTCTGTCCAAACGGATTTTTCTTCTTAATCTCCTGTCGGCGGCTTCCTTGGTATACTAGTTTCTTATATTAGGTCCTGATCAACTATCTCTTCAAAGAATTTGTTTGGGTTCGGTTCGTTGTTGATTCTGATCTCTAACTTCACATAATCTTAGCATTCATGTGCCAAAGGTTTGAAAGATGATTACTTGCATTGTTGATATCTGATATAAATACTATTGGCACAAATACTAGTTGCCGAAAAGGTAAAACGCTCATATCCACCCAGGTGGAGGCTGATTTCGTCGGACCTTGTCCGCCAAAGGCGAAAACCAATTTCCGGAAACTCTCCAACCCTTGCCCGGTTGAAGCTGTACTTTCATCTGCTTCGCCGTAGTTCGAGGAGTTCCACCACCCGATGCTGATGCTGCCATTTTCTTTTGTATTTCATCCGGAAGCCCGTACAATAAAGTTGCCACTGCTGATGTTTTCCATACACCGACATGCTCTTTCTCTCTGGAAGTTCGCACGACAGTTGCAGTCAAGAAGACTCCACTGAATAGGAGTAGTCCTAAGGGTAGGGCGAGCCATTGGAACCGCACTTGAATGTAATTTTCTCTCTGATATGCTTGACCAACGACATCTTCTCTACTCTCTGAAGAACGCATTGCGTTTGTCATAGCTGTTGCCAAATTCTCCATGTGACGGGGCGTGTCTATGGCCCATGGATTGATGTCCAACTCCCGTTGCTGAATTTTAAGTCCAGGATCGCTTATTTTATACCTTAACAAGGGGTTATCGGTTATATTCGATTTAGTGTAGACTGATGGAAAAAACGTGTCGAAGACGAGAAGGGTAGTAAGTTGCGTATCGTTGGAGGCCCCAAACGGAGTGTTTTGTTGATCATCTGATGGTGCATTGATAACGACGTTCTCCAGATAGTCCACCATATAGCCACTTCCAAATTCATCTTCGACCAAATATGTATTCCAGGGAAATGGCCCTTTGGTCTTGTTGTGGTATATATGAGTGATCTCCTCGTGATAGGCGGCCTCAAAATACGATGATTGGATTTCCTTGACGCACCATGTGAGAACGCACTCGTAGGCATTTGGTGTTGCATTTCTCTTGACACTTTGCTCTCCGCCTGGTGAAGTTACAATTAAGGCATCGATTATTGGATTTCGATAGTCCTTGAAATGAATCGATCCATCGCCAAATAATGGATCCCGAAGAGGGGCACTGAGCAGGGGTAGGTTTCGCATCAATAAGACTTCTTCGTCGATGGATTGATCAGGAATACTGTAGCCTGACACAAGTATGGGCTCTGAACCTGGTGGTTTTACAAAATATCCGCAGACGGTGCCGTTGGGGTATGTGTCTTCTGTGGTGACTCCAGTCTGGTTTGCGAACCAATCAATTCGAGTGTTCATGCATTCGAATGTGAGAAGATCGGATACATTCTCACAAGCACTGCACATACCCAAAGTCTCGTATGGCTCCCACGTACAGTTGCTTGTGGGACACGAGACAGGTATATCGGGTCGTACACTATTTCCGAAAGGAATAGGTACACTGCCGTTACCGTAGAAGTATGGATATGTGGTTCGCACAAACAGGTCATCCAATCCAGATGAGAGAGCGCCATCTACCCAGATTTCTTGAAACTTTGGCTCAAAGAGTCTGGTCTTTGTAAGAATGCCGTTTCCTGCCTTTATGTACCGGTCTGGGAAATCAACAACCTGTTGGAAGAATGGATCGAGTGCAAGGGCGAGCAATACAATGCAAGCGCCAAGAGCGGCAAGTTTTCTATGGCGTTCATTAGTAAAATGTGAGGTCAGAGATAGAAGGTGCACGATGCGTGCTCTGGAAAGCCATACCTGCCCTTGGTACGGAGGAGAAGTTGAAAGGAACCCCAGGGTCCGCGAGAGGCATTGTCAAAGATTTCGAAATCCCACATCTTCTTCGATTCGCCCTGGAAAAACCAACTCCATTTCAATTGCCCAAGCGCCTCAGACACTGGTAGGAGAAGTGCTGCAGATGCGATGCGAGACAAGATAGCGACATAGGTATTCAACGTTATGCCATAATTACCCAAAGGCCATTCATCAGAGTTCCTATTCTGAAGTCGGAACAATACAATGACGATTCCAGCCATACAGAGAGCACTGATAGCCCAGCTTATGGTTTCCAGGAGCCACCTTTTGAATACGTTTCTGGACAAACTGTAACGCCAAAGTGTGTCCTCAATACGTTGTACAAAGTTGTTGGTGTCGTCGAACTTCTCATGGGAAGGATATACTCCGGAAGGAACGGTTCCATACGAACCATTCGAGATGCCGAGACCAGAGCCAGCAGGACTGGCGTAAGGAGGACAATTCTTCTCCCCTTTGTGTGTGGAAGGAAAGTCACCGAAGCGAAACTTTGACATGGATGGAGCGCCTTGTGGGGGAGAATTCTCTTGTGTGATGCTGGATAGTTCCTCGTCCTTCCACGGCACCGGCGGTTTCTCAGTCTGATCCACGGGGGACAAAAACCTAGTTGAGGTTTTCTTGGACTGTTGCTGTACGTACTGACGGTCAAATTGATGTGTCGAGGCCCGATTGGGGGTTTTGGATGAATAGTTCGCGGAACGACTAGGCGGTGTAACCTTAATGAAATGAGGTATGTTGAGGGGCGATACCGGAGACACACTGCTGTGTGATGTATCGAACGTAGTTGTAGATGTCCTCTGAGATTCTGGCGAATTGTGATCCGGACGAGTATCAAGGAATATAGGAATCTCCGGGTATCCGGGCCATGGTGACAGAACTCCGGGGCTGATCATTTTGGCGAAAGAGAAAGGACAGCTTGATCTCGATATTTACAGAAGAAGTCCTGTGTGGTAAAACTTCTCAGACGTAAGTGTTGAAGATCAAATCGTCTTTGAGTCTGTCAGCTTCAAGTTGTACGATGGGAAACTGATCTCTATACATCTGTACATATGCTATAATTATCATGCAGCAATTGCGGCACGACAAAACGGCCAAAGTTGCTAATCTCAGATAGGCATGGCAGCAGAGCCGCCTCCAGATCTTGATCGACGTACTGTTTCGAACAAAAGGCTGGAAGCGCGACGGCGTGATTGGGAGCCGGGTGAGACACCAGCCATGTTTGGCACCAGAAATGTGTGGCCCGGCAATTCTGGGAGAGATGGATGACGAACATGTAGGAACTGGCGAATCCCATTAGCTTTCGGCTCACGCCAGAGGATTCCTCCAGCGCTTTCGAGAAACGTGCCAAGAGAGAAGGCTGATGCTTGCTTGTTCAGGCGCTGCGCAATTAGGGAGAGGAGTCGCTTCGGATGGCCTTCGGCCGGGGTCAGCAGTTGCTCACCAGGCCTGTGGGATCGATTTGTAGGCGCTGGCCTGGTAAGCAACCTCTAATGTTAAGCTACTAAACGCTCATGTTGGATTGCGAATGCATGTCAGCATGCAATTAATCCTTCGCCCCCAGATATAGATTTGGAGAAGAAGGCAACGCATTGAAGAGGCACAGCTCGCCGGCGGTTACGAAAGCCCTCTGTTGACTTGGAAACACTTCAAGCCATCACGGGGCCCGGGTAGGCAGCCATGAGGCGTAGAACATGCGTTGTCAAGGCGAAGTTGGACCTTATACAGTGATAAGAACTTTAAGGGTACAAGCGTCTGCGGCGAAGGCATAGTCACGGGTAGAGGTACTTAGGCGCTCGAAAAATGAGGAGATGAGGGGATAAGGCCTTGAGGTTGGCAGATGCATACTTAAGCGCCCTCGCTTAAGCGATTGGCTGGCTATTTTGGGAGCACATGCTGATTGGCTGATGGCGATACTCCAAAAACGAAACATCACTCTTCCCCCTTCTTGCTCATCTCAGGTTTAAATGTGGCACAGTAAATTTATCTGCATTTCATTCTCTTTGTCGTTGCCGAAACGCTTCATGTATGTATGCTCCTGCTACGCCTCGCATTCCGAATCCCCCAAGCGCTTTTCTCAAGACTTGGAAGTGAACTTAACATATCATTTGACAACTCTAAGTGTGAATTCCTGTTTATGAATGCGGCACCGTTCTTTCCTAATCCAAAGCCTGATATTTTATTCATCTGTCAAGCCGAACTTCCCGAAGCGAGTTACCGCGCTGCTGATTGTGCTCCACTTCGGTTGTTAAAGGGGGTTTACTCATCCCATAATCAGATGTTCACAAAGAAGGGAAACGCAGCCGATGGCATATCTTCTAGTGCTTGTTCCAACAATTGCAAATCTTCTGGTTCAGCCTTACTTTTCACATACTCTATACGATCGTTGACCCAATGGCGCAGATGAATTGGTAAGAGCGATATTTGGCTGAGTGTGCAGAGTTGATAAAGTAGTTGGCATTGACTGGCGGGTTTGGGGTTCAACAACACACTGGAGGAACTTTGTCTCTTATTCTCATCGGTGCTCCTAGGGGAGGTTGGAATAGGCGGTGCGGATCGAGCCAACTCAGTTAAGATTTGAGGCCCGGAGATAGAGACAGCTGATCCGGCAGCTGCCCGCTCGCTTGATGTGGTTCCGGCAAGTTCTGTCCCAAGTTTATTCTCGGGTGTACAGGATGAGCCGCGGAGATCATCAATGTATCCAGCAAGTTGTGGCACCGTAGCACATATGTCTCGTGCTAAAGAACGCACAATGTTCTCAGATGCCTCGAGTTGTGTTGCCATGAATGTATGTTGATATCTCTCGGGCGAGGACAATAGTACGCGAGACTGGGCTACAACCACCATGTGTATACGCATTCGAGATGTACGAATATTGTTCCAGAGATGGGCAGTGAAGTTCGTGGGGTAAACATGATAAATACGGTCGAAGACTAGTTGGTTCTCAATCTCCATAGAGATGGTCTTGTACTGGCCTTCTCGTGGCATGCTCTGTGTGAATGACCTCAACTTTTGATCGAGCGCTAAAGCCTTCGCAATTTCCGAGCTGGGGACATCTCTTTGCTCTGTTTCCTGGTCATGTCGAAATCTCATCATCATCATAACGACTTCCAAAAAGTCCGAGTGCATCGAGTTTCGATCCATATGTCGTTTGATGGTGGGTATATCCGCTGGAAGGGGTATGTTTTGAATCCAACAATTCATGATTAGACTTTGGTAGAGGGAACCGAAGACTTTTCGCCCTAGTGGAGTTTGCTGGCCTTCTTTGAGACGCAGCAAGGCCATGGATAAAGCTCCGTTGAGATGCTTTGTTACATTTTGTAGCCCAATTCCATGCGGCCGGACCATAACTTCAAACATTGCAAGGAATAATATTGTGAGGAGAAGCGAGTCATTCTGAGCAGCGTTCGCTTCAGACAGGGCTTTGTTGACGGACTTGATGACCGTGATGTACCTCCTGGTCGCGGGTTCGACAAGTTCAGATCGTCCAGTTGCTCTTGCATAGCCTACTAGACCCACTGCCTGTATACCATTGCAAAGATCGGATTTCTTATAACCAGATTGTGCGTAGTATTCAGGAAGATAGATGAACTGGGAGTTGATAGAATCGGAGCCAACATAATTAGCCATGAAGAAATTGAGGCCTAAGTCGTCGGTTTGTTCGAGGACATTTGCCGGGAAGATTGTGGGCGCTGTAGTTGGAGATATGACCAAGTCGCTACTACTACTCCCTGCACCATGAACCTTATGGTCTGGCGGTGTTGCTGTCCCTGATTGACTTCGTTTGGCTACCTCTTCGCTTTCATCGAAAAACATTAGATCTACTTGATTCCGATACCCCGGACAGTTGCGTTTTGCTTTACGGCATTGACCGCAAGTTGGTATTGCTTGATCACACTAATGACGAGATTCGTGAGCTATAAAATTTCGGGCCACGCAACATCATGAGGTTGTGATACGTACCCTGTTTCTCCGCTTCCTACATTCACCACAGGCAGCGGAGGGTTTGCCTCGATATACCATACTGGTTTTAAGAACGCTTGTGATCTATTGAATATCTTGTTGGACAATTTAGTTATAGAATGTGGCTTCACGATTTCCAGGCCATTGATATGATCAAACTGTTCCCCCGGATTATCGGGGTTTGTAGAGCCGTTGAATGAGCCCTAGAGATGCACACTGCATCCAGGTTGAGGATTTGGGTATATGTTGTTGCGTCCCAGACGGCACTGGTGTTTATATCAGGACTGGTAACCCTCAAAGACTGGCTTTGATGAGAGGATGCAAATATCTGGCTTCAGAGCTATGCTGCGTGCATAGTGGCTGTGAAAAAGGGGCCTAAGCGGACAGGGTTAGAGATATTCATCCTGCCCCAAGTGGTTAGTGATCGACCTCCCCGTTCATAGAGGCGCACGCACCATCAAGGAAATGGTTCACCATGCTCATAAACCCGATAACGATGTTGAATGCAGGGCGCAGTCGTTATTCTGCTGTCGCGACCCGTTGGAGTGGATGAAGAGGCGCCTTCGAAATGCGACGAACATGTGGCGGAGCCGCAGGCTTAAGTTCAGAATCCCGAGAATGGGTAAGCTTGACCGGCCATGGCGGCATTACCCTTCCCGACATGATCTATGGCCAATGAAATCAAGTGTGCCTATGCCTGCGTCTCGGATATCGGGGTCGTACTGGGCATTTGCCTGTCATCTGTAAGGACGTGGCCTATGTGGGGCTGCGCATGTTGAAACCGAATAATTGTACATACTCATATACTCTATACTGTGCATCTTGGCGTATTTACATACCGTGATTTACATAAGAGTAGTTTCACCCATATATGCATCTAAGCTTAAATGAATAGCAAGACAACAAACAGTTACCCTAGGTTTTTACACCAGAAGGAAAGTTGCTTTTCAGCAAAAAGCTCGTCTTTGTGCCCAATGGGTCCGATATTGATAGTGAAAGTATCTCATAAGGTTGTATGGTCATGTATATGATGATATTATTGAATTTACAAGAAAAATTGTTCAGCTTATACCCATTCCGACGGCCGCGCACGATCTGCCAGACCAGGTGAGGAATGATCCCCAGAAAACCTCCAGCCCTGTTTTGGAAGCAAGCTTGCTTTGAACCTCTTCGCTTTCGTTCGTGGAGTACCGATTGAATTTGAGTTTTGCTTCAACTTTTCATGTACGTCTGCTGGAAGGCCCCCGTACATCAACGTTGCCATTGCTGAGGTTTTCCACACTCCGATTTCATCTTTGTCTTTTGATGTCTTCAAGACCGTACCGATTAGAAATATGGCGCTTAATACGAGGATCAGAAGAGGTAATGTGAGCCATGCCCAAGTCACCGAGACATAAGACTCAAGGTCGAATGCGGGTCCAATCGTTATATTGGTATTGGTCGCTGATCGAATGCTGTCTGTCATTGCCGTGGCCATTCTTGATAAGTGCTGTGTAATGTTATGAGGAGCCATCCATTGATAGTCATATGCATCCCGAGAGTACCGTTCCAAGCCCCAGAAGCCCTCCCTTATCCGACTCAATGCCGAAGAGCTTTGTACGGTAAGGGTACTTCCGGAGAAGGCGCCGAATGTGGATACAACCTGGTCAAAAGTAACATTTGACATTCCAAATTGAACCAATGATCCGTGAGAGCCGTTGATAGAATGCGGGGCGCTGATGATTACATTTTCTCGGTAGGAAACATCGAACCACACTCCAGATGTTGAGTTGGAGGTTGTGCTTTCCCAAGGCCAGGCTCCAGCAGTGGCATTGACATACGTCTTGGTTACCTTTTCTTTGTATGTACCCTCATCATAGGAAGACTCAATTGTCTTCACGCATAAGTGAAGAATACACTCATGCATTACAGGAATTTCATTCCTGTAAACACTCTCAACATCATTCCTTGCGCTGACAGTCAAGAAGTCGACCACAGGATTTCGTAAATCTTTGTAGAGAATTGAGCCGCCGTATAAAGATTGTTTAGCAGGGTACTTAGTAAGAGACAGAGTGCGCACCAGCAATGCCTCTCCTTTGGTAGACGAATTCAGTTCTATTGCATAACCCGACATGAAGACTGGAGCACTGCTTGTAGCATTGAGAAAATACCCACACACTGTTCCATTTGAAGTCGGACCGTGATCGTCACTCACGTGTCCCATTGACCAGTCATCGGGTATCGTCTTACAAGCATAAGTCAGCATCTGCGTAAGTTCCTCGCAGGCGCTGCAGAATCCGAGTGTTTCGTATGGCGGCCAGGTGCATTTACTAGTTGGACATGTGAGCGGGATATCAGGTCGTGTGCCATTGCCGAATGGCACAGGCTGCGTGCCGTTTCCGAAAGCAAATAATGTTACAACTGGTTGCAAACGAGAGTCGTACATAGCCGCGTCGAAGTCGTCTATATATGCCTTTAGAGGACCAGGCTCATACCAGATGACTCGAGGTATAGATCCTGTTTTCACAATTTTCCAATGCTGTGGAAAATCTATAACTTGCTGGAAAAATGGATCTAGGGCCAATGCGAGTAAGGTGACGGCGGCACCTAGAGATGCTAGGGTTCTGGTTGAGTCAACTCGTGTACTGTCTGGTTTCAAAACAGGTATCTGATCTTACTTTCCCTTCGTTCGAACTAAGAGCAATGCAGACCCTAATGGCCCACGGGATGCGTTGTCGAAGATTTCGAAATCCCAAACCTCCTTAGACTTTTCCTTAAACCAATTCCACTTTAGCTGACCTAGGGCCTCCGAAACCGGTAAAATAAGCGCGGCTGACGCAACCCTTGAGAGCATGTTGAAGGTTTGAGCAAGAGGCCATTTGGGTACCGGTTTATTTTCGAGCAGTATCAGAATGACAATGATCGCACACATGCAAGCAGCGCTGATCGACCAACTGAGAATTTCTAGAGTCCATCTGCGAACGATACTACCCGTCGATGTGTATCGCCATATTCTCTCCTCGATCCATTGGGCTGCATTTCGTCTTGCTTTTGCCGCTTCTGTTGATTTCTCTTCGGTTCGAACTTCTGGAAAATCGCCGATCCCCAGCCCCAGCCCCAGCCCGAAATCATTTCTCTGATGAGGCTCTTCGAAAACATGGGGTTGGGTGAGGTAAGAATGCGCTGCCCGCTTTCTATATAGATGGCGGAGATTGACAAGCCTAACACGCTTCTGGCCACTCTGGGTAGATGCACGGTTTCCCTTGAAGAAAGGAGGTGTTGTGTTTTTTGTAAATGTCGATATAGTATCTTCAGCGCTCTCATAAGTTGGTGCCGGAGGTAGGGGCTTGTCAAAGATAGGAGCCATAGTGGCTAACATACGCCAATTATATGTGCTGTTGTTCGATTGTGATGTAGCGAGTCACGCGGTGATGGCTCGGCTGCGATCGTACAAGACGCGGTTGGAGTACATGTCGTCGTTAACGGCGTCAGTGTTGGAGCTGGAAATGGACGAGTACATATGCAAATCAAGCTTGCTAGAGCGTCCGAAAGGTCTCGTAGAACTGCGAGTATTCTCGGCGATCGTTCACAAATGGTTCTCCATTGATCCACCAACCTACAGGCAGTAAGCGCCGGCAGTGTTGGGCCACAGCATTAGGCGCTGGGGGCGCTGGGGGCGCTGGGGGGCAAAGCCTACAATAGTGCTCTGCCCTGCCCCCACAAATGTCCTAGTGTGCCTTGAGATCACTTGTTAGGAACTTAGGACGACTATGAGAAAAACGGTACAGGAAAATAAGGCAACGATTGTTTGGCAGACACCCTTTTGCAGCCTTTCTTATTTCTTGCCTGTAATATATTCGGTCTTCCTAATTGCCAGAAGATTACTGCTGCCTATGACGGGGCTGCTTATCATTGGCGACTACAAATAGTAGAGGCAGCCGCACTTGTGAAACTCTACCCCGACTCCATGCCTCATCTACCTCCATTGATTGCTCTGTAGGGTGGTCCATTGATTGCACTACCTATCAATTACCCTGTGAGTAACTACCCCTATCATTACTTATTGTCACAGCAGTGAGCATTCTCAATCACAAATAGTCTTCATTGCCTTCTGGTCAATGCACACTCAGAGTACTAATTCCCTCGTACATTATCTAGTAATACCATGTATGTGTACCAATATATGTTAAGTGATCCGGTAATTTTCAGGGATACGTTGGTACATTTCAAATATTGACGGGATTCTCGCGTATCAAGAAATCATAGAATATCTCTTTTGAACACCTACCTACCTAGGTACGTACTCACGGTACTGTACCCCTAGCTGCGAAAATCAAAATCAAAACTGGTGGTTTGTTCTATCACTCTCAGCATCGCGACAACAGCACTACGAGGCAACAAGCTGTCGATAAGAAAACCATTGCTATTTACAGATGCGATATGTTGATCCATTATTCAAACATTAATTGGTCTAATGTCGGCCTCAAAAGACTGTGACGTACAATTATCAAGACCTGTGACTGCATCTTGGGGGACGAAGGATATTATTAAGCATAGAATAGCATCCATCTGTGTTTGTCTGAAATTCATAGATTCTTTGCGCTGAGCATCTCCATTAATTCAATACGTTCTCTCTTGAAACATGCCTGCCAACAACATTACGAATTTATATCCATCCTGGCGTATGTTGCTCCTTAGTTGCTGGGACTTTTGGAGAAAATATTGCGCCAGAAATGCGCCAGCCCTGGCCTGGTAGTAATCGTGCTTTGAGCTTCCTCGCTCTTGCCAGTGTCTCAGTCGTGGACTGAGGGTCCTTCATTTTCTTCTGCATATCCTCGGAGATGCCGCCGTGTAGGAGCGCTGCCATGGCCGAAGTTTTCCAGACCCCTATGCCCTGACCATCCTTTGCCGTTTTGTACACCGTTCCAGCCAGGAAAAAGGCGCTGAGGATTAAAATGCAGAGAGGTAAGGTCAGCCATGGCCAAGTGACTGAGACAAATCTTTCTTCATTCCATGCAACGCCCACAATACTTTCCGGGGAGCCTCTAGAACGAATTAGATAGGAAAGAGCCTCGGACAATCGTTTGACGTGGTTTGTGATGTTATTAGGTGCAATCCATGGGTTGAAGTATACAATTTGTGTGGTTTCTGGACCACTGAAAGCCATATCGCTACGCATGATTGGCTCAGGTAATTCGTCTATGTCGATGTAATATGATGGTGCTAGATCGTCGAATACGCCATTAATGTTGTATGCAGTGTTGTTTGAGAGCCCGAACTCTGGCCCGTCATCGTGCGGCTTGAGAGTGATGTTTTGAGTGTACTCTTGGTTAGCAGCCCATCCGATGTCGTCCCAATAGTAGCCCTCGGTTTTCCATGGCCACGGCCCACTAGTCGTGTTGATGAACTCATTGACTATCTCTTCCTTGTAGGTAGCGCGATGATAAGTTGATTGAATTGATTGAACACACCAAGTCAGCATGCATTCATATGCGATGGCCGTTGAATTTTGATGAACAGCTTCTTTTCCACCCGAAGTGCTAGCCACGATAAAGTCTATAATCGGGTTTCGGACGTGAGAGTAGTGTATGGATCCACCGTATAAAGCCTCTTTCCTCGGAAAGGCAGCCAATGGAAGGGTTCTCATCAGAAGAGTTTCTTTGTGAAGAGTCCCATTATACGAAGGACCTGGTTCAACCATATAACCGGTCATGAGAACAGGATTTTCGCTTGTAGCATTAAGGAAATATCCACATTGAATCGACTTTTGATATACTGGATCCCACTTTGCCGAAGCGGCGCTCGTTGTTGTCCAATCTAGGTTCGCTTTTAAGCATGCAAACTCAAGAAGCTCAGTGACATCTGTGCATGCACTGCAGACTGCCATAGTCTCATATACAGGCCAGGTACAGTTGCTGGTAGGACAGAAGACTGGTATTTCTGGTCGGGTGCCGTTACCAAAAGCTGTGTACTTCGTTCCTTTATCAAAGAAGAATGATTTTAGCAAGTTGGTGACATCAGAATCCTTTGTCGACATCTCTGTTCCATTGAAATACGTCCTCCTGTAAGGAAGATCTAAGTGCAGTATTCGGGGAATTGTACTGTTGTCGATTGCGACCCAATGCTGCGGGAAGTCAATGACTTGTTGGAAGAAGGGATCAAGCGCTAAAGCCAAAAGAGTAACAGCAGCTCCAAGAGACGCAAGAGTTCTGAGCACATACAAGTTAGCAGTGTGTTCAAGTTCCAGTATAAAGCTTGCTACAAACCTTCCTTTGGTACGAACGAGAAGGAGGGCGGAGCCCCATGGCCCTCGTGATGCGTTGTCAAAAATTTCGAAATCCCACATCTTGCGAGACTCGCCTTGAAACCAATCCCATTTCAACTGGCCAAGCGCTTCTGAAACAGGAAGGATAAGTGCTGCCGATGCCACTTTGGATAGGATATTGAAAATCTGCCCGATCGGCCAATCTGGCATCTCGGTATCCTGGAAGGCGATGAGGATACCGATAATGGCACCCATACATAGCGCACTAACGCACCAACTGATGATCTCTAACGTCCATCTACGAGTCACGCCTCCAGAGGTGGTGTATTGGAAGATCATCTTTTCGATCCACTGAGCAGCGTTTATGCGGGATTTGACAGATGCATCTTTTGCTTGACCAGACGATTGATCATGATGCATTGGGAGCCCGTCGATGATACCGAGACCGAGCTGCTGGTCGATCTTGTCGGTAGTAAACGGACCGCTTATCCGTGATTTGGTCACCCGTCTCCGGTAAAGACGACGTAGATTTGCAAGTCTGCTGCGCCTTGGAGGATGCTCAGATCTTATTGATCCCACGAATGGTGGGTTTTCAACATCCGAGGAGTGTGGAAAAGAATTGAATCCATGGTATGGCGGTGGTGGGAGTGGATTATCTAAGGTTCTTTCATCGGTGCGTGTATGTAGGTTTGATATTCCATACGGAGCGCGAAATTCGGGAGGAAGGATTGGAGACTCCATTAAAAGTGAACAGATGGAAAAGGAATATGTGAAGGTATTAGATGTAATGTTGCGTTTGTCGCTGGCCAGCTAGGGACGTAATTTACACATAGAGATCGATAATTGATTGAAATTAATCCTCAAAAATGTATGCTCAATTGTTTTTCAAGCGATCTGAAAAGTCGATCGAGTATATATGAAGCGAACATCGGCATGGTGGATGACCAGTAGTTGTTGGCATGATATTCAAGCGCCCGGTAATGCCAATGATGCTGCCATAACTGCACGCTAGACTCGTATCTGCTATACGAAGGCTCTTATGCAGTTGGCAGAGGACCCAAGCGCTGCGGCACAGCGGGTGGGCGCTTACAGCCCTCGCCAACGCGACACATCAACATAAACGGATAAGATCTCAGAGATAAACGATGAAAGTGTGAAACAAAAAAACCCAAAGTGCAGTATTCCCCGGTCATTCCATGATCATTGATGCCTCTCCAAGGTTGACTCCGCCGATCTTTGTTCGATTCGGTCTGGGATACAAGATGCCGATGAGCACAATCATAACGCTGAAGCCTGAGACTTGTCACTCATATGCCCATAGTATTCTTGTCTTGAGAACTTATTACTCGTCAAGTTTTTGATATACTCCAGTGATTTCTCGTTCCACCCGTCGCGGATGTTCGTTAACTCAGGAATGATGTTACAACAATTATCGACCTCAATACAAGGCTGTTTCATTGTCGCATTTCCACGCGAGGGCCAAAGCTCCGATGGCCGTGTGAACTGGACATATATGTTGAACAATCATATACGAACTTTTGCAAATCATGAATTGTAATTTTGTCTTCACCCTTTTCTCGGTATGCCTTGCGGCTCATTTTACTAGGTCCGTTAAATCATAAGCTCAATGTTCGCAAGTCGAAATGGTTTCAGCAATCAACCAGAGCATACGTTATGAACCTTGTTTGCTATTCATCCATAAACAAAATGAAGAAGCTAGGATATCAAGATCCGGTGTCTGGGTAGGGGACTCCATACCCTCTAGACGCCATGGCGTGGCGTGATGTCCATCTCCACTACTCCACATGCAGCGACCGATTGTGGTACCGAGATTCGTACTAGAATGATACCTGGGGTTCCGAATATTTGGTCAAATTATATTGATATGTGTAATAACTCTCTATGATTCAATTCATTGGAAATACTGGCATGTTGGGCTGGCGTAGTTCATGACTCTGGTTTGAAACGCAAGTGCTTCAGGGCCACGTGATTAATGGTGAATACCAACCGTGACCCTATAATTGACAAATGACCGAAGATGATCGGGAAATTGACATGTACTCTCACCATTAACCGATCCAGTTCGCATGGATCTGCCTAAGTTTTCTTTTGATTCTGCCTACTACTGGATACAAATCGTTCCTGAAAGGGCAAATATCTCCACACTCCTTGATGTATTCGTCAGTACGCAATTGAATGAGAATTCGGAAATCCCGAGATATTGGCCTGAAAAACTATACCTGTACATCTAGGCTCCAGGAGATTCTGTGGAAATCAAACAGGATTAATCGAGAAGTAACAACATCTTTCATTGACGCTTTTCCACAGAGTGAGCTTTGACGTTGCTTGGGTGTCGCCGTGATTCGTTGAAATCATGCTTGATCGGAGTTGAAGTCACTAAACGAGCTTATACTAAGACAATTAACTCTTCAACGATGATCGCTGCATTATCATGAACAGCGTTATGATGCAACGTTAAGGGTACATTGACGGCATGGTCCGGATTGTGTATCAGGAGATGAGCACTAGCCTGCAATAGGAAAGACGTGATCACTCAAATCGAAAGAAGAATTACGTGCTTCGGCTTGCAGCGCATTTTTGTAAAAGACTTGTCTACACAAGCATCCGTCGAAGAACGCCATATCCACTCTTCTTCTTAGTTTCAACCTATTTCGTCGGTTTGTGGCGTTGCTAAGCTATCCGCTCAGGCAAAGATATGACCATTCCTGTGGTATGATCAGTTTGTTGAAGTTTACTGAAAAATGGATCTCGCATCATGTTGAATACGGGATTTGGGATTTACCGACAGACTGTAGCCTTATATATCCCCCAGAAGCTCTTGCATCAAGAGTGGATTCACTCTCTTTTGATCACCAGGATTCGACGTATCCACCATGGCCGGACAACCTCCAGCAGATGCGGACTACTCTGCAGAACCAACGAAGGATCCTATCACTACCGAGACGTCTGCAGCCCATGAGATCAAGGCAGATAATGCAAAGAGTGGAGGTGATGCGGCGCTGAACCTCCTCAAGGAATCTGGCGGTGTCCACCGTGTGGTCGATTCTGAGACGAACAAGCGTCTGCTTCGCCGTATCGATCTGCATATTATGCCCCTCATCTGTATTGTCTACTTCTTGCAATACATTGATAAGACTGCCATCTCGTATGCAAGTGTCACGGGAATCCTCGAGTCAACACATCTGCACGGCAACCAATTCAATTGGGTAGCATCGATCTTCTTCTTCGGGTGAGTACTTGTTATTCGAACTGCAGCGACATAAATTACTAATACGATGCGCGTAGGCAACTCGCATTTGAATTCCCTACAATTCGCCTCATTCAACTATTCCCACTTGCCAAGTATGTCGCGGTCAATGTCACCATTTGGGGAGCAGTCTTGGCCTCGCTCGCAGCATGCAAATCCTACGCCTCACTCCTAGTATGCCGCTTTCTCCTAGGCGCTGCAGAGGCCGCCGTCGTTCCGGCCTGGGTCATCTTCACATCCCAATGGTACACCAAAAACGAGCAGGCCTTCCGCGTTGGAATCTGGTTCTCTGTATGCGGTGCCGCTCAAATGTTTGGTGGTTACTTCGCCTATGGCGTTGCCAATCACGTCGGCGGAGACGTAAATGCCGCTCTCAAAGGTTGGCAAGTCATCTTCCTGTTCCTTGGGCTATTGACTGCTGTCGTTGGAATCAGCTTTTGGTTCATCATGCCCGACTCGCCCGAGTTCGCTGGTTTCCTTTCAGCAGAGGAGAAAGCTCTCCACATTGAGCGCATTCGTTCCAACGAACAAGGTATCGGATCGAGAGTCTTCAAGTGGGACCAGTTTTGGGAGGCTGTTACCGATCCTATGACTTGGTTGTATGCCTTCTGGATCTTTGCGGCCAATATCCCAAACTCGATTGCGACCTCCTTCGGTAACATTCTCGTCAAGGGCATGGGCTACACTTCGAAGGAGTCACTCTTGTTGGTCACACCGCTCGGCGCATACGAAATCGTAGCTCTGGTCGGATTGACTTACATCGCCATGAAGAAAGAGCAGCGACTATATGCCTGTATCGCAGGTCATATTCCCGCCATCATCGGCGCGATTCTGATGGCTACGACGAACAAGACTCCCGCGCTCATCGGATACTACCTCTCTGGTGGAATCCCCATCGGCTGGACGACTATTCTCGGGCTTCAAGCCTCCAACGTCGCCGGATCGACAAAGAAGATCACGGTGTCTGTCATTGGTACGATCGCCTACACAGTCGGAAACATCATCTCGCCCCAAACTTTCCAGGCCAGGGATGCGCCTCGATATCTCCCTGCAAAGATTTCGATTGTCATTTTGTACTTCTTGATTACTGTGGATCTGTTTATCATGCGATGGCTGTTCGTCAGGCGAAATAAGGAAAGGGATCAGGAAAGAGAAACTCAAGGAGATAGCTACAAAGTCGAAGAGAACCATGAGTTCTTTGACCTCACGGATCTGAAGAACAGGGAGTTTAGATATGCTTTGTAAGGAGGATATAGTATAGAAGCATGAATTGATCTATGCTTTCATTTGAAAGCGTTTACGTATTGGTATCTTTAATGACTGCTCTCTTAGTATCTGAACAAAGTGCAGGAGGCTTTGCTGATTCCCCATTCAATGTCCCTATTTTCCTGAACCAATCTTCTCATCAGTATCGGCATCAACTACCATATCAAGAATGACACGAATATCCTGCACGGTCAACGCCTTCTTCTCCTCCAAGGCAATCGACACCGCACATGCCACCGCATTCTTGATCTGTCTTCCATTGAGTTGCACCTCTGCTAATTGCGTGATCTCCTGCTCATTGAGCTTCGCTTGCTTCGCAGCAGCAGGCGCATTCTCCAAGCAGTTCTTCCAGATAGACGCGCGCGACGCGACCGACAGGTCAGGGTAGTGCAACTTAAAGTGTATCCGACTATCGAACGCCGCATCGATAGTCCTCTTCCGGTTCGTCGTCATGATAAGCACACCCTGGAAGTACTCAAGCCTCCTCAAGAAGATACTGACCAGCGCATTGCGCTCGAGATCGAGTCCATCACGCTCCTGGAGGAAGACGTCGGCTTCGTCGATCAAGAGGACGCAACCCCACTGTCGAGTGATCTCTAGCACCTGGTCTAACGACCTCTCTACATCGCCGGTATACGTTCCGAGTTCACCGGCACTTAGCATGTAGAGAGGGCGCTTTGTCGCCTCTGCGATGACCTCCGCAGTCAACGTCTTGCCGACACCTGGGTTTCCGCTCAGCAAACCAACAAGCCCTTTGCCCTTCCCGCTAACAATATCATCGAAAGTCTCTGCGCTGTTCTTATGCGATCGCACGAGCGTGTGGATGAGGTCTCGCTTCTGCTTGTCCATGACGAGTTTGGAGAATGCGTTCGTGTTCCACACCACAGGCGCCATGCGGTTGATAGAGAAGAGACACCATTTCTTCTGGCGGAAGCTAAAGCCTCCCGCGCAGTGATTGCAGAAGATAAAGTCACTTTCAGAGATACGATCGACAGTAAGTTCGCGCTCGACTTTGGGCCAGAGAAGTTCTGTGCTGGTGTTTTGCTGGAGGCAGGTCGTTGGGTCAAGCATGATTCTGCCTGTGGCCTGCGCGATTAATGTGAGCAAATTGTTTGAATGAGGGCGAATTTGGGGAAGGGATGCTTACGTGGAGGACCAACCGTTTGTACTGGTTGTTCAAATATACTTCCTGGTTCTCGGCAATCGCAGGGCCGTTGTATTCCATATACGTTGCCTTGGTCATGTCGAGAAACTTCTTTCCACGCTCGATGAGCTCGGAGGAGAGGGCCTTAGGATCGGAATGATATTTCAATGGGAAGTATGGGAGATTCTGCACCTTACGAGCACCAACGAAGTCGGCGATTTCAAGTTCGTGGTCTACCCAGCCAAGATTTTCGCCGTCGTGCGAGATGCATCGCGCTTTGATTGCGAAGAATTTGGAGCCATTTCTGCACTCATAAGTTCCTTGCTGTAGTTTGAAAACCTGGTCGTCTTTGAGAAGGTTGTCCCTTGAGTAAATGGGGGTGTTGGGAGGAAAGAGAGTCCAGAGGAGATCGAAAGTGATCTCGTCATGTTGGGAGAGCGATAGAATGTTGTTGGTCGTGGATTCGAAGTCTTCGGCAATGTATTGGAGAGCAATGCCTATTTCTTCGATAGCAGTCTGGTTGGGAGTTTCCTTTGCCTGTTCAGCTTCGACACGCTTGATAAGACCAGGTCCGGCGTGGAAAAGCAATTCTGGGCTAATCTGATATGGTGTAAGTCAGAGGGTCAAAACGTAAGCTGGTGAGAAACGGTTCATACGTACTTCAGGAGGATATTCATTCAGCTTTGTCCCCTCTACGCCGTCGTAAATTTCTGAAAGCGCATGCGTGAGGATCTCGGACTTGATGTCGATCTCCGTTCCTGTGGGAAATCCCTTGTCGCAAATGATTCTGCGAACCTTGAGGACAACGTGAGAAGCATGGTTCGCTGTTTCAGGATTGGCTTTTGATTTTGGGGTCGGGACGAAATAATTCTCTCGCTTTTTCTTGCTGTAGATTTGGTCTAGTCGTTGGATTCGCTCTTTGGTGTGTTGCTCTGCCTTCTTCTTTCCTTTGCCTTTTCCTTTACCGGTGCCTTTCGACTTCTGCTTGCCGTTTGCTTCAGGCTTCGTGGGGGTTTGGGGTCGAGTGTCTACTTGAGACTCAACGGAATCGTCTGCGTGAGGAGCCATGATGTTTAGTGATTATGGATAATTATTCTGCTTGTTGTTTCACCCAAAATCAACGGTGGGAGAGCTTCTGTTATATGTCCCAAGTTTTTCCAGAGCCATGGTCGCACTTAGAGTCATACTGTACAAAAGTCCGGTAGGCCCCCATATTGCAAATCCTTCTATTCCCATCTCGACCCTCTACAGCCCATTCCGGCTGGATTCATTACTTCGTGTACCGCAGATTGCATAGAGTTTCAGCTGTCTCGCTGCTTACAGGAAGCCGCTTAGGCTCAGCGCTCCCAGGCACCCATATCGATGATTGGCTGAATTACATGCAAGGGCTTTCAAGTGCCGCCTTTCCGTTGAAAGGGCGCTTTTCCAATGCACGTCGGATGTGGCTGAGCACTTTCTGCCTTTCAACATACAGATTCATATTAAATTTCCGTTTCATTGTTTTCAACGTTTTGTCGAATTTCCGTTTGCTTGGGTATAGTGTTGGCAATGCATCTCAGCTGTGGCTGTGTTAGCCGAAAAGGGCCATCCCAGGGGCCTTCTGGGGGCGAAACGAAGGCACAGCACTAGGCATCAGGGGCGACTCTCACCAGTAACGGTAGGACCAACATTGGATCTTACGTCATGGCATTGTAAGTGCACCTCAATTTGCCTGGAATCAATCATTTTCCAGTAATTGCTAATGATTGACTGTAGGGAGGTGCAATCTTTGACCTGTTGTTAGATTGATCGTAGGAACGGGTTTGATACCCGAGGTCCTGTTCGATCGTCCCATGAAGTAAGGTACTAATTAGCGATGAGGTTTTATACACAGTAGATCCCTAGAAAAATGATACGGAACCAATTTTCCAAAACATGAGGAAATTCCGATTCTCATCCCTGCTGAAGGCAAATGTCAGACCGCTATCATAAGTCAGCTTGACCCTAGAGTTTCGGTCACAGCACCGAGAAGACTGCTCCTGCTGATCCCGCGCTACCAACCGAGAATGAGTCTCTGGACTTCACAGATTCTGAAGAAGAAATTGGTTCTAGATGGCCGATGGTTGGAATTGTTCTTCTTCAATATGGTTCTTGATCATCGGGTAGATCACAGGCAGGCTGTGAATGCTGGTTGAGTTGGTTGCCTATTTCTGGAACCCCGCCAATCTCCAAAACAGGCAAATCGCCACCTGCGTTGACCACGGTAGAGCATGCTCTTTCTCATATATCATCTTAAGAATGCATCGAATGGAACTTTCAACTAAAGTTCCCATTGACAAACATGAGTACTCTATCTTCTGATTCAAGTGTCTACACCGAACTCCTTTTACAGACCGAACGCCATATTCGTCTAATTCGGTTGCTTCCTGGTATTGAAGATGACGACATTCATCTAGAGCTATCTACCAGTGATCTCGACTCAAAACCGACATATGAAACACTTTCATACACATGGGGCGATGTATCAGATCCAAAATCCGTTCACATAAGAGGTCTTGCTTCTGATGCTCCCGTGAGCTTCGCCGTTACTTCGAACTGCTACCGTGCATTAGCCCGTCTGCGTTTAAAACAACAGGCGCGTACTATCTGGGTCGACGCTATCTCCATCAATCAGAATGATGTAGAAGAAAGAAATTCCCAGGTCGCTCTCATGTCTCGGATATACTCCGAGGCAGCGAATGTAGTTGTCTATCTGGGCGAACGTACAAGTAACAGCGACTTAGCACTCGACTTCATCACTGAATGCGACAATCCATCACCAGATGCATCATCGCTTAGTTACCCGAAGGAAGATGAGTTGGTGAAGTCACTTGTCGACTTCTTCCATCGTCCTTGGTTTTCCAGAGTATGGGTTATCCAGGAGATTGCATTGCCGAATTCTGCAATCGTTCACTGTGGGAAACGTACCATTGACTGGGCCGCGATACAAAACTTCCAAAGATGGAACGTGAACGCAAAATGGCTAGCGGAACTTCCATTCGTACTCTCCATGCCAAAGAGATCGCTCGAGCTGGATGAACCAGAGCATGCGATGCTCAATGCTCTTCTCAAATCCAGGCACTGCGCAGCCACAGATCCACGGGACAAAGTGTACGCCTTATTACCGCTTCTCCGCAAGTTTAATAAGCGAATCGAGTTACAGCCAAGGTATCAAGACACCGCAACAGAGGTTTTCACAGACTGTGCGAAGACACTGATAGCCACCTGCGGATGGGACATTCTTCACGCAGTCCAAGGTGGTTCAAAATTGCCCGACCTACCATCGTGGGTGCCCGACTGGAGTGTTCCCCCTAGGAGAGAGTTTATTGGTAATTGCGGAAAAGAAGGGATGGAACGGGGCTATTACACTCATTTTTGGGATCGTAAAAGAGACTTCAATGTCCCATACATGCCCGAGCTGGTCAGCAAGACTTTGCAATCTAAACCAGAGAAAACGTCGCAGATGCTACGCGTACACGGATTTTCTTGTGGCAAGATAGCAAAGATTGGTTCGACATATATCGCATCGAAAACGCCTTTTCCCTACCACGAATGGAGGAACATGTTGGACGACGAGACAGTCAAAGCCATTGATCGAGCAGAGCCCGCCCCAGCCTATCGAGGTGATCAGGACCATTTAGACTACACATTCCATTGGGTCTTAGGAGCCATTGAAAGAGGGGTATACCCAAATGCACTACGGATGTTCCTGTTCCCCCGAAAGCCCGGCAAGTCGACAAGGTTTGAAGACATATCCAGATGGGAAGAAGAGTTACGGGAGTTGGCTTCGAACAAAGGGGTGAAAGACGACGACGGAGTTCCGGAACTGCCTTTTCACGAAATTCCATTCCATCTGGCCGCGGATGATTTCCCTCCCAGCTATTTTCGGTACATACAGGCAGTCTTGCGTCACTGTCACTCCCGCCGTTTCTTCATCACGGAGAAAGGATATATTGGGATTGCTCCCCAGGAAGCGGAAATCGGGGATGATGTTTACATATGCGCTGGGGCCGTAACTCCATTTGTACTGCGCGATCATGGAACAGTGGCCGATGATCATGGTGGAAACTGGTGCTTCAATCTGGTTGGGGAATGCTACAAGGAGAGAAGTCCGTGGGAAAGTATCCGATACGGTTTAGGTGATCCCGAGGCTATTTACATTGCATGAATGGTTCGGACCTGGCATTGATATTCTCCAACTGTACGCTATCTCATACAATTCACAATACGCGGGCCAAAGATATCCAAGAGGTGTATTGGTGTTTTTGCGTCTATGTCCCTGGCTTTGCCATGAAAGCTCAACAATTAGAATATAATCTTGAAGAGTGAGCTCATCTGCGACGACTTTCCTATGAGATCTTCTACACCGCTATAAAGACTGAATGTCCGAAGAATGGAGCTCCCCACCCACCCCAATGAACAGCATCGGTAGATGCAACTTTGCATCATCTGAATCCTCAAGCATCGTCCCTAATCCGACCGATCGATCCTATAAAGCAGCGACCAATTTTCGCTTCGATAATCTACAAAGAGTAGCGTACTCTGACCGATCTCTCCTACGAAGACTTTTAGTCCCGCCGCGATGTCGCTGATCATCAAGTCCGTCGATTTAAGGTATTTGCTAGATGACGTACGGAGGCTTGCGTGGGCGTCACTCGAAAAGGACCGCAGTCAGACCGGAGCGCCTTTGCGCCTTCATGGGAGGGCTAGTTGGAAGAAGTGCATTAGCTGGAGGTTTGGTAGCCATGATACGTACCTCGCATTTCCGAGTCTGCTACACGGTCTACGCCAATAATTCGGAGCTTGAGGTGTAATCAAATTGCATTCCAGGGTCATACATGGCGGGATAATTGCTTTGTCTACGAGCATGTTGTTGTGAAATGAGCATGATTTATCCAGGTCACATGCAAAATTGCAGTTGTCAAACATGATGGTAATGAATACCCTCCCGTCACTTTCTCTTGCCAGTCAATATCAGAGCCTCACAATAAATACAAAGAACCCCTTCTCTTCTATTGGATCCAAGTGCAAGCCATCAGGGTTATAGGCAGCCACCCTTCCTTCAGAGAAAAGTCCACAAGGTGTCAAAAGTAGAATGCATAGGCTAATGGATTGCCATCTCTTCACAGTGGTGAGCATGTTGTCAGTCACGAAAGACCCCGCATGCCTCCCAGTCCCTATGAGCTTCGTTAGCGAGAAATCGGCCCGCTTTGTGACTGTCGCCTGCCCAATACTTCAAATGTTCCGAAGGCTGAACGCGGCCTGCACATGGCGTACATACAACAGCGCCAGCTGCGAAGCGCGTTGCATCGTGGCAACGTCGCGCGGATCTGCATTCGCCATGGTCCATATGTAGTCAGCTGTTGGTGAGCATCATGCCGAATCTCTTTGATTCGTTTCTCACGATGAAGCGAGGGCGCCACTGAAGTGTCTAGGCTGAAGAGCCTGTCGTGCTTGTGGTAAAGATGGCCATGAGTTGGCATGAAGAGGGCGTGCCGCGCTTAGCCATTCGAACTGTTGGTCACTTCGTGGGATGTAACTGGTGTTTGTCTTACTTTAACATTTCGTACTGGGGGTATTGTCTTATCAGATGGTGGGAAAGAAAGGCTCCCCACCACCAAAGGTGCGCCGGAAAAGCCACCCTAGGACTGGATCCCGCCCGTGGTCAAGCCTTCGTATCCCCCGTTCCTCGTCCCCCCCGGAAGTTGCCATATGGTTAAGAGCTCCGTCCTTGCTCCAGCCGCCTGACCCGACAACGAATCCTTGCCCTGAGCTGTCGAGGGAAGAAAAATCTGCGATTTCGGAGGGTGTGGTGTGACCAGGGACGAGGTTGGTTGGCCTAAATGACAAGGACCAACTCTCCTCTCTCAATAAGGAAGTCATCCGCAAAGGACCAGCAATGGCGTTCTATTAGCTTCGTACGATCAGATAAGATTTTTCTTGTTTCTCCTGAGATGATTGACTGCTGAGGCCGCTAGCGTCTGCGCGTCGTGCCGCGTGCTAATAATCAAGGCGTCAAGCTACGGCCCATTAGCACCGTGGCTTTTCTCTTGGAGGTTTGGTCGACCTCCCCTCCCCCCCCCTCTTCCTTATTTCATGACTGATCGTAGTAGAAGCCGTTGGATACGATCTCTGCGACGAGTCTCGCCGTAGATCGCGTTGTGTCTGCGACAGTAGAAGGACGAGTATCTTGCCCTACACAAAAAAAAATAGATAAAGACAAGAAAATTGCTGTTGTCACATAATATAAGATCAAAGATCATTGCACGAAGAAACGGCAAGAAATCCTCATGATTTCGGGTTCGGAAAGGCTGAATTATTGTGGAAAAATAGCGCCGAGCGTGGGAAATTCATTGTGCCCATACGGCCAACAGAGCTTTCCATGGGTCCGTGAACGGAGCTTGATAGTTTTGTCTGCTTTGATATTCGGTACCAAAGGAATGTTTGAACATGCAGTCGCCTTGTGCGTGCACATGCGCGGATCTAATCAGATCCTCAGAGCCATGTGGTGCTGTTACTAAAAATGGTCATTCGCGATGATGGAACCCTGGTTGAGGTTGGAGTTTTATCAGATGGAGGTGCAGGAATCAGGGTTATCAGATGGAACTTGTTGACTTACAACTCTCATCAAGAAATAGAGCCCAGAATCAATAAGATGCCAACGCCTGGCATGTACCCATATCCGGTATGTGTAAAAACAATGATAGGTTGTCCCAAGCGAAGACACACCTTCACAACTGGAGAAGCTTCACACACACTCATAAAATGCGCCGTACAATAAAAAAAACTTTCTTGGCCACAGACCCGGGGAAAATATCAATGGTGGATGACAGCGCATGTGACCTATACAGGATCACTTGCATATTCGAGCGTCTAGACCGCGTGTAGATATTCGGCAAGGAACCGAAATGGGTGAATAGACTCCGCACACACAGTACCGTGCACCCGGGTGACTCTCTGGGAGTTGGACTTCAGGGACCCCTGGCTCCGGTGATCAGAGTTTTCACTGCGCATACAACTGGCCAAGGACTCGGCAGCATGATTGTATAGGGCTTCGGCATCGGGTCATGTTCATGTGAGTGTTATTGCATAGATCACATATGCGGGTGGGTCATTGGTCAAGAGGAGTTGGGTTGTTTGAACGAACGAACATTTTCGATTCATTATGCTTCAGTACAACGTGCTATCATCGTACTCATCATGGATCTACATCCCCATGCCATTACAGTAAAAGTTGATATGAGGTATTCAAAATACAGCCAAAACGAATGTAATCAAGCCGGCCACAGCCCCAGACTGCGACGGCATACCACCTATTATGTTCCTTCATGATGAATGTCGGAAAAGTGAGGTCTCTTACAAGAGACCAAGAGTCCTCTGCTTCATCTTCCTGATGTCAATGTCCTGCCAGAAGAAGATGCTGAACCAGGCGCAGGCGTAAGCGGCCATAGCGCCGGAAAGCATGAGCTTTTGGGTTTGAGAGTAGCTCAAGTTGATAGCCTCGCGCTCGGGGCTTCCCCAGGGGTAGCCAGATTGCACATCAATATCTCCGTAGATGTTTGCGAAGTTATCTAGAGCACTGGCGGGAAGGTTGGCCAGAAGCTTCTTGGGGAAGATACCAGTCCACATGGCACCGGCAATGGTGGAGCCAATGGCACCTCCGATGGCGATAACCATGGATTCGCCGGCAAGGAGAGCTGGGAAGTCTCCCTGCTTGGAGACGGCCATGAGAGTGGCCTGTTGGTTGGTAACGTTGACGGCGGCACCGAAGGAGAAGAGAATGTAGCACATGACGACGTAGCCGACACCCTGGTTGGGCTCACGGAAGTGAATCATAAGACCGCAACCAAGCAGGGTGAGTGGTGCAGCCCAGACGGCGGAGATGACCTTGAGGCGACCATAGACGTAACGAACAAAGACACCGTAGACGAGGCAGGTGAAGCAGCTGCCCATGCTCCAAATGCTGTTGATGTAAGTTGCGTGCACGATTGACTGGTTGAACAGGACAATCAGAAGGGAGTAGAAATAACTGTCCCACACGTAGAATGCCAAGTAAGTGAAGAAAGCCATGCTGTAGGTGAAGATGACGGTTCGGTTCTTGAGGAGAGGCCAGGGAATGAAGTTGACCGGAGCAAACCACTTCTCCCAAACTACGAAGGTGGCAATGAGGAGGACTCCGAAAACGATGAAGCAGATGATCATTGGAGACTCCCACTGTTTAGCCTGCAGGGAGTAGATGTTGAATGCCAATAGGAAAATCGCGAGACCGGTGGCAAGGATAAGCAGACCGACAACGTCGAATTCCTTGAGATAGTAGACGATAGTCTGGGACACGTTTCCACGGCTAGGAACGGGTTGAATGAGACCTTGCTTGCGAGCCTTGATCTCGTTGTAGTACAACATGGTGATGAAGGGGATGCAGGTAAGAGGGATAAAGATGGCGAAGATTCCAAAGCCCCAGCGGGTACCGATTCCATCGAGGATGTCGGTAACAGCATATCCTTGAGTGTAGGTTGTGATCAAGTAGGGGGAGGACAAGTAACCAATGATCAAGGCTCGATTCTTGAGCTTCGAGGTATCGGCAGTGAAGACGACAACGGTGAAGTCAACACAATTATAACCGACGTACCAGAAGACCTTGGCAGCGCAGTAGGTCTTGACGTTGTTGGTTCCGGCCATCATGATTACACCAAGGGTAGCGAGCGTGACGGCGAGGACCATAGCAAAAGGTCGGCCCCAGATAGTCATGATCTTGGCGAACGGTAGCTTGAAGATACCAGCGATCAAACCGGCGATAACATCGGTCAAAGCAGTCAGAGAGTGTTGTCCGAAGGAACTGGTGATGTAGGGCGTCAAGGTGCCAAAGATACCACCACCGAAAGCGAACACGAAATTGATGAGCCAAACACTGATCTGATTAGTCCAAAAGCCTCGTACTGCGAGAGAACAGTGTCGGAACTACTCACAAGATGTAGCAAAGGATCAATTGCTTCTTCGTCCAAACGTGGACCATGGCTTGCATAGCTTGCGTACCGCGCTCCTCCGTAGTATCGATCTTGTTCAACTCCTCCTCCGAAGAGTTAGGTCCACGAGCCTCATCGGCCGCCCGCTTCTCATAGTCCCTGGAGTTGGTTTCCTCATCGTTGGGACCAATCCTCTCGTTGTCGGTTGTGGTAGGACCTTTCTCGCCGCGGGACAAGCCCGAGGTCAGGTTCGTGATAGAGAAACCCATTGTTTATGCCGTTAGCACCAGACAAAGCTGTACAACTGAACGACAAGGGCAAAGATCAGTGAGGAGTAGATTGATAAGATTAAAAAATGCAGGCGTTGGCAAGGGTTCATATAGCTGCTCGATGGAGAAGGAAAAAAACTACCACGGCACCACCCACCACCACACTTGGTGCTACTTCGTACTCAATGGTTCGGAGGCGAAAGCGGGACCGGTCCATTTGCTATGGGACCAGGTAGGTGAGGACTAGGAGGTGTGGAATGCAAGGGTAGAGATGCAGGTCTTTCGGTGCCTCATCGCTTTGGCCTGACACGCCACGGGGCGTTTGCAACATCGGGAAACATCGTAGAACCTGCCTTGCCTACCACCCATGCCTGGCTGCGAACAAAATTCTAGGGTAAGTGATAGTGCAATAATGAGCAGTAATTCACTACAGTGGGTGAGTGGATACTATGCTGTAAAAAGAGGGATAGCCGGCGAAAATGCTGCACCAGTGGGGCACGGGCCGGAGGTGGACAGGCCATGAGAAGCCATACATCAGACGGGCATGCTATGATCATTAATGATGGCAAATACTAACTCCGCACTGAATGAGTTAGGGTATTGGTTGGCAGAGTACGGAGTAGTCGTGGCACTTTTCGTGGCTTCATATCGCAGCGCATCACATCACATCACCGACTCAGTCGCGGCGGGAGACCCTGACCTGAGCCGTTTAGTAACGCAAATGTAAAGACCATACATGCGAGTACAAACAAGCACTTGAGAGAGCCGGAAAACCGCCCGCCCTCGATCCGTGTGCGTTGGAAATTGTCTCCCTGCGTTTAGCTTCATTGCTTGGTCTGAGTTCGTCTGGCGCCGCGCCGTAGACTACGAGCAGACTGGAGCTACGACTATGTTAGGTATCGATCCACTCGCCCCCAGCCGCGCCGCATCCATGATACCCACACTTCCCACCCAACCCTCGTCATGGCGTCAAATCAGCTCCCACCGATTGATCTAATCCATTATCTGATCAAATTTTTTGATCTAATCTTTACCTCAACAGTCACTCCCCTTCAAACCTTGAATTTCCACGCTCCATCTTCCCGCGTCCAAGTGACGTTCTCGACCGCCGATGACAAGGCATCCCAGCATGCAGCTTGCCAACCGACACCGGTCTGACCTGCTGTGGCCTCATCTAGCCGTCAATGTTCATGACTTCACTGGCAGTGTCCGCCTGAATTGAGCGAACTGTTCATCAAATCCGTGAGCACAGAAGCTGTGTTGCAGAAGCTTGTGTTAAAATTTCTGCCAGCTGTGTGCAATGCAATAGAAATTCGCTCACCCTAGTTCCTCCAAGTAGATTATCTGTTAGTGATCAGCGGGCGGGGTCATTCGGGAGTTGCCCACCCTGGGTATAGACAAGGATTGTGCGAGTACCTCTACACAGGCACTCTGAAGGCCTTTCGGCGTTTGCCATTCGTCATTCCACATACACGCCGTTGGTGTTCTCATCCCCAAACAAATGACTAACTAGCAACTACAATCAAGCCGGTAGACACCATTGTCCACGCGTGTATCTGATCATTACATTGATCAAGCATAATAAACAGGAGATGGGGCCATGTAGTCATCTAGAGCTCTTCGTAGAATCCATAGAGCCATTCCACATATGCTAGAAACCGGACCCACGCATTGGCCACACTGGTTCTAGTAATCATACAAGTAAAGGGGGCATCGGGATCCCACGCTTTGAACCAGAAGCTAAGTGAGGTGGTCCCTGAAACCTCCACAGAAGAAGACCACTCGCATTAGTGGGAGTCTCGCCACCCATCTATCTCCGGTCATAGCTTGACATTGTGCCGATCAATCAAAAGCCGAGGTGTCGATTTACTGCAAATGTACTCCGTACTACATCGAACTGCCTGGCCTTGCGAGCATGGCTCCAGTTGGGTCAACTACCTTCCCACAGCTAACCTGGGAACTGGAAATGCAGGGTAGCCGTTCCATCTAAGCGGTTCTGCCTTATGCATTCCGCAGGCTGCAGCATTTTGATCCATAATGTCTCCTCCAACTGATACCGGAGGATCGTAGTCGGTGGCAATGTGACCTTGCACCGATCATCCAGTAGATTTCCAACAATGAGCCCGGTATCAATACTTCAGAGAATTTGTGAGTGCCGGCATTCGGATGATCTAACGCGCGTCAGTTCAAGGGTGGAGCTAAATTGGATACTGATATGTACCAGCAGCATGGTACTTAGTCTGTTGTTGAGAAACCCTATGGAGAGAACAGGCCTTCTATCTATGCCTCTTTGTATCGATGACGTTAGGAACAGTATAATTTGAACGATTTCAGAAGGGTGGTCTGTTGATGATTCACGATCCAGACGACTTGAAGCTGAACTCATCAGACTTGGACATGAACCACTGAGTCAAGTGTTCTTTCGCCGCGTCAGTCCTGGAAATACCGTCGTCGATGCCAGAAATAAGTCCAAATTTGGTAATTTTAGATTCCTTGTCTCACACAAGGAATAATTGGCACATGAGGTGCAACCAATTGGTGTTTACAATGAACACTTCAAACTTTTAGTTTGCGCAAGCAACCTGTTGGCAACCACCCACGGCTTGGTATGAATACCCTCCATCATTGAACCGGGTATGTACAGTATTTCTGTTTGCTGCAGGTCCATCAGATTCCAGATCTACCCATGTCGCCCCCCATGAGCGATCCACTTGACATTTCCGAATGCATATTCACCCCTGCAAGTCACATTAGAACTGCACCAGAACCTCGTATGACCCCATCTTCTGATTTTCTTTTTCTGCTCAATACCCAAGAACCATCCTATAATATTGGAACCTGGGCGCCATGCCTTCCAGATCCTATACTGAAGAACAAATGCATGGCGCTTGCCGTCCTAAGCGCCTGCCCAGCAAGGCGTGTCACTGAATGAAACACAGCTTGTTAGTACTTACAACTTTCCATACTCATAGTATGGATCCTTATCCATATGTATGCCTATTTTGCATAGAACAAAAGGTAGTTGGATCAGGTTCCTTCACGCATCATTGACAGCAACTATGGAATTGTGAGAGGTGAGGATAGTATAGCTTAAATTGTATCATTGATACCAAACCTCGCCGCACCTGTTATTTTGGCATTGTCACGTTGGAAAACACAAAAACGGCAATTGATTAACCCCAGGCGTCCTGGCTTGAACAGTCTTCGAGTTGGATCCGCCCGACAAACTTTATCCCTCGCAGTACGCAGCAACGCTGATGCTGACGACGACGCACTATGCATCGCTGTCACGCCTCACAACTGACAGTGACTCGTTTAGCAGTATCATGGACACTAGGGTCGGAGATTAGCATGAATATTGGTTTAGATCATGTGGCGATATCGGATTGCAATGGCGGCAATTGTTTCTTACATATAGACGAAAGCTGATTTGTTTAAATGTATCGTTTGGATGTCAGGACCGGATGTCAGCTCTCTGAGCACGCGCTCTCTTCAACAAGATGGTCCCTCGCCTCTCTAATCCTTTAGATGTATTCGATGGTACAGCTAACTCGCAGTCGATATTGGTGATAGAAACATTTTGTCGATCGCCTTGCGCGACCCTTTCACTCAACCTTCGCATATAGGGTGTGAGTGTCTCGATTTCTTCCTTCAATGGTGTGGCAGTAGGGAGGATCAAATAACTATGAGGCCCAGATTTGCATGTCTACAATACTCTTCTATTATCTTGGAAGTCCTCTTCCTCTATTTGGCCAGTATCTATTGACAAAACATCAAGACATATCTCCGTTTTCGTTATCTTCATAATCCCAACCTGCTCGGTTTTCCGCTTTCCGACCGATCTTTTGCGCGTCGCACACTGCAATGCCTGCCATCAGTTCAGTGAACTTGGGAATTGTGGGCCCTTCTTCTGCATGATTGCAACACCCACTCCGCTCTTGCCATCCTCCCCTCTCTTACATTCCATCACACTCATCCCCATAAGCTTCTCATAGAAAGGCACTGAACGCTTCCAATCCCCCGTGAACAACAAGCTGCGCCGGAGATAGGGCATAGAGTCAATAACCTCCTGCACGCATCCAATCATCCACGCTCCAAGGCCTTTCCCCTGACATGACGCGTCGACGTACACGTCAGTGAGGTAAATGAACGTCGTATAATCCGTAATGCAGCGCGCGAAGCCGACCAACTCAAGATCGGGCGATCCCGGTGAAATGTTTCTCGCAGCCTCGCTCTTTGATTCGTCAAGTCTGTACAGGCCGAAACTGAGCGAGTTCTCGATCGTCTCGCGCAATATATCTTCTGGTAATGCCTCTGTCCAGTATACTTGTTCAGATGCAAAGGCTTCGTTCAGCTTCTTGATCGGAATGAGGGCGGGATCTGTCGAGATGAAGTATGAGTCCTTCCTCCAGGACTGATGGAAAAGCCTGTTCTTTTCGGATCCCATTGTATATGATAGATTCGGATGGTTTTCTTGATGGCATTCACTCCGCTAGAATTATCGAGCCGCTATGGTCGGTCGCAGATACAGGATTTGAAATTGGCAAATTGGCCGAGAGAAACCCCCGAATTCGTAATCAGATGCAAAGAAGTGCAATCAAGTAAGTATCGGAAGTCGTACTTGAAGTTTCGGATCAATGAAATGATGACGGTTCCTCAGATCATTGACTATCTGAATCTCTAGCGGAACGAGATAATTGTGGCAATTGAGCAGCCCTTCCAATCTATGTTTGAAAGAATGACCGTGGGACTTCTATTGCTTCGAATTGACGACAAAGGCTCTTATTTGAGTTCGATACCATCAATTCAAGAAGAGAAGAGTCTATGACTCTTGATAGCAAAGAGTCCAACTTTGATGATGACTAATCTACGTGAAGACGTTGAGTCACCCCGCAAAATCGATCCAATGCCGACGGAAACCCGAACAAAATGACAAGACGCCTCTGATTATCATAATTACGATAGTGATGAACTTTATTGAAGAATATATATTCTTGAACTTACATTTGGTTCTTTGGGTTTCGACCAAAACCCAAGAAGACATTGTAACATACGGCTTTATTTGACCGTGTTCTCGTGAACCTAGACCATGGCCGCTGGGACATAGAACCTCATCATTCCCGTGTCATTTTTGCATCTGAGGTCTGTATCGGGGTTTGAAGATTCACCATAATCGATGATTGGCGAAGCTTTTTGAGCGATGTTGCTTAAAGTGAAGCATTAGCACCTTAGCACCATGGTAGCCATATATTATGTGCGCGTGCATTTGCTAACAGCATAATCATGGCATGGGTGATTGCTCACTGACATAAGGACGAGTTACACTTGTTAGATTTGTCCAGGTCTACATAGAAGATCAAATAATATCTGGGAGTGCTTCGTTTGTATATCTTCATGAACTTATCTATCCTTCTCACCACATCGGCTTTGGAGCCGATTGGCCGAAGGGCTCTAACACAGCTCAAGTGTCTTTCATGGTTGTTCGAGGCCGTTAAGAGTATGAATAATTGATTTTTGTTATCAGAATTGAATGTTCCTAATGATATGGATATTCATTAAATCGTTTAAAAGTATTGTAGTCTAAAGCGTTGCGACCAAGTCCTAGGTCATTGTCTATGATCAGTAGCTACAGCATCACACTAGGAGCGTGAACCGCTAGTGCCTACATAATGCCCACTTCGGAACGGCTTGTGGGATTCTCCTCTACAATCGAATACACCAGTTACTCTCTGTGAAGACTTTCCCTGGTTAAGAGAGTGCACAAGCAGGCGTTGACTACTGACGTCTTTCTCATTTTGTTGTGGCGCGGACTGGGCACGAAGTAATCACCTGGGGCAATCCACTCTGGGGCTCCCCTCCCATCCTCCCCCACTCTTTACCCCAAAGTCCTCATGGACTTATCCAACCCCGGATTTACGGTGCATCCGGCTCAAGATGGCCGGCAATGGTTCAAGAAGCCGCAGTGGTTGTTTTGCTTGCAGAAAACGCAGACGCCGTTGCCCTGAAAACAAGCCAATATGTGCGTCGTGTTCGAAAGTGGGAACAGAATGTATCTATCCGGGTTCTCAACTTTCCACCTCGGTGCATAATTTTATCATCGCCTCGTCCCCAAACCAACAGCTTCTACCAACCAGGTCCAGAAACGGCAAGTATGGCTTTCTGAACCTTCGATCCGATGAATTGGCCAGCATCTGCCCCGAATACCAGAGCTCTCCGACGGATGTAGGACATTTAGTAACTACCACCGAAACCCTTGCTCAGGGCACAAAATTATATCGAGCATTACCACCTGTCGGCGTACGACAAATGACATTCGATGAAAGCGCGCTAATTCAGTACTGTCAGTATTATGAATAATGTTGCTTATACATACGCTGATCCTGTCGCATATAGACGCCGAGATCATAGCAAGCAGTAGGGTGTATGTTCATAACGAAAGGAATAACTTTCAGTCCTCTGTCATGCCGGTCGTTCTCACCACCAAAGGTCCATTGTTATCTGCAGTACTAGCCTTAAGTGCTGCGGAATGGGACAGGAATGTTGGAACGGTGGGAAATGACTACGGTCTGCTGTCCTCAAGCTGCAAAGTAAAAGCCATTCAAGAACTGCAACGCGCTTTGAATTCAGGAGCGAATGCGGATGAGAATCTACTCACATGTGTTCTGTTAGCGACACTAGAAATTGCAGACGGGTCGCGCCCTACTTGGTTAACCCATCTGCAAGGAGCCTTTGCTATTCTGGATCAGTTCAAACACCAAGTTGATCCAAGTACAGCGCAGTTCGTCCTTACGTACTTTCGATTCCGCTACATCCTCATGGAAACTACGAGACCATCGGCAAACGGGTTGTTGCAGAGAAGAGTATCTAACGCAGAACCAGCTGCTTTTGAAATATGCAGTGAGCAATTCGATGACTCCTTCTGGTCCACATCGTCATCGGAATCATCAAAGGAAACCGCAAAGATTGTTGACGAGTCCCTCGGCTGTCCAACGGAGCTTGTCGAGTCTATAGAACAAATAGCCCGGATTTCGTCGGCTGTTTCCGATTCCGACACTTTCCGTGAAGACTTGTTTATACAAGCAAATCTCATCGACAAGGAAGTGACCGATATGAAGTTCGCAATAAGGCAAGCACAAGACGATTACCTACTACAAAGCGCAGAAGCGTTCCGCGCAGCCATTCAGATCTACCTTCGACTTGTCTGTTTCGCAATGCCAACTACTCATCAGTCAATCTTGACTCTCCATAAAAGTCTGATTGACGTTCTATCTGAGATCATAATTGAGGATCAGATAAGAAGGTCTTTTCCAATGTGGCCACTCTTCATTGCAGGATGCGCTTGCTCATCTGATGAGCAGCGAAAAGCGGTTCTGGAGTTCTACACCACCGTCGATAAGCAATGGCCTATTAGCAATATCTCGACTGTGTGGGCTGCTGTTCGTACCGTCTGGCAGTCGCGCGATCTATCCCCGAATTCGTCCTCTTTGAAGCAGCGAGATTGGCAAGACATAATTCACCGGTTTGGTTGGAAGTTGTCTCTCACCTGACATCAATTTTGCTTTCGTGGTCTTGAGTCTTACTTCTAAGCACAGAACAGTGGAGCGAGATAAGGAAGACAAACGCTTTATGTAGTACACCAGCCACTACGGAAGCGGTTTCTGATGATCAATCGCATTCTTCTCAATTGGAAACCGCGAAACTACGATACTTACGATATCTGTAATGAATAACATACATAAAGCCGATTTTGATGCATCCTGTGCTGTTTCTCAGTGTGCTGATGAACCGAATGAACACTATTCTACTTTCACATAGCAGCAACAGTGTACCAATCGCTTGACCCATTCCAATCATGTAATTATTCTAGCTTCAGTTCAATTTACCGTTGATGAAGTTATTTTCCGATCAGTACATCGCGAGTCTCAGAAACACGGTGGAATGGGGGTAGTGACACGAACTCCTATCGGGCGTCACGCGATTCGTGGATCACAGTGGACCCGGCTTATCTATGCACCGTCACCCAACAACAAACATCTCGACCTCCCGGTATTCTGCGTATCTTAAACTTCATTTTAAAACCCAAAGCTGCCAGATCGACTGGGCATTGATTTGTGGCATGTTTTGGTTGTTTTTAGCTGATGTTCTCTCGGCAGCTATTGCCTCCCTGGTGGTTTCTCCTTTGGTCTACTACATCGATGGGTACGTCGGCCAGAATGGCTCCCTAGAGCTTCTTTATTAACAACGAAAATCCGGTTATTCGCTGAACGATTTACTGATCCGATTCAGAACTGTGGTGACAAAGGCTTCTACGGGTGGTTCATTATTGTCGAGTTTTCAAACATTCATTAAAGAATCGGCGGCCTCGCCGTTGCGCCTCCTGAAATCGCATGCATTTTTTCTCCTCTGGCTTGTCTACTTAGGAACTTATTCAACTGCGAATTGCATCGATACTGTTTATGCGAAGACGCATTCACTTCCGCCAACATCAGTTACAGGAACACCTCTCAAATTCATTGCCACCACGATCGTTAGTACAGCAATCTGCGTGTACAAAGATGGTTATTTCGCAAGGCTGTATGGCTCTTCCGTGCGCAGCGATCCTGTTCCTGCTATAAGCTACGCTTTGTTTGTGACACGAGATGCTGTCACCGTCTTTGCATGTTTTATCTTCCCTTCAGTTGCTGCGCCATACGCAACGAGACTCAGCATAGGCGCTGGAGCCCCATTTCAATATCTGTTTGGGAGCGAAACTGCGAGTTTGAGAACCATGCAGTTATTGTCACCCGCTGGTGTCCAATTTATCAGTACGCCCTTCCATTTGATGGGACTGGAAATGCATAATCGACGTTCACGAGTGGGCTTGAGGCGACGGTTCGCCGTTCTAAGACGAGACATGCCTGCTGCCGTTGCTCTGAGAATGCTGAGAATTGTTCCAGCATTGGGATTGGGGAATGTTTTGAATGTTGCATTGAGGGCGAATTTGATTGGAGGCACGCAGTAGAAGCATGACCAAGGAAACCCAAGATCTTCATCACGGCTAGTAGCAGAGGATAAACCCGATCATTGGATCTGTCTTTAGCTTATAATTATAAATACATAACATAAATCTCATAACATCACTATGTCAGCTATCGGCATTCATATGTTTAGGGGCTACAATGGGCGCCAATGATTGGCGCTGTTGAATACATACTCTCGCATTTAGAAGCCTCTATAGTAGGGAGCATCTCAGGCACGAACCGCAGTTGATGAATAGATACGATAGATAGATATTTGCCACTGTCGATAGATCTTCGTAGGTACTTGGATCACGCCTCGATCTATCTATGCCTTGCCGAGTGCTTTTTTCTCTACACGTGATCTCCGAATAGCTTCACCTATCTTACTACACCACAACACTGAAAGTAATGAGGGCACAATCATAGTATTAGAATTTTTCCGGTATCATACGGCGGCTACATCATAGTGCACATGTATTATCACTCTGTACAGCTGTCTATCTTACAGCCTGCATGGGTTCACACACCCGGGTACGCTTCCGATTCCGCATCGGATATCCCGAACAAGAACCCTCGGACAGACTCTTGCTTAGAAGTCCTCAACTGGAAGCTCGGAAGATAGTCCGCATTTTCGGAAGCTTGCATAGTTTGTTTAATCGAAAGGAATGTTCCGTATTCGAATATGTTGGTGAACTGTTAAAAGCGAAATGCAGAATATAACCGTCGGCTATGAATGAGTAGTCGGCTACTATCTTAATCTTTTTTTTATTTGAGAGAGTAAAGTCCTGTCTTTGATCCATCGTTATCTAACCCTTCGTCATCACGCCGCCACCGTTTGCTCCAATGACTTGTCCAGTGATCCATCCAGCCTCTGGGGCGCACAGCAATCCCACTATACCAGCAACCTCCTCTAAGTATGCCGGTCGTCCACCCAGACCCTTAGCAGCATCGATTATTTCGGGTTTATCAATGCCCTCACGTGTTCTAGCCAAAGGCGCCATATAGTTTAGAGACCAGACCTTCTCAAGCATCTCCTGTGGAAGACCTGAGTACATGCCAGTCAACATGGCACCGGGGTTGATTGAATTGACGGTCGCATGTTCAGCAAGCTCGCGAGCCCAAACGCGCGTCTACATGGCATTAGCAAGTCTTTATGTAGAAATTTGGTCGCATGGACATACCATGGCCTCAAGTGCACCTTTGGTACCTGCATAGCAGCTCTGCCACCAGAACCCCATGCTCGTTGTTATGCTCGACACATTGACGATACGCCCGGAACGATCTTTGGGCAAGTATGGAATGGCGGCTTGGGTGACAAACAGCGGTGCCCTTGCGTTCAGTGCAAAGGTTTTGTCAAATTCATCGAAGGTGACAGATCCCATCGGTGCTGGATTAACAACACCGGCATTGTTGATGAGTATGGCAATTTGGAACTGTCCATTCGATGTGAAATGTGATTTCGCGATCTCGATCAGTTTTTGAGGGCCTTCCTGGGTAGTGATATCGCATTGCGCAAGGACAGCTCTGACATTGTGCTTTGCCTCGATCTCTGAGGCAACGGCTTTGGCCGCATCAGTGGAATCATCAGAAGCATAGTTGATGACTACATGTGCGCCTTTGGCAGCCAGATGCTGTGCAAGAGCAGCACCAAGGCCTACGTTCGATATGTTAACACATCTTCATGTCTGAGAGACAAAGCCAGGAAATTCCTCTACGGACTCACCTCGAGAGGCTCCAGTGATTATGGCTAGTTTTCCTTGAATTGGTCCCGACATGTTGCTTTCTTGACGAAATGCATGGTTTCAAGAACACAGCAAAGGCTGCTATGTATACTTCTTGTGCCTACCACTTCAACCTTGACCAAACGCCTATCAAACGTATATCACGCACTGCGCAGGTGGGCGTGTACCTGCAGAGGCCTGTTCCAACACAGCTCGCTCCACAAATTCCAAGGATGTTGATATTTTTCTCTGTCGAGTGGGTCATACAACGCTATTGCTCTGGAGTTCTCTACATATCAAGTTTGCTCCCCTGACTTTTGACAGTTCTGTCAGTATTATTTCCCCATGTTGGACTGGCGCCCGTCTCGGCCTCGGGCGATGTCGCGGCGACTGCTGGGGTCCTTTGACACGAGTCGTGCACTCCACTTCAGCAAGGATTCGCGTGGGGCAGACCCTGGCGAGCTGTGTCGAGCACAACAAAGCTTTACAGCATTTGGCAATGAACTGCAACACGTCACGGAATCTAATCAGTCCCTTAGCCGTGGCATCTTTTTGCGAGCAAGACTTTCGCAAAGGCGTTGGGCACTGAAGGGGGTTTATAGCCGTCTTCCACCAGGTCTTTCAAAGTCAAACAATTATCAACTTGATTTCAGTCAAAATGCCTGGTCCAAGATTGCTCAACAAAGTCACCATTGTCACAGGCTCTTCTCAGGGCATTGGCCGAGAGATATGCACCCAGTTCCACGAAGAGGGTGCTTTTATTGTCTGCTCGGATTTGCGTCCAAGTGGACAAGGGGAAGATGTGCCCACACATGAACTTATTACACAGAAAGGTGGCAAGGCCATTTTTGTTCAGACAGATGTCAGCAAGGCAGAGGACTGGGTCTCTTTGATCGCAAAGACTGTTAATGAATACGGCAGGCTCGATATGTAAGTAGAATACCTTTCTTGGAAATGGTTTGAAAACTCACACCTAATGTTCCAAGTCTCGTGAACAACGCTGGCATCTGTACCGAAGCAAATAACCCTCAGCCTATCGATGAAGTAGACGAGGCCGCTTTTGATGCTCATCTCAGGATAAATACCCGTGGTGTATTTCTGGGCTGCAAGTATGCAATCCAGCAAATGAAGAAACAAGAGCTGGATGCAAGCGGCCTTCGAGGGCGCATTGTTAACTTTGCCTCTATGGTTGCCAACATTGGCATGGCAGGACTCAGTGAGTTTCCATGGTGTTTGATTTTGCTACAGCAGATCACTGATCTATTAAAATTTGCAGCTGGATACACCGCGTCGAAGGGAGCTGTTGCTGCCATGACTAAAACGATTGCTTTGGACGTTGCCAAACAGGGCATTGTTGCTAATTCAATCAGCCCTGGATGTAAGTTTTGTCCTGACTGTGATACGTAGTGTGCATTTACTGACTGTTATTTTCTAGTCACCCAAACTGCGATGCTCGACAACGCGCTGGGTGGTGCACTGTCATCGGCACGAGACGCTGTCCTTGCCGCTCTCCCCAGGGGCCGTTTTGGCGAGGTCAAGGACCATGCACGAGCAGCGGTCTATCTAGCGAGTGATGACGCAGCATGGGTGACTGGTATCAACCTGAATGTTGATGGTGGATTGACTGCCCAGTAGTTCGTTGATTGGCATTTTGGATAACCAAGAATAGACTTTTTTTTTCACGATTGGATCATTATTCTCGTATTCTTTCTCGCTCCACTTGCTCATGATTACTCCTAGTGCTCAAGCCGAGATAAGCAACAAGGCAGATCAAGCTCGCATAGAGCACTTTTGGCACCAACGTTCTATTTGTCTTAGTAAATGTCGATCCTTACCAATTTGTGTTATGTTGAAGCCCGCACTGTCAACTTACGAAGAAGAGCGACTCGTCAAGGGAGTGTCGCTCAAGTCCGTTGATGAGAAGACTTGTATTCCCCACATTGCGCTCAAACTTGCCTAAGGCGAAGGACGATAGACTAATAAGTGGCCAATAGGTACGCTCCCCGGCCAATGGAGCCGCCTGGGTCGCGCTTCCTTCCCGCAAGGGTCGAGCCGCATCGGCAAGTGGATATTATTGTATTGTATTCATCCGAAGGAGCGCCTAGCGGAGATGATCCTTGTTGAAGACACGGCTGACAGCGGAGATTTCTGTCTCATCCTGTTCAGCAGGGGATTCGGCAGACTGTATTTCCAAAAGGCCATATCGAGTTCTTGTTTATTCCCGTCGATCATTCTGGAAGAGCCTCTCTAGGTATGGGTGCAAAGCCTCGGCCTCACGAGTTTCAACTTTCAAGCATACTTCTGAGTATTAATACAAATGAACCAAGATTAGTTTGTGTCGACTTGAAGGGCATATTAAAGTAAAAGTCCATCTTTCGATCAATTGATTACTCCATAGCTACAGTGTGGCCTAGAAGCTCATGCACATCTTTCCTGTGTCTTGAATCAAGCGGTGTGCATCGGCCACTCTTTCGGTAGCTTCACTTTTGAATGCTATACCTCTTGCAAGGGTTTGACTTGCCAATCACTTTCACCTGTTTCGGACTCACCAGTCAATACATGGAGATCCCGGTAGAAAGGAAGCATACCTTTTGTCTAATTTCATACTTTGGGAATAGCACCTTCACAAGCATGGGCGAGATAGTATCCGTCCGCACGGCTCCACGAGTTTCAGAAAGGCACACTGACTTTTACTTCCAGTAGATTATTTACACAATACACTAGCGGGTTGTAACCGACAAGACGGTAGCCACACGGTACGTTGAATCAGTTGATACTTACTCAGGCCCTGTCCATCACATGTGTTCCTTGCCTCTTGGATTTTGGGACGAAACTGCGGCTTCAACCAAGATTATGCAGAGGCAAGGTGAAATTTTTGACAAAATCGTTTTATTCAGAAGTAGTGCAACATAATTCCACACTCATACTTGATGGTAGTTGGTCTCGCAGAGACCTTGGTTTGTAGTGCTCAGGGGTTGCATACGACGTTCATATGCGCTGCTCTTAACCTTCCATTTTCTTTAGCGCCTAGGTATTATCTCGTTACATCGACCAAGGACGGAATGATACTTCCATGCCTGCTTTCAGGGTCTCCTTACAGTCCATACTCGGAAGATATCGGCGCAACAAGGATGCATGGACATTCACCTCGTGGCTGTATGAATGACAAGCACATAGGGGTTTTTCTCTGCCCGACTGTTTAGGGAAAGCTCAACGTTCATATCAAACGGCTATGGGATGATCATTGGTGCAGCTGGGAACCCAAGGAGTTCACTGTTACGCCCAAAACTACCCTGAGCAGCATGGAGCGCGCCCGTTTCCTGGTACCTGCTGCGATCGGCTCTGAACAATTCCATTTGCGATGATGTGAAAAGAAGTTCCCATCAGTATCCCCTGAAGAGCACTGCACGTCCCATGTGTCGCTTGCTTGAAGAAGAAGATCTACGTCAAAAACAAAGACGCCATATCCATTGTGTATAGTTTTATAGTGCCATCCTCCACCGTTCGACGAGGCCATCCAGTGCTTGAAGCCTTGATGTAATCGTAGCTGGCATTGCTTTCCTTTTTTTTTTCGTTGACAGCGATGGCGGCACCAACAGCTCCGGGGCTTGCCCTCTGCACAATCATTCTACTCGTCTTTGATGTTTTAACCTGGGCGCTTCGATTTTATGTGCGTCTCTCCCGGAAAGCATGGGGTCCGGATGATTGGAGTATGCTCGCGGCAATTGTGAGTATCAACCCAACAGAAGTGTTAGGAGTCTACTAAGACGACGTAGCCGCTCTACGGAATTACCACAGTTGGGATGTTAGGAATCGCATTCACAGGAGGAGGCCTCACTGACGCCCAACTGACTGAATCTCAACGAGAAACAGCCATGTTTGTAAGTTGAACAACAGCTGTATCACAGACTAAAGCATTTGCTGACTGGAAACCTAGTGGTGGTTCATTATGCAAACGATGTGGTGCCTAGCAGCTGTCCCCATCAAGTGGGCAGTGTGCTTCACGCTCTTGCGAATAGCCAACAAACAGAAAGTATACGTGATTTCAATCTACTTTGCCATGGCATCTGTGTTCATTGTCATGGTTTCGACCACAATCTACGAATTCTTTCATTGCGACCCGATAGCGTAAGAAGCCCACAGGCCCACGCCCCCATCGAATCACACTGACAATACCAGAATGAATTGGAAGCCTACAAAAATTGAAGGCGGCCACTGCAAGGCTCAGAGTAACATCACTGGCTTCAGTTTCGCTCTTTCCGCAGTGTCCATCGTTACGGATTGGTTCTGTGCCTTGATGTAAGTGGAGTCTCTTCGATTGTATTGCCTTGCTAACCGATGTATTAGTCCGATTCCGTTACTATGGAAAGTTCAAATGGACAAACGAATCAAAATGTCTGTGGTCGCACTCCTTGGTCTTGGAATATTCACATCGGTCGGCCCTCTTGTGCGATTATCTGTGACAGTGAATCTCAGTTCCACGGAAAACTTTCTACACAACGCGATGGATGTTGCCGCCTGGGCACAAACCGAGATTGGTCTGGGAGTTATTGTTGGAAACTTGCCAGCATTACGACCACTACTTGAGAAAGTCCTTTCTATGCGCAGTACCATCCGAAGCGATAAACGCAGCAAGCAACAAAAGTCGACTGATCAATACCTGGAGCTAGGAGAGGGAATATCGAGCCGACATACAAAATCAAAGATGGGCAGTCAGAAGGGCACTGAAACTCGCGTGTATGGCGGAACAACAATGGCCGGCAGCGACTCATCTCTGGATGATCGCGATGATCACAGTCAAAAGAACATTGTCACCGAACCACAAGGGGTTCCATCCAACGGCATCATGGTCGGACATCAAGTGGAAATTCATATTAAACACAACGACCAGTGAGTGTCTGGTATGCTGTGTATGAAAGTTGCCGTTCCTCGATACCACCTATCGCACTGGCTATTATCCAGCCTGAGAAGAACCATGCCAAACATAGCACCCACACCTAGCAGGTCCTAGAACTGGATATGATGTGTTATTACTGAACACTCTTATCATGACTACCGAGTACATATCCAGAATGATCAAACCGTAAAGAATCAAACAGGAGCCCAACCAAGTGGCTCAATTATCTCGCTCGCTATCAGCTTAGTACCATCCCAGTGACTGTCCTATGTGTTGCCCTTTACAGTGTAGTACAAGACGCCAATCCTGGTATGACTACTCGTACGAAAATGGCCTCATAGTTACTAAAGATTTGCCATACACTGTCAGTAGTAGGTACCGAAGGCTGTGAGAATTGGGCTCTAGATACGCCAAGTGGTCAAAAGGATTACATTGATATCTGAAAGGAGTGAACTAACGGGGGAAGGAATCCGAGGGGTGCTGTCTCAACCAATTTGAACCCTGCTGATGGCCCATGCGTTTAACATGCACCCAATTCTCCGCAGTGCCGATCGCTGTACAGGGGTGTACAGGAGAGCATGTTTGACTATCCCCAAGTGCCGTAGGATCGGCTCGCGGGCACGGCGCGTGCTGGCTTGAAGCGGAAGTCTATTGCCGCCTGCCTGTCGAATACATGCATTGGTGTCAATTTGGTGGACGCGCAAACCTGCGGGCAGACGAGCGCTCGGACAACACGATTGGCAATGACAGGACTCAGGAGTGGATCATTTCTCAAATGACGGGAGTCATTCGACTATCATAGCTACTCCAACACCCTTTCGCCGCTTTATCGAAATGATACTCGCCGTCGTATGTATGTACAAGGTGATTATTGAGTCTAGCTCCTGCTGTCGAAGCAGGGCGAGTCAGTTCTACCTTGCTGCAGAACTATTCCGTTCGAAACATTTATGTGCCTGGCAACATGAAAAGCATCCATTCCCCAGTACTTGGTTATAGGCCGCAGGTCGTCAACTTCCTTGTGGTTTGTCCAGTCCTCGACAATAGGGCTCCTTCCTTGCTACTTCCATTCCTCACTCTTTCTTCCAGCCATGGCTGACGCTGCAGTCGATACCGTGGCCCCTAAGGCCAGTGATGAGGTTCCTAAGGACGTTTCCAAGGGTTCCAGTGCGGCGTCGCTGAACTCAGAGGAAGCTGACAAGATTCGCTCTCAGGCCTTAGCCACCGAGAAATCACGTCTTCCTTCTGATTACTTCAAAAGTCCAAGAGTGATTGGGAGCTTCGCGGGCACAGCTATCATTGTGGTGGCAACCTACTTCCAATTCCAAGCCACCGCTGCTGTTCTCAGCACTGCCATTCTTCAAGATATTGGACCAAGTGTCAACACGGCTCTTGTACCAACAGTGTGGACGATCTCACAGCCCATTTCTCTACTCTTATTCGGCCGTCTCTCAGATAGATTCGGTCGAAGAGGATTCGCTTTGGGCTCATGTGTCCTCGCAATCATCGGTGCGATTGTTGCAGCCACTGCGCAGTCTATCGAGACCCTGATTGGTGCTCAAGTCCTGATGGGTATTGCTTCTGGTGTTCCAGCATCGTATCCTCTCCTTGCTGGTGAACTCATGAGCAACAAGGAGAAATACATTGGAACGGCAATCGTCGTTGTGCCAAACGTCATTGCAACTGGCTTCGGTGCTTATATCGGTTTACGGCTAGCAGTTGTAGCTAGTTGGAGATGGATCTATTACATCTTCATCATGATGCAAGGTAAGTCCCAGCCGCTCCACATCACATATTTGTAGGCAGTAACTCATCGCCAATTCATAGTTCCTGGTTCTCTCCTATGGTTCTTCTTCTACCACCCACCATCGTACGTACAACTTCATGGCAAGAAATCTAGCAAGATCGACGAGTTGAAGAAGATCGACTTCATTGGAGTCTTCCTTCTCACGGCTGGCCTGGCGCTCTTTTTGCTTGGTATCTCATGGGGTGGGCCAGCCCAACCCTGGTCTTCACCCAAAATCCTTGGACTTCTCATATCGGGAGCTGTCGCCTCGGTCTCCTTCATTCTCTATGAGGTATTCCTTACGCCGGCTCAGCCAATTATCCCCATGCGATTCTTCCGTGATCTTCGCGGATTCACTTGCCTAGAAATTATCTCTGCCACTTATGGTATTATGAACATTGCGCTTTTCATCATGTGGCCTCAGCAAGTGTCCTACATTTTCGGCTCTACGGTGTCCTCGTGGGAGGAGTCCGCTTGGCTGTCTACGACTGCGGCGTTCGGATTGTGGGGAGGTATCGTTTTGCTCGGCCCCTTGATGCACTATATCAAGCATATCCGCTACCAGATCATCGTCTCAAGCATTTGGATGACTGCCTTCCTTGGTGCCATGGCCAGCATCACAGTCGACAAGAAGGGTCAAGCCATTGCTTTTAGCTTTCTGGGTGGCCTTACCATTGGATGGGGTGAGGTAATTGCTGCTATCATTGTGCAGTACGTTGTCTCAGACCAAGATCTTGGTGTTGCCTTCTGTAAGATTCCTTTTCTATTCCATTCATTTGGTAATAACTCAAACTAACCATGTCTTTAGCTGTTATCTCCGCATCCCGCACCATTTTCGGTTCCATCTTCACCGCAGCTTTCATCGCCGTCTATGTCAACAAGGTCCCCGGATACCTCGCATCCACCGTACCAGATGCCGTTGTCTCCGCCGGCCTTCCATCCTCCTCTCTGTCCGACCTCATGACCGCCGTTGCAGCAGGCACCCAGTCCGCTCTTCAAGCTGTCCCCGGAATGAACGAGGCCATCCTCCGCGCCACCAACATTGCCGTCTCGACCGCATACTCGAGATCCTATGCCTACGTCTACTACTTCGCCGTTGCTTTGGGAGGCGTGGCTATTATTGCTTCTGTTTGCCTCAGGGACTTCGATCAATACCTAACTGAGCACGTTAGCCGTCAATTGTACCACAAGGCGGAGGCCAACACCGATCCACTTGAGAAGGTCGATATTCAGGTCCTTAGGGACAACAGTGTGAGTGAGCCTGAGCACGAAAAGGCGGTTGCGTAGGCTGGCTCAGAAGGCCTGCCATACCACTGCTATAGGCATGATCGTTCACTATCTGCGAGGTTACCAGAAACCCTACTACTGTATATTCATGGCACCCGTCATAGTCATTAGATACCACACCATTATACCTACATTTACTATCGTTAATTCTAATACTGAATTGTGGCTATCTCAGTCACTGCTGAATAATCTACTTTTGCTTGAAGAGGACCTGTGAAGTGCACAAGGCAACATGTACTACGCGATCTAATAACAGGATATGTCCTGAAAGTTCGAGCCCATGCGCTATAGTTGATTTAAGTCACCCTTTCACACAGAAACCGCACGCCTAGATTTGTTTTCGTTCAAAGCTTTTTTCTACTAACAGAGAAGACTTTCTAATTGTATCCAGTCGAGTTTCATTCTGAAATGTGTCTACAATGACCTAATAAGAAGCAATAAAATAGTTTAATCTCTTCGACATAGCTGCGCTACATCGGGACAAACAATCAAACAATGACATCACGTAGGCTCTATTTTGACAATGCTAATTTCAGAAAGATATTACTGACTGCTGATTAGCCAAGGAAACGATCCAATAGCCAGTCCATCGCTGTCGAAATGCTCCCTTCCGCTCAGGAATGCGCCGTAACATTACACCGACATTCCATTCCTCCCCACTCCCCAGGCGCGGAGATCTCCATCGATCGAACCAGCAAAACATAATTATTAACGATATATCTCGACAAGATACCCCGCCAAAGAACTCTTCGAGAAAAACATAACTCCTGTTTCCCAAAGATACCAACTGTTGGACCTTGCGATCTGTCCATTCACTACAATGTGCTTTCCTCCATTCTTGAAGAGGAAGAGTAAGAGCACCTCCGAGGCCGCCGCCCACGACGAACATGTCTTACACGAGAGCGCCGTTTCGCCTCCCATGCCGACGCAGATGAATGAGAAGGGCGAGTACGTGAGGGATAAGCCGTGGCGCAGTGGTGGAGCAAGTGGAAGCGAAGTTGCGGAAACCACAAACACCGTGAGCCAACATATGCGATCACTCTGTGGTGTGAGAGTTTGCGGCTAACATTCAGATAGGCGCAGGTGCCACTTGATAAATAGTACTGCAGGGACTTCGTCGTCTTTTCCACCAGACTGATTATCGGCGCGTGTAACTTTCGGAAAACAGCGCTGGCGATAAGCGAATAGTTAATGGAATGCATCCCATCGAACTGCTATTTTCTAGGTCGTGTAGTTTGGTCCAGATTGTTCGGATGTAATCATCTGGGGATCTTCTGGGCACTGAATCGATTTGATTTCGCCTCAAGATCCTCGAGTTGGACCGGCACAACCTTGCTTTCCACACTTTTTGTGACCACTATGCCTTTCATGCTGCCATTTGATAAACTCGGGCTATTGGTCTTGCTGCTTGTATTTCTCTCCAACATCTTCTTATATTCCTTTCTCTTATGTCTCCGCAACAGCAATGCAATGATTAGGACGCAAAGGAGGAGGAAGGCTGTCCCAGCTAATACACCAACAATTGCAAGTGTACTGAATCCATGGCTTGAAGACAATCTACTGCTCGAATCGTTGGCTCGAACAGGTGGGCTTGATTCACTGATTAAAAGTCCGCTGGTCGTTGGCGAAGCTTGCAGACTAGTTGTGGCAACCACTGGATGCGATGTGATGGCCGATGACTACAAGCAACATTAGACAACTGGTGTCATGTAATCGAATTACTACACTCACGTTGGCCGACTGCGTCGAGGATCTGTACACTGTTCGCATAGTTGACGAGTTCGCCAAACTATATGATGAGTGCGCCATCGCGACGCCTAACAAATTGATCCAAACAATCGATAACCTTGGAATGAATAACGAAGTTATTGACCAAGTACAAAAGTTGACCAAATCCAAATGTTGTGGGAAAGACTCGAAGGAGGGGGAAAGGGGAAGAGGGCAAGGAACCCAGGTATATCAACACCCCGCCGTTGACCGCGCCGCACGCGGAATTGGTGATTTTTAATTATTATTGTTAGTGGGGGATTAGAGCACACCGATGTTTTTGTAGATCTCCATTCGATGTCGAGAATTGACAGTTGGTTGGCTATGGTGGCGTAGGGCTTCTATCTGTGAAAGCCAATTCTCGATGCTCATTGGCCACCCGACGCGAGCACCTAAGCGCTCCCTCGACTTCGGCTGAACGCACTTTTTCCAGACTGGCCAAACGGTCGAAAAGGATTTTATTGTGGCATGAGAAGGTCAGCCCAGGTTCTTCGAGACCAATTCTGGATTCCACAAAGGAATAAGTAGTTGTGGTTGGGAAACTCGTGCCGTATGCGAACGCCTACGCTGCGCCAACAATTACAGGGCTGAACCATTCAACAAACCCCAATTGCGATATACCCCTGTCTGACATCGGCTTTCCAGCTCTGATTTGGACTCTTGCATATTCAAATGTGGGCTTGATGACTGTTTCTAGCACTTGCTGGAGCGATTGTGAATAGTATCTGTAGTGGCATTACGTCGAACGTGAATAAAGATGCAATTGGGAACGCATATTCTCAAGCTCTATTGGATAGTTCAGCTCAGTCTGGAGTCTGAACCATCTCGATTCGTCTTCGATTACTTTCGTCCATGGTGGTTCCTCGCCTTTCGGGCCTTGCTTCAACAGTGTGTGATCAAGTAGCCACTTCATCGGGTACTTCTTCTCTGCACCGTTCAGTGTGACAGTGGAGTAGCTGCCTGGGCTGTCAACAACCAATAGTTGAGCTCCTTCGTCTAGGCATTCAGTCAAATTGAGCAAGAACTTTTGCGTTAGGGCCAGGGAAGTCGAATAGAGTTCGTTGAGTGTGAACATGATTGTGACAAGCTTCACCCCCTGGAAAAGAGGACGTAGAGTAGATGCATCCAGGTTCAGTACATCGGCATGTTTAAACGAGACATTCAGTAAGTCGGAATCCAGGAGCGGTACGTTGGAGGCCTTCGCAGACGCAGATGCGTACTGTGATATGGGAGGAGCAGTCGTCAAATGCTGGTGTAGTTTGTCTCCAACTATTGCCCAGTCTGCAATATCTATTGATTTAATGTTCATCTGAGGTTGAGGCGACGGCATTTGGTTGGTCCTCTGTAAGTAGGCCAGGTAGCCACCCAACGCAACAATCTCGGCACCGGCTCCGCCCCCAATACACACAATCTCTCTTCGGTCTTCTTGCTGGTTTACAGAAGGAGTGGACAGATTTAGGTCGTTCAGACTAGCGAAGATGTCGAGATATCCCAGTGCTCGGGATGGGCTCCATCGGGCAGCGTAAACTTCGAGGTAGTCATTCCGGCCAAAAGCAGTGAGAAAATCCCGATTGTAAAGATGTCCTTTGACTTCTTGAAGCAGAGGCTTGAAATCGGCACCCAGCCTCTCCACGAAAGAGTTTTTGAAAACGTTAAGAAGTAGTTGCTGCAGGTCGACAGGAATGATTGATTGGGGTTCGTGCTCCCCACGGAGTTCCTTAGCCGTTTTCTTCCCAGTTTTCTTGGCTGGTCTAGACTTCGGTGGTGCCATCTCTTCTGGATTACTGGATTGAATGTTGCTGGCGGAGGAATAAATCGAGTTTGTTGTTGGATGAGTAGGGGGGAGTGGTGCGCCTTTTCCCGGGGTCAAAGTCTAGTAGATCGCTTCCCTATCGATAAGGATTGGATTATTGTGAGGCAATACGATCCCCAGACTCAAGATAACTTGATACGCTGTCCCTACGTTCATCAGAATTTGGACTTGAAGAAGTTGAATATTAACCGATCGGAGCTTCTGAAATTGTGAGAGGTGCTGGAAGTTCTGGAACTTGACCGTGCCTTGCCCTGTTGCATGCCCCACTTCTCGCCAATGGCTGGTCAGCTTCCTTTCGATGGCATCAACATGTTCCGCCAATAAGGGGCAGGGAAATGCAGACACGGAGGTATTTCAGAGCACTCGGAACTAATGGACATAGCAGGAGTTCATTTCTTCGGTGCAATCCGAATACGAACATCTCATTCCCACTTTGTAAACTCACCATCCACATGGCGCCATATTGACCAAGGCATAGTTCGAGCACGAGCAGGGTCACCTCTCAGATCAGAAGCAGGTAAGACCGATTAGCATCTAAAAATAGCTCTACAAGCTCCTTTGCATGGCTCTGCTGCATGCATTTCTACTCAGATTTCCGAACACATGCTGTGCGACATCAGCATCTAAATTCATGGCGTCTGTGTAGACCGTTACATCGCTATGCGACGCTTTAGAAAATGATAGAGTCCACTGCGACAAGAGCAGCTTCTAATGGCGTTAACCACTTTCTTGGTTTGCATATGGGCGAGAGAAGTCCATGGACTTAATCTTATTCAATGACATAACTCGTAACTACATTCAAGTACATAACGCTCATTAAAAATCATACTCATAGCTCATGCTGCTCAATGCATATACTGCTTTTCCTGTCTTTATTTCCTCCGAGTGCCGGCACCGGTGACATGGACCTGGCATTAGACGCCATTGAAACCTCCGTAGGGGGTGCCTGGATTCGTATTCGAGGCAGGAAATGTGTATTTCCAGGTAGCTCATGCACACTCCTCGCTTCCCCTCCTACTTCCTGGGGCATACCTGCACCCTCCATCTCGAATTTGGGACGATGCGGCGCTTCGAATGGGCCGTATTTGTGGTGGCCAGCCATTTCGTGTCGAGGTTCCGAACCCAGCTCTTGGGCGTCGTCGAAAACCTTATCGAATGAAGTCGGAGAGATAGGAGAAGACGCTGCAGAGTCATCTGTAAAAGGTCCAGTTTTGACTTCAACAACGGGAGGCCGTTGTCTTCTTCGCCACCAGATGAATGCAGCAAGTAGCGAGCCTATTACTAAAGCCGCTGCACCCACAGCTATTCCTGCAATGACTCCTGGTTTGAGGCTCGTATTTGTCTTGATCGGTGTTGGCGCAGGATCCTTGACAGCATCAAGCGAATCAATCGCGATGATTTCAGCCTTGATCGTATTCTCTTCCCAGGTACATGGCCAAATTGAGAAATTCTGGCGTTCATAATCGGCAATCAGATATGCTTCCTGCAAAAATGCTCGGCCTAAAACGATTTGGTCGTTATTTGCGGCCTGCTTCAGTGGGAAATAGTAGGAAGATGACGCTGCATGAGGCCAGGACGTGTTGAGGTCGAACGCAGCATATGGTAGAGTTATCGTAACAGATTCATTGAGAGAGGCAGCCGGAAGGGTGGGAGACAGTGTGAAACTGACAGAAGGGTTTAGGTTTAGCAGCTTGTCATGCTGTGTGGAATTCAGTATGTAGAGTTCCGAAGTAGAATTCCAAACGAGACCGAATGCAGCCTCGAAGGCCTTGCATATGGCCACAGGAAGCCGAAGATGAGGGAGTGTGGAGTCGATGAACGCATATATCCCGTCCTGGAGCAGTTGCTGCTCAGAAGTCGATGAAACAGTATTACTGGTTGTGATGGACGATATACCAACCAGTAGATCTCTCGATACGTCCGTGTAAAGGTCGAACGAGAGATCGGAAGAGGTGCTGGGTGGCACCCGGAAGCGCGAGGCATCGTATCCACCTAATACGAGCGAGCCGTAAACCTTATTTAGTCCTGCATCCATCAAGATTAGAGACGATATCGCAAGCTTCATACACGAAAAGAAACACGTAGCTGTACAACGCAAAGCAAGCATAAACATTTGAGGTACCATAGAAAGGAAACTACAAACGACTCACGATATGATGCCCCAGCAGTGTACGCCCATGATACACTGGGGATGCTATTTTGGTTCTTTAACGATTGTACGAAGCTAACCTGAGGATTGTTCGGCATCGTTGAGAAATTCGTGGGACGCGGATTCAAACCGAGTGTCCCGAGCCATGAGAAAGAGGTGTCACCTATTCCTGCAATGATTGAATGTTCGACAGTTGGTCCACCAGAACCCTGCCAGCCTAGTGTCATAGTATCGAAGCCAAAGTCTCCAAAAACCTCCAGATCCGAGTAGGTCTCAACTCCCAGCCCAAAGATGGAGTTTGGGACCCATGTGAGCGATTTGTTTGGATTGAAGATTCCACCTCGACTGTCTATACAATTGCTTGGTGCATCAGCAGGACAGCCTTGGTCGTACACGACCCAAGACGACGATGAGGCAGTAGAAGGCAGCACTCTTATGTTCTGTGGTTGCTTGCCGACCTGTATTGCAAACGTCGACCAAGTACCATCATTTCCTTCCCAATATTGAGATACGCTGGATGATTCAGCAAAGGATCATTGGAATTTCTGACTCGATGGTGGCACGTACCTGGCTACAATTGGGTCTGGCGGAGTCGAATTTGTTACGCGACGCTGTAGATTGGGAATTTCCTCCGCCCGGACGGGGTTGGGAACGTGTGATTCTTTATTGGCGATTACCGCAGACGCTGCCCCGTGGGGAAGGAGTGCCAGTATCGTCACCACGGCATCAAGCGTGGAACTGAACATGTCCTAAGATCCACATACAGCGTTTTGTGAAGGGGTTTTTGCGACAGGTTGTGATTTTTGCAATGAATAGATGTGATGGATAAAACCTCTGGGCCCTTGCCAGCCATAGTGGGGCTATCGGTAGGATGTCTGGCGGATATCGCTAGCTAAACAATTGCATACTCATACTTTATCGCACGGCAAGCCGCAAGCATGGACACGGGAGGCCTTGCATCAACATCTGTCATGAGGTAAGCCGTTACACGATTTGTCATTCTGCCAAACTGATGTTCACCTCCAGCTGTTGGACATGTGCAGCAAATGGGGTTGCATTGCAACTAGACAGCGATGATGGCGGAGGTGCATCTTATCCTGAACAAGGTGGTGAGGCGGTTCGGTAAGACGAAAGTCAAAGCCAATCTGACATTGTCCACACCCACATGCCCACAATGCCCGGGGACATGGACGCTTCACCCCAAAAGCAGGTCAAGCAACTTGAGGCTGTTGTGGTCTAGAAAAGCGGCCAAGAGCCTGTCTCATGGAGACTAAGGATAATTTCTGCTCAATAAGCAACGCCATCGATATAGTGGACTTGACCATTCTGCATGTGGTAAGGCAGTCCCTGCATCTACTTCTTACCGACACTCTGTACCATGTCAAACATGCTAAACTATCCCACTCATCGATGTTTTTATTCACATCGAGGTAACATGCTTCCTGATGAGCAAGCCTCGGGAACATTGGAATGGCCCGCCTTGTCGTTGCCACAAACAAATGGCGTTTGGCCACACCTCCAACGTACGAAGCCGGAAGAATCCGTCAACGGACGCACGTGGAGGAATATGCTATTCAACGGCAAGCGTCCCCGCTTAACTATGGCTCCACGGGCTTTTTCTTAGATTATTGAGGTGCAATTGTACTATTCTTGCCTCACGAGAGGTGATACAATGGTTGTGATGGCTTTGTATGCTTATGCATTTGTTTTGAGCGTCCTGTTTCCATCATGCACAGATGCACACAAACTTCCTCGACAGGGAAGTCTACTTGACCCAGGTACGTGCGCTACGTTCTAATTGCTGCTGGTGTGTTGTGGGCTTGTGTTGGGGAAACACGAGAAAATTCGACTAGTCCTATGTACTTGCATGCAGTCGAGTAGCGGTCCGAGGAAAAGGGCACTTGTAAACGCCGCGATGTGATCCTGCTCTCTCATGGTCTTTCTCGGTCGGATGATTAGTATCAGATGAAACGGTTCACTCGAAGATCATATTCTCCTAGAACCGCTTACGTGCATTCAAAACGATGCAGTTCTATTCCGGGAAGAGCAAATCGGGTAGAGGATTTTGTGCTGACATATAGACGTAGTGTTATCGAATTTCACAATAAACTCTACCACGAGCATATCGTCAACGTCTTCTGAGTACACAACCCCTACCGATCACATAACGAATTCTGATCATATCACTTCTCGTTCGACCCGTTCTACCGAGACAACAACATACCTAACATCATCGCTACTCTTGAACAAAGAGACTCCATCAGAGGTCATTGTCGGCACAAGTTCGTTGGTAGCCTCAGATAATGGCACGTCAACACTTCCTATCGATCAAGCAACTTCATCTTCAGAGTTTGCCAACGCAAATGCATTGGTCTCATCAGACGGCGGCTCACTGTCTTCGACAAGCCAGAATCATACCACTTCGTACTTAGTGTCAGTCAATGCAACATCGTCACCGACCTTGGCTCAAGGAACAAGTGTGCCGTCATCTTTGAATGATACACGTTCATTCCAACTCACTACTAAGTCATCTCACTCCTTCGATCTTCCATTCACATCCAATGGAGAATGTCCAACGACTTATCCCGCAGACTTACCACAGTCTTGGACAACATTTAGTGACGCTTGCGAGGAGGCCCGCTCGTTCGGTGAACATGCAGGCCACTCCGCGATGGCTAATACATGTCTTCGCTCATATTGTGATCTGACTATGGACTGGAGTGTATCGGATTTCTTTGCAAATCCCCCAATGCTGAGCACAACTATCACCCGGACATTCTGGTCAGGAATGCGCGGGGCAACCACCGAATATATTTCAGATGGTAAAACATATTACACTGCTCCAATAACAGCCCAAAGCTACTGGGCTACTACAGTCACAGGTAAGTCACCTGTCCTTAAATGATTCTCTTCCCTGGAATGACTGACGGGCCAAGCAAGGATGAATGTTGGCCAAGTCGTCAGTGCGAAGGCTCCCTGCTGTGACAGATGTACCTTGCGGGCAGCGACAATTGGTATGTGACTTTGCGTTTATGTGTGACTGGGTCGTAATTCCCGCGATCTTCAACCGAAAACAGCATGAGATTCTCCGATTTTTCTATCATGAAGTGTTGACTTGATCCTCAGATATGTTTTTCTGGCCCGATGCATCTACAGAGTCCTCTCCTACCACCACAACTCTGCCACCAGATATTGCCACAGCATTAGCGGGAAACCAAACAGATGTGTCAAGAGTTTACGTGGACGAGAAAGGTTTTACATTTGTTTCTCCAAGTGTTTACCTCATTTTTACAAGCTTAGGGGCAGTTGACTCCTGCGGCCAGGTAGAAGATCCGATTTTTGATCTGACCATGGGATTTGATCTGTCCGAAATCACCACAATCGTACCCCAGGTCCTGGTAACCACTTGTGTTCTCACTAGAGATAAGATAGGAGTGACGACAGCATCGGTTTCCCGATTTCCACCACCTCGGCAGCTCTCACTTTCTGATGTAGCTCAGGACTGTTCCACCCTACCCGGATATTTTTGGGCCTCAAGCGCACCATATCTGAGTGACGCAGGTGATCCATGCCACCCAGTTATTGCCATCCCAGAGCGAGTCAAACAACTTCGCCCTGGCTGGAGAACATGTACACCCAACACTAATGGAGGGTTCTATGATCCTCCACGAACACTCCGACCGAACAGTGTCCTTGTGCCTTCTACAGCAGTACCGGGCCAGATTACTCCGACATTGGCACCATCAACAGCAGGACCGGCACCAACTACGCGGACTATGATTAAACAGCCTCCAGAAACCAGCGTACCAGTACCTCCTGAGCCCGAGTCGAATCCACCCCCGCGGGTGGGATCTTCCACAACTGTCATTATAGGACCGCCGGCGCCTCCGGGACAAACTGCCTCTCCAGGACCACCAGGTCCCCCGGCTTCATCCGGACAACCAGATCCACCTACACCTCCTGCATCCTCAGCACCTCCAGCCTCTCCAGGTCAACCAGCCTCGCCAATTGGGCCAGGATCTCCGACGCCCCCAGTCGTTATACCTCCACCAGTCATTACTCTGCAACCCGGAACCAATACAGCCGGACCAGGACAGGTTATCACTCTTGTACCTACAATCGCTCCACCACAACCGGCAGGTAGCCCCTCGATAACTCTTCCAGCTCAGCTACCTAAGCTGTCAGTACCGACGGTCCCAATTGTCATAATCGGAACGCAGACCCTGTCTCCAGGCCAGGCCATAACTGTCGGTGGCACCACCTCTACCTTCGCAAATGGCATCACGACTGTCGTGGGTGGAACTCAGATATTCCTAGATCCACAGGGCACACAGGTCATCATCGACCACACCTCGACCGTCAACTTGCCTCCCGTCCAGCCTACACTTCCCCCAGCCGGGCCACCTGTACTCACCTTTGGCGGATCTACCATAACTGCCAATCCGTCTGGCCAATTCATCGTCGGCACACAGACACTGAGCCCCGGAAGCTCGATCGTGGTGTCAGGCACGACGATTAGTCTCGCACCAGGGGGCTCACAAGTAGTCGTTGACGGTAGCACCATTGCACTCGCAACCGCACCGCCCTCACCATCCACCGCCCTCACCTTCACCGTCGGCCAATCCACGCTAACCGCCACCCTGAACTCCCTCTCCCAACTCGTCGTCGGAACGCAAACCCTCACTCCCGGCAGCTCAATCGTCGTCTCCGGAACGACAATTAGCCTCGACCCAGCGGCATCGCAAGTCGTCATCGACGGCAGCACGATTGCGCTTCCCACGCCAACCACCGCACCACATACATTCACTTTGACAGTGGGAACATCCACGTTCACAGCCACGGTGAACACGCTCGGCCACCTCGTCATTGGCTCCCAAACGCTCACCCCCGGCGCCACGCTCGTCGTGTCGGGCACGACACTCACCCTCGCACCAGATGGCTCGTCTGTCATCGTCGACGGCTCAACCATCACCCTTCCTCCTCAGCAAACCACCGGTAGTCCGATGGTAGTGACGCTAGACGGCACAACGCTGACCGCGAACTCGCTGACGCAGTTCGTGCTCGCGCCCGGCACGACGCTGAGTCTCGGCGGCGCGCCGGCGACGGTCAGTGGTACGACGTATGTTCTTACTACGGACGCGCAGGGCAGGACTGTGCTTGTTGCTGGTACGGCGGGAGCGTCGAGTGTGATTCAGACGAGCACGCAGCGGAGGTTGGAGGGTGGTGGGGAGGGGGTTACGGCGGCGGCGAGTACGAGTTCGAAGGGTGTGGCGGGGATGGTTGAGGTGGAGTGGGGGTTGGTGATGGGGATGTTGGTGGTTGGGTTGGCGATGGGTGCTTCGTGATGAGGTGGGAAGAGGGGCAGTGGTTATGTTTTATGCTTTCATGTTTTTATGTGCTATGTGTTATGTTTGGAAACTGAGGGAATGAGTATATGAATATCATCTTCATGGATTCTCAATGGGAGGCTTTTTTATTTTATTGATTTCTTTTCTCCTGTCATTACACATTATTCTTATATATCCGCACAGCCCAAACGTATATGTCCAGCTAGCGAGCTATATCTCAATCTCAATATTTCTCTACTCACATCTTACACCCCTATTTGGTCCTACACATCTCACCCACACAATATGGCATCCTTCACCACACAATCCCTTACTCCTTCTTGGCCCTCAATATCCTCTTCCTCTGGCTAAGCATGTGCGTGAAGAGCATGTAGAAACCGGGAACGTATGTCGCCAGGATCGCGTAGAGCGCCCATCCGTACTTCTCATCGAGCTTCTCAGCCTCGGGGATCGCATGGTACACCAACCAAGTCTCGCTTCCGACACCGAGAGGGTAGAGGATAAGGAAGGTATTGTATCTAATCTCAGTCATCAGTACTTAACTCCAACAACGACGTATCACAGTTTGTGTGGGGGGCTTACCGCAACCAGGTCCACAGCCTTGGGACGCCCAACCCGGAGAGGTTGAAGACGAAGTAGGAGTAGCGGATCACTTCGGTGACGCTCCAGGCGATCAGCATGGAGCTGTACGCAGGGCTGTACTGCGTCGTCTGGGGGAAATTGTAGCCGATGCCCCAGACGAGGAGGAGGCGCGATGCGACTTGCATGAGGGTGGTTAGGAGGGGAGCGCGGACAAGGCCTGTGTTGCGTTCAGTCAATAAGATGCTCTTGAAGGGGATTGGATAGGAATTGTATGTTGTTCGCGCCGTTGTGCTGGTCGTCTGAAATCCTGAGGGCCGAGGAAGTGGGATGGAACGTACCAAACAAGCTGTGCACGACTTCCAATGTCGCTCCGGTCTGGACCAGGCGTGCGAATTCCTCGAGTTCAGAGTACACTTTCCCGCTGCCGACGCCGTGTTCCAACGAGAGCGTTGTCACCTTTCCGAGGATACCAAGCCATAATCCAGCAGAGACGGCGTTGTAGGCCAGGAGGTAAGCATTGTTCAGCGAGGAGGCCGCCGCCTTGGGTTTCGTTTGGGATTTGGTGGACATGATTGAAACACCAGTTGCTACGATGCGCGTCAATTGGTAGGGGATGAGGTTGTAGGTCTAAATAAAGCTTGCGTGAGATGAGGTGTGTGAGGGGTTCTGTTGGACAGATATTGACGCCTGAGGTTAAGTGCTTACTTCGATTGAGCCTCGGGAGCTCAAAAGATTTGGTACCTGGATCTTGGCATTGGGGTTCGCTTAAGTAAACGCCGGGTTAACACCGTCTCGTCCCATGTAGAGTGAGATCATCACCTCCAGAATGGGCTAGAGAAGTTTATACAGGTCTTGACTGTGCGGAGAAGTGACTCGGGAAGTCGGATACAGGTACGAGTATTTGAGTTGCAGATACTCGAGATTCCACAGCTTGATGATTCAGATAGTAATGTAATTTTTTGGGATACCAGGAGGTCATACTATGTACAACGATCTGCGTCGTCTAATTGAAACATCAAGAACACCATTTCTGGCAGTTCAGTTCCCTTTCCCTCTGATATGCGAGATCATCAGTCAGACGATATAGTACCAAGTGGGTAGGATTCTCAGAATGAAGTGCCGCTACGGTAATCAAGCCCATGCTACCCTATTCATAACCAGTGGTGTGGAAGTAGACAAAAGAGAAAGTGAAGAGTGAATAGAGAAACTGATGAATGCATGGGTATCGTTGTAAATGCTGAAGAAACATGTGGAGACACAGGCGGAACTGTGTCGCCAGGTCATAGAAAGGGTCCAACCGAAAGGTGTCTGGCTTGCAGAAAGAGATAGAGAGAGATGTAGGAAAGAACAAGGACACCATATGGCCGAGTCTCTACAAGAAAATTTGGATCATCGCGCTTCTATGGGCAAGTTTCTTCCCGCAACCTTCGACAACACATTCCTTGAACGTTTTTAGTTGTGATGTTGAAGCCTTTTCCTTGCCTTTCGCACTCCGTTTAGAAGAGTGCCGGTTCGCTGTACATTCGCCACAGTAAACCTAATAAAATATTAGCAGATGCTCGTGAATCTACGTGATGGGGATGTACTTACATGACCACAGGCTTTGTTAATCCACACCTGTTTCTTGAGGTCGGATTCTCCCATACACAGTTCATCTTCGCAATTCGGGCACACTAGAGTATCTTCTTCCGCGACCGTCCTAGTGAACCCTTCAGGTGCAGGTGGCGGCGCATCGTACGTTGGAGGTGTTGGAGTAGGTGCGTTCCCTCCCAGGCCCAAATCAAATCCGACTTCGTCAAAGTTCATCATAGGAGGTACAAATCCAACGTGAATCCGTGCTCCGACTCGTCGCCGTGGTGGGTGGACAGGTTGTTGCCTTCCAGCGTTCCGAAGATGTGCTCGCAAGTGAGCAAAAGATCGTTGTGAAAATTGCTCATTCTGCAATAGCCCCTGGAAGACTCCCACCATCACATCTAGGTGTTGCCTGGCCTGCATTACCCTCCGCTCAGCCGGCACCGGCGCTGAACCCGTTATTTCCACGTCGTCGTCTGGGGAGGGTTGGCGAAGCACAGGCGAGATGCGGCGAGAAGATAGGAACTCGATCTCGGGCGAACCAAAGGTGGGAGCTGGGGGGCGCGCATCCTCCTCATCAATATGTATTATCTCCCTGGAGAATCGTGGCGGTCGTTGTACTGGGACCTCCTGGTGGCCATTACGAGCAGAGGGACCTGGTTCATCAGACGTCAGATCGATGAAATCTGGTTGAGGTGATGCTGTGTGCTGCAGCGGAGCGGGGCGCCGGAAGTCGAATCCATCGCCAGGATATCTTCGTATTCGCTCTGGTGGCATGTTGTGGAGGCCAGGAAGAGGCGGCAAATGCAAGCCAGAATGCTGAGGCCGTGAAGAGTCGGCACTCATTGAGGGTTCGCGAGATGTGGAAAGGCGGCGCAAAGAGCCCCAATTTTGCTGTGATGAGGAGCCCTCATTCTCCATTTGCGCGTGGGACCGCTGCAGTGGTGTTGGGTCAGCCAAGGTTCATCGATAGTACAGAACGGCGGCACCGGTGCCCCGAGGACGAGACCTACCTTTTGTCTGTGCGGATATCCAAAGTTGATATCCCCATCCATGCCTGAGAGATGGGAGGGGACAGAGGCGAAAGGTGGAAAGAGAGGACGAGGATTTTGTTGGTGGGTAGCGAGTGGGTGGGTGGGTGGGTGGGAGGTTGAGAGTGAAGGTTGTAAAAGAGGAGGTGGTGGTGGTGGAGGCCGTGGTAGTGTTGGAGCGGCGGGCACGGGAGTAGACGAGGTATGGTATGGTGCTGGTACTTGTATGTGTGCGTGTAATTGTGTGATTGTTGGCTGTATGGAGCACACACTCTCTCTATTGTACTCGTTAGTGAATAGTATTTCAAACGCAACATTAATGTAGTAATGTAGCGGATAGGGTTGTAGTAGTGTAGTAATGTTGAAGTAATGCTCGTATCGTAACTACCTAACCTACCTACGGAATTCACTCTTTGTAATACTACCTGACAGAACCTACGAGTTGGTTTTGGCTGTGGCAAGGATGAAGGATGGATGGATGGGGCTTCCGTCCGACGTGAAAGTAGCAGCGAAACCGCGCTTCGGAAACAGTCCCTTTCACTGCATTTCACCTGGACCTCCCGTAGTCACACCAACTCAACTGGCTATCCACTTATCCAGCTCAACAATATACTCCATAGAGGATGTTGCTGCTGCTAATGCTCCCATCCCCGTTGTCTCTTTCTGTCGAACCTAAAATCTTCTTCTCGGGCCGCAACCCCATCATGGTTCGCCTCTCTCTTGCCGCCTGACCTCCCGGATAGAGTAGAGGCGAGACGGACAAGACGGGCGAGACGAGTTCAGACACGCAGCTCGCGATCCTGGCAGCGACCTGTAATTCGCAGGCGCCCTGGCACGCCTGGCTTGTTATTACTTCTTCCCTTCAAATCATGGCTTCACCTGTCAATCCGAAAAAGAAACGTGACGGTGCATTTGGAAGGACGTCCTTGTGTTCCTTGCTATCTCAAAAGAAGTTATTTATGTTACACAATCATTACGCCTTTCCTCAAAAAAAATCCGAACAATCAAAGGAAAGTCCTCAGCTGTGCTATGAGCTGTGCGATCAGGACCATCCGGCTCCACCTCGAAGCGACCGATCAGTGCCGCAATTGCTTTTTCCGTGACCCAACTTTATTTCTAGATTACAAGTCACCATTATTCAGGGTATAGCTCTAATCCACTCCAGCTGTTTTCTTTGTTAAGCAGCGCCCAGAACGCTCAAACCACCTTCTGGGGTCAGGGCGAGTAACGAAGTCGCATTCGCTCCCCAAGCAACGTCAGTCGCTGCCACAGCCTTGCGCAAAGGCTCCGACCAGCTCTTCGAGGATTTCGTGTACTGTTGCACAGACACACTGCCAGAACCTGCCGTTGCCAAGAATTGGCCAGTGTAGTCCCAGCGAATGCTATCCACAGGACTGCCAACGTCGAGCACCTTGATAACAGCCTGCTTTCGCAAGTCCCAAACCGAGACAGTAGTCGAGCCCTTCTCAGCCGTTGCGAACCATGTTCCGTTCTCGGAGAAGGAAATGCTGCGAACTGGTCCGCCAACCTCAAGCACCGCCATGGAAGTGCCAGCTTTGACATCGAAGATTCGAATCTTTCCGTCAGTGCTACCCGTGAAGAATAGCAATCCATCAACATGGAAAGCGCAGCACGAAATTGAGGCCTCGGTATACGATTGGGCGACCACCTTGAAGGTAGATAGGTCATGGTAAATGAAGCGCTTGTCGGAACCAGCTGAGGCAAGGATGGCTTTGCTTGGGTGCAAGGCAATGGAAGTAACTGGCCCGGCATGTGAACCAAGTTCCGCAATCTCTGTGCCGTCCTCGAATATCTTAACTGTGCCAGATGCCGTCGCAACCACAGCGCGGGATCCCCACCACATCGTGGCTGTGACTGGGGAGCCAGCCTTCAATGTATGCACGATATTCTGCTGCGATAATGAGTAGACACCCCCAACACCGTCGCTTCCTCCAAATAGTGCCAGGTCGCCCGTCTCGTCGACAGAAATAGCAGAGCTACCGGGATACAGAGACTCGGTGGAAGTGGTCGGTTCATAGGTAGCGACGTCTTCGCCAGTTGCCCACCCTTCAGGGATCGGTCTCTTGCGACGAGTTGCGAAAAGCCTGTCGTATCTCGATTAGTAAATGCATCGAAGTGAGTAATGAAGAACACATACTGTTGCTGGGTCTCGTCAACCTTCGCGGCCAGCTCGTCGGGGAGAGCCTGGCTGTCCACTTCCATGGAATCGCCGCCTGCCGCACCTCCGGTCACAGTAACACTTGACAAAGCCTGTCTAGCATCATCCCTCTCTTGAGTAAGCCTTGCGATCACTCTTGTTGCTGCGTCATTGTGGTAAAGCGCTGTGCTGAGTTCCTGTCGGGTCTGTGCAAGCTGTTGCTTGAGTGTGAACGTCTCAAGGACAATCGCGTCCCATTCACTCTGAAACGCGTTCAATAGGGATGGAATTGATGTGAAATTCGGCGCTCGAGGGGTGACAATGCGCGGCGATTTGAGTTCAATGAGGTCGTCAACGGTAAGATCTTCGCCCGTTACAGGATCGGTGTGGTGTTCTGCAATATGTGTCTCGATCAGACGTCTCTCGAAGACGTTTCCGCTTTTACGCGAGGCGACGGGCGCCTGGGGAGCTTCTCCGGAGATTGCGCACAGCATGATGTCGTCGTCGACCGGCTATGTTGGTTGGTTGAAAGCTTCACATTCACCTAGCCATGATGTTTTTCTGGGGGCGGCCATACGTTGAGCCGAAATATAAGGCTAGCCATCATGGGATTAGCGTAGTAATGGTTACTTCTCCCACGACCAAACACTATGACACTAGCACCTTCACTGAACTGTCAAAGTGTCACGTCTATCGCATCTTTCCAATGATACCTAGGTAGTTAGGCAGGCTTCTGCCTGTTTGTTTATTTACTTACGTCGAATTGTTGGCGGCGTTTCAGATCATGCCACGACAACCTGCATGCTTCATTCTGTTCTCCTGCTTACGTTGACCTCAGAATCACAGTAACATCGACTTCCAGTGTCTAGTCGACGCGAGCTATGCCATCGGTTGAGGATCAATTTGAACTCTCCCGAGATTTCACAGAAGCTTGGATTATCTGATATCCCGCATTTCTCGCACGTCCTCAACCGACAACGTGCCGCTCTTGTGCAGTACATACAGCAGGGCGCAAAGTAGAATATCCGACTATTCACCAATGTCTACACGTAGCTTCACGATACCTTCCTAAAGCATCAATTCGCCGGCGATAGCTTCATTTTATACCAGAGACCGCTCAAGAACGAGGATGGGCCAGCTTGATGCTTGAATGTTTCCGTGACCAATGTAATGCCGGATCTGTTCTGATTGGACAACACTCGGCCCGCCCCATACTTTCCTCATCTCCCTGCAGGTGCATTAGTCGCAATTTACATGTCCCTCTATCCAGAATCATCACGTCACAAACCTCTCCGGTACTTGATACAGCCCCGCATCAGCTTCTTATGTATCCGTCTTCGCCAGATATTTTGCTCCTGTTGCAGTTTGCAATTGTGCATTCGCAACGGCATCTTGCAGAAAGCCACAACTTTAGTCTATCTCGGGGTTCATTTAACTTCTGGTCGAGGCCTGCGGTCATGTATTGAAAGGGACGAACGTCCGGGGACAGATCAGCAGAGCTGCGGGCCAGGTTGCGGGGATATTGTGGGTAGCCCATAGAATGAGCCAAAGACTTGGTCGGAGACATGTTGTGACCATCTCTAGAAGCAATAATGACATGTGCGTGCCTACCAAGATATAAATATCGTCATGTTCCCCCCAAGTCTCAACTACCCGACATTGTTACGTCGAGTAACCAGACTCACGTTGCACCATGTTTCTCAAAGGCTTCACGCTACTGGGCCTTGCGCTCGCCACCTATGGACGTGGATTTTCTGTCCGCCGTCAAAGCCAATCGCTCGAAGACTGCCCGGGATACGCTGCCTCCAATGTCCAGGATGACGGGTCCAAGATTACTGCAGATCTTACCCTCGCTGGTGCAGCGTGCAATGTGTATGGAGAAGACATATCCAATCTCAAACTAGAGGTCGTATACCAGACTGGTCTGTAATCCTTGATCGTCAAGTGTTTCTCTATTTCATAGAGCTAATTGAACCCCAGAAAGCCGACTCCATGTCAAAATATACGATGCGGATGAGCAAGTGTATCAAGTACCTGAAGATGTATTCCCTCGTCCAGTCAGCAAGGACATCGACCCATCAGACTCTGCATTGGAGATCACATGGGTAGAGAAGCCTTTCTCATTTGCAATTCGTCGAAGGGATAGCAACGAGACCCTTTTTGATACTTCTGCAGCTAGTTTCATCTTTGAGTCACAGTATCTACGCCTTAGGACAAGCCTTCCAGAGGCACCCCATCTTTACGGATTGGGAGAACATACGGATCCGTTTCACCTGAATACAACTAATTACACCAGAACTGTAAGTGTTCCTATCAAATTCCGCAATCATGACTCTCAGTCTACGGTGTATTATTGCAAGTACTAACATATGATAGCAATGGAACCGAGATGCATATGGTACACCTGAAGGCCGCAACTTGTATGGGCACCACGCAATTTACTTCGATCATCGAGGTGCAAACGGCACTAATGGTGTTTTCTTGCTCAACTCCAATGGCATGGATATCAAGATTGACGATACTGATGGACAGTTCCTCGAGTACAACACTCTTGGTGGAATCGTTGACCTCTATTTCTTTGCCGGACCCACTCCCAAGGAAGTCAGTGCACAATATGCTGAAGTTGCCGGATTCTCAGCGATGCAGCCTTATTGGGGACTCGGCTTCCACCAATGCAAGTATGGTTATAGAGACGTATTCCATGTCGCTGAGGTTGTTGCAAACTACTCAGTCGCCAATATTCCCCTCGAGGTACGGGTATTCATACATTCATTTGAGCAAGTAACTAATCCATATTAGACAATGTGGACAGACATCGACTATATGTACCTACGCAAAGTCTTCACTCTAGATCCAGAACGATTCCAATTGCCACTTGTACGCCAGTTGGTCGATCATCTTCACGCACACCAGCAACACTACGTTGTAATGGTTGATCCTGCCGTTTCGACAAGAGATAACGACGCCTACTCGAAGGGTGTTGAAGCTAATATCTTCCATCAATACGAGAATGGCTCACTGTTCCAGGGTGTTGTATGGCCGGGGTTTGTTCTACTCATTCCTCTAACGAAGTCTCGTCTAACGTGTCTTTCAGACCTACTGTCTTCCCTGACTGGTTCCATCCAGACACTCAGAAATACTGGGATGATCAATTCCTCCGCTTCTTTGACGCAGAAACGGGTGTGGATATTGATGCTTTATGGATCGATATGAATGAAGCAGCTAACTTCTGTCCCTTCCCTTGCGCTGATCCAGACGGGTTCGCTGATGAAGCCGGCAATCCTCCTGACCCACCACCAGTCCGTAACAACTCCGCAAGGCCTGCGATACCAGGTTTCCCTCAGAACTTCCAGCCCACCATCCCAACGAGAAGATCTCTGACTCGAAGGCAATATGAAACCGGGAAAGCTATTGGACTCCCCGGTCGTGACCTTCTCAATCCGAAATACACCATCGGGAACTTGGCTGGGTCGATCAGCAATTTGACTGTTCGGACCGACATCATCAATTATGGTGGCTCGGCTCAATATGATACGCACAATCTTTACGGATCCATGATGAGTGTAGCCAGCAGAAATGCTCTTCTCGCCAGACGTCCAGGCAGGAGACCGCTTGTCATCACACGAAGCACCTTTGCCGGCGCCGGTGCCCATGTCGGAAAGTGGCTTGGCGACAATCTTTCGCAGTGGGATCATTACCGAATCTCTATCGCTCAGATGCTGGAATTCGCAGCACTCTATCAGGTTCCGATGGTTGGAGCCGATGTATGCGGATTTGGAGGAAACACGACAGAAACCCTCTGCGCCCGTTGGTCGATGCTAGGTGCATTCTACCCCTTCTTCCGAAACCACGCTCAGAACGATGCTGTGTTCCAGGAGTTCTATCAGTGGCCAACCGTAGCCGAAGCTGCCCGCAATACCATTGCGATCCGCTACAGGCTTCTGGACTACATCTACACACACTTCCACCGACAAAGCACCACCGGTGTTCCGCTACTTAACCCATTGTACTTCCTCTACCCAGAAGACTCCAACACCTTCACCATCGACTTGCAGTTCTTCTGGGGTGACGACATTCTAGTCTCGCCAGTCACCGAGGAAAACTCCACAGCCGTCTCCATTTACCTGCCAAACGACACTTTCTACGATTTCTACACCCACGAAAAGGTCGAAGGCACCGGCTCCTACGTCAATCTAACCGACGTCCCATTCACCAAGATCCCTCTCCACGTGCGAGGCGGAAGCATCATCGCACTACGCGCCGAAAGCGCCAACACGACCACCGAGCTCCGAAAGCAGGACTTCGTACTTTGGATTGCGCCTAATGCCACTGGTCACGCATCTGGGTCGCTGTATCTGGATGAGGGTGATGCTATCGAGCAGCCAGAAACGTCGGAGATCCAATTTACTTACGATAATGGATCCTTCAAGATGACGGGGTCGTTTGGATATCCTACGGATAATGTCATTGCGGATATCACGATCTTGGGCCAGCCTCAAGCTCCTAAGGTGTCTCTTCTTCAGGAGGCTATTCCGTTGACAGAGGAGTGGAGTCGGGATTTGGACGTGAAGTGCTGAAATGGTTGCTCCAATGCCATGATATTCTGTCAAGAAGGCTTCTGTGCCGAGTAGAAGAGCAACTAGCTATACAGCTGTATTATTGTGTACATACATGTAGTTAGCATGAATGATTTTACAGTCTGTGTCTAACTACCAATGATTTAAGAGCGATTCGTGGGAATTACAGCATGCATCTATCTTTCTCTTGTAAACCCGCCAATTCATTCTAGATGGACTTGGTATCAACGTATTTACTTCTGTGTAGTTTGGCGTGTTGTGGTATCAGACCCATCTTATGCCTTGCATATTATGTCATACATACGAGATCTTTTACTATAGAGCAGTCTTATCAATAGACATACTGAGTACGAAAGGTTGTGTACTCTCGTTTCATAAGTCTTCTATCGCATAGACGTCCTGTTGTGGCGGTATGTTATAAGCAATAATCTTTGCTTGTAGCCATAGGTTCGTTCCACTGAAACGGCCAGGTTTTATAGTCACCTTCGTAGTTTGACCTCCATAAGTTAAATCTACTGCTCTGCACATAAATCGTGTTTGAAACAGTCCACACGTCGTCAAAGATAGCAACAATATTCCTTCCCGTCTAGGAAAGGTCATTGATATATACCTTGTTCATCCCCGCATATGCTTCGCTACCGCTTAAAGTCAACCCACCGTCTCACCCGCAGACCGACAAACCACTTCACTCTTTCATTGTTGGAGTTACACGAACCGTCGAGTATGGTTTCAGCTGACTCGATGTTCGGCATATTGTCGACATCAGTGTGTGTCGGGATCCTCTTTGTGGTCTTCAAGATCATCCAACGCTTGTTCTTCCATCCTTTATCAGGCGTCCCGGGGCCCTGGTATGCTGCCGTATCGACATTCTATGAGTTCTGGTGGAACTGTATCCAAGACGGGAGATACATGTTTGAGATAACCCGAATGCATGACGTATACGGTAGGAACCCTCGATCTCTTCTACATAGGTGAACACACAGATTGTCTGACGCACTGCAGGCCCAGTCGTACGCATCAATCCGTGGGAAGTTCACATCCGCGACCCAGCGTACTACGACACATTGCTTTCGAATCCGCGCGTGGAAAAAGATCCTTTCTATTATGGTGGTTTCGGCACACCTAACTCATCAGTGACAACCGTGCCCGTACCTCTGCACAAAATTCGACGCGGCGCTGTAGCTCCTTTCTTCTCAAGGGCCAACGTGAGCAAACTTGAGCCTCGAACCTTAGCTCACGTTAAGCAGCTCTGTGAGAGAGTGAGGCAGCACCAGATAGACGGCAAAGTTGTGGACATCTCGAATGCCTTTCGATGCCTTGCAACGGATGTAGTTACAGATTACGCGGCACCCACGACGCGGAATTATCTGGCGCATGAAGACTTCGCAGCGAAGGAGAATGGAACCTTGAGGGGCACGTCCGTTTTGATTCACTGGAATAGACATATCCGGTTCACGTTCCCTTTGGTGAGGGTGATTCCTCGCTGGTTCGTCGCTTTGTTCGACAAGACGGGTGCGAGTGTCGCGCTGATAGATAACCAAGCAGTAAGTAATCCCATGACCGGTGAAGAGCATCAGAAGTGACCGTAGTGAATAGGAATTGCTGTCTCAAGCTAAGGCGGCTGTCTCGAGGAGGATCGACAAAGACACTCCGACCGTTCTAGGCACTATAGTCACAAATCCTAGCCTTTCTGCATCGGAGAAATCCCTCCAGCGCGTGTTCGACGAGACAGTCGTGCTGATTGGCGCTGGCACTGAAACCACAGGCATCACTCTGACTGTCCTGACATATCATGTCTTAGCGAACCCGAGTATCCTCCAGTCTCTGAAGGCTGAACTCGACAAAGCTGCTGCGGAGCGCGGTGTCGCAAAGGGTGACTTCCTCACAAGTAAGACAGTCGAGTCTCTGCCGTATCTACAAGCTGTGTTGAAAGAAGCACTCCGCATGGGGACATCGGTATCTGGCCGTTTACCTCGACGACATCCCACGGAAACGCTGTCCTACACGGATCAAACCAATAAAAGGACATACACATTTCCTCCCAACACCACTATATCCATGTCACTACGAGACACCCATTTCGATCCAGAGATCTTCCCGGATCCAAACACCTTTAACCCTGATCGCTGGTTGATAGGATCGAGAGAGGAGTTGGCCTGGAGGGAGAAACACATGGTCGCATTTGGCAAAGGGGTGCGGCAATGTGTAGGCTTGGAGCTGGCTAAGCAGGAGATACTATTAGGAATTGCGAATCTGTTCTGGCAGTTCGATATGGAGTTGTTTGAAACGGGTTTAAGAGATGTAAGCACCGAACATGACTTCTTTTCACCGTTTGGGCCTGCGGATAGTAAAGGGTTGCGGGTAAAGGTTAAGGTGTGATTGGGCAGAGGTGATTCGATGTATGAGATGCGACGAAAGCGGCAATCAATTTCATATAATCCATGGACCTCGTTCGTTCAGCTACTCGTATGTACTCGTATCTACCCGTAATTACTGCCTTGCAAGAGGGACGATGGTGAGGTGAACAGAAATCGACATGGATCTAGCCAATCAGAAGAGAGTGTCGGTGATCACCGTGTGGAACGAGCCAAACAGACTGAAGGGATTTGGTGGGAATGTCCACGGAGCGCAGGTTGGTGATTAACACATGGCCAATTGTTGGAGGATGAACCTTGGAGGGAGTTGCATTGGTGTCACAATGGGTGCCTTTGGGTGGTGATACGGTGATGCACAATGTAAGATGCTCACGTGCTCATCCAGGATTGGGAAACGGGGACCCAGTTATACCTTAGTAATGGGGGGCAGATCGCTAAACCCAATTGGTCGAATCCCTCCAGTGGCGTGGCTTTCGCGTTCTCTGTCTCTCTCCATCTCTACCTACGAGTAACTCACGAGCCCTGCACCTGCCACCACCACCACCCTCTCCCACCAGGCAGACAGCCTTTCCTCTCTTTCACTCTCTCCCTCTCTCCCACTTGTACTCCTCGTTCCTTCTTAAACTTCGCTTCGCTATTCTTTGAAATACTTTTCTACACTCCTTCACAAGCGTTGCATTGTCTTTACATACAATTCTTGCGTATTCTACTCATTACCCATCCTCATCCGCATCCACAAATTTTATCCCCGTACATCCCCCATACCCGCGATTATTGCTCCCCCATATCCATCCATGTTCGCGCCAAAACCTAGCAAAATTCGGCAACGGACCGTCACCGTACCCATCAAGAAGACATCCGCCCCTTCAGCTGAGCCTAGTCGCTCGTCGTCGCAAGTCAAGAATTCCGCCCGAAGCGTCTCCTCGAACGGTACCTCGAACGGACCACGGGCACCTGCAGCAGCCGTCCCAGGCAGCCGGTTCCAGCTCACACCAGCAAACAAATCGCGGGCCCCGACATCAGCGACATCTCGATCCGATCGTAGGACTTTAACCGTAACGCATCAGCGCAAAAGGAAAGCGTCACCGAGTACCCCGCAGTGGGCAAGCAGCGACGAGTCGAGCGATAGCGACGGCAACGATGATCGGTTAGGCTCTGGTGGGAGGAAGAGGCAGAAGACGAGTAGCAGTATCGAGCCGGCGGGTTTAGGTCGCAGTCTGGAACCAGATCTAAGGCGTCGCATTAGGTACCAAGTGCCTCCCAAAAATGGGAAAGATGTAGCTGCTGCCGATAAGGATGTACAGAAGACGAGGCTTATTCACGGAGTGGAGATGACGCGTGGTAGATACGCGAAGCTCTTTCAACCTGCCTTCTCCGGAAGCAAAGAGATCATGGTCGCGGAGCTACAGTACCCCAGCCGGTCAAGGCCAGAGAAATTCGAGGTTGTGGTGCCCAAGGGGGAAAACACGGAAGACTATAACCCTCTGAGCGACCTCTATTACAGCATGGAAGAGATAATCAACCACTATTTGCCGGTGGATGTCGCCGAAAAGCTCTCTTCCGAAGTCGATGGCCCGGTGCGTTTGCTCAAGCGTGCCGTGACGAAGAACTCGAAATCAGATTTCAAGGACGCTCTTGCCGATTTCAATAATGTCATAGTCTCGAAGCTTGCCGACAAGACCATTCAAGGGGTTCTCGACGATATGCACGCCATTCCACTATCCCTTACCAAATGTATCCTAGGACAAGTCTACCAACGGACGGTGTCTCCCGAAGCACATAAACTGAGGCGGGTGCGAGACAAGAAGACCACATATGGAGAACTCATGCCAGCATTTGTTCACACGATCTTCCACCAGACGCACCTGAACTCTGAATCTGTCTTTGTGGATTTGGGCTCCGGTGTCGGGAACGTAGTCATGCAGTCTGCACTGCAAACAGGGGCGGAGAGTTGGGGAATCGAAATCATGGATATACCATCGAAGTGTGCAGAGGAGCAAGCCGTCGAACTGCGTGCGCGCTCCAAGCTTTGGAACCTCTCCCTGGGCGCCATCAACCTCCTACACGGCGATTTCCTCGAGTCGCCGGAGATCGACGAAGTGCTGAAAAGAGCGGATGTAGTATTGGTCAATAACAAGGTGTTCCCGCAAAGGTTGAACGAGCAGCTGCTGTACAAATTCCTCGAGCTGAAGAACGGATGCAAAGTCGTCAGCCTGAATAGTTTCGGCGGCGGAGGAAAGCAAGGCGCGAGGAACGAGAACAGCATTGCAAACATCTTCGACGAAGAACGTTTCGACTCCGGGACCGGTAGCGTGAGCTGGATGGGCGACAGCGTGGAGTACTTCATCGCCACCAAGGTGCGATAGGTCGCCATTGGCAGGTGGAAACAAACCGCATCCAGGAACAACTATATCGGAGTCGGTACATATTTTTACGACGAATATGCAATGAAGCATCAATGAGCGCCATCTTAACAAAAGAAAAAGCCTTTGAACCTCAGAATAAGCGACTACCGAAGTGTTTTGGATAACAGCGAGCGAGCGAGCCAGTATTACTACTATCTCACAATTCGACCTTACATACGAAAACACCCCTGTCTCCGTCCTCACGACGACCTGACATCACCAATGTACTTACCAACGGCATCACGGAGAATTGTACATAAAATCAGTCATTACCTGGCTATGCGACTGATGGACATATCTGCATCCTCGAGGGAGGACACGTGGTTGCCTGTTCTTTATTTATATGTTTATTTTTACTCTTTTCTTTTCTTTTCTTCATATTTCCATATACTCTGTTTGATGTGTATACATACATACATACAATTGGGCTACGGATATCCTTTCCATTTCCTGTTCCATTCAGGAAAAATTGGGTTGATTGATTGGACTGGGCTTTTCGACTTCGGTCGTTTCTATAAGCCCCAAGTTTGTTGAAGAGTTGAGGGAGAAAGAGCTTCAGGCTCTCGTAGGGAAAGAAGGAGGAAGTCCTCTTGCTTTTTGGATGTGTATCAAAATACCCCTGTTTATCATGGTTTTGGGCGTGGGAACGGAACAGGACTGGGTGGGACAACATCTGAGGTTGGATACCCTGGATTATATATATCACACATACAAAGAAATAAACACACGACCGTGAACAATATACTCGAAACTGGTTTTACGTATGAGGAGGTGATTGCTGTAATGCTTCCAGGTGCTTTGACATGAGTATGCATTCGTCATTTCATTGCGTTACTTCATAAAATCCACCCACCTACTCCACAGCTCCAATCCAGCATATCCCCTCCACCCCCTTCACCAACCCCCTACGCTTCTACCTCCCCATTCCCATTCCCACTCAAACATAAACAACCTACTTCCCAATAGTCAAAAACAGCCTATCCCCAATATCCCCCAAACCAGGCTTAATCATCCCCCTCTCATCAACCGCCTCATCGCAACCCCCGACCCAGACCTCAACCCCCTCCGCCCACTCCCCACACGCCTTCTCCAGCCCCTCCCTCGTTGCAAGCACCGCGAGCACTACGATCCTCTTCACCCCCCAATCCTTCAGCGTGTCGATGGCCGCACACGCCGTCGCACCCGTCGCGATAACTGGGTCAACCACGATAGCGAGGTCCGCTGGCCCTCCGCTGCTAGACCCAGCCGACGACGAGTGGTAGGGCAGGTTGTTGTAGTACTCTACGGGCTGGAGGGTGGATTTCTCGCGGTAGAGGCCGAGGTGGTGGATTGGGACGGGGACGGGGAGGAGGGAGGACACGGCGGGGATCATGGAGAGGCCGCTGCGGAGGATGGGGACGAGCGAGATGGAGGAGGGGGACGGAGAGATAGTTGTTGAGGTGTAGGTGTAGCCGAGGGGGGATTTGTCCTGCGTGGCTTTTGTGTAAGTATATGTGTTCTTTTATGAATGAATGGGGAGGTTGGTGGTTGTTGTTGTATTGGGCGGGGTAGGGGAGCTGGTGGTATAGCTTCATGGGATGGGATGGGATATGATATGGATTTGGATATGGGAAAGGAGGTATGGACGTACGGTGCCGGACTCGGTGGTCTTTAAAGCTGAGCCCAATGCTTCGAAACCGACCATGAGGGCGATCTCGTGGACGAGGGTTTGGACATCTTTGGGGGAGGTGGATGCGGAGCGGAGTTGGGAGAGCTTAGCTTGGACGAGGGGATGGGAGGAGACGTGAGCGTTGGGAGGGTGTGATTGTGAGGCCATGTTGGTAGGTAATTAGGTGGCAGGTCAAGGGGAGGGTAAGGTATCACAAGCAATACGAGTATGAGGTTATGAGTTGGGAGGTGTATTATGTGAGGTGTGTTATGAGTTGACAGTGATTGTATGTGATCATGGGGTCTATTGGTGATAAGCGGATGTGCCTGCAGGAGATAAGACGTGTACCTAGGCAATACAATGCAAGGGCTGCTTCTAACCTATTCTGGGTGATCTCCGACAAGGATTCTACCTCAGAACGAGGTCCTTATAACTATTACAACTAAACTATGGAATTGCGATGATTCCATAGTCATTGAGTCTCCTCTTACTAACTATCCAACTCCACCTATGCAATCATGGTCTACCAAACTCATACTAATATAGTACCACTACGGGACATGTCCTCTAGTGCTTTCATGTGCCATTCCATCCTAATCCTCGGGAACTAGTAAAAGAAAAATGACATCTGGTTGTGGCGCACCAGCCCGGCACTTCAGGGAACACAAAACATGAACGCGCCAGCATGAATTTCCATCACACAGAGAGAACGCCTCAATGCAACCCTTCCGTGCTTCAAAACAAAATAACATGACATATCCTCCCGTCTATGCTCCCGTCGCTATCCTTTGCGCACTCTTTTAACTTTTCAAGACCTTCGTAATAGACACTCTTTGAACATACATCTTTGTGACTCTGCCTCGGTCGCATATGCTCGTAAACAGCCAACATGCCCTCATCACAGGCTGCCGACAGCGATGATGCCTCTCTGAGCCAGCGCGATAGCCACTACAATCATCAGCGCTCTTCCTTGCGCTCAGACAGATCCCTGCGGTCTTCGCCGCCCCCTCAGAGTTCTCAATTGATGCAAAACTTCATCCTCCGCGATGACGATGACGACGATGATCACAGCGAGACATCACCCAGTCCATCGCCCGTAATTCCAAGAAGACGGCAGAGTTTAGACAAGGGAAAGAGGAGGAACAGCGCTGGTAGCCCCACTCGCAACTACAACCCCCGCAGCTTCTACAGTCGAAGCGCATTGGGGCGAGGCAAAAACATAGACGAATATCTCCAACAACCAACCTTCTACGACAATTCAATCTCATCACCAGGCGACAATTGGCACGACAGGACCGTCTTCCGACACAGCACGGTCGAGGAAGAAGAGCAACAGCGCACAGAGTCGCGCACCTCCCGAGCGTTGCCGCAACGGTCGCAGCGATCGTCACTCGTGAACCGACCCTTGAGCGGGAGGACGACCCCGGGAACCGATTTCGCCGAGATAACAGCGCTACCCGTGATTCGAGATGGGCGGGCCCCATGGCGTCGGAGTCAGAAAACCGCAAACGCGGGAAATTACAACGACATGGCGGAAGGCCAAGATGCACGAGGGCGTGAGCATGTCTCGCGTGTTGCGACTGAGCTCTACACTGCTTCGTACTTGATCCTGTTCTCGATACTGGGAACGCTAGCCCGATTGGGCCTCCAATGGCTCACGTTCTATCCCGGCGCGCCCGTGTCGTTTTCTGAATTATGGGCGAACGTTGGAGGAACCCTGGTGATGGGATTTCTTGGGGAGGATAGGAAGCTTTTCGCTCAGGAATGGGGGAAGGAGACCGCTGCAGAGGTCGGGAGGGAACTGACAGATGAAGAGAAAGCGCTCGAGGGAGTCGCGGCAAAGGCATCACACGCGAAGGTCAAGAAGACGATTCCATTGTACATCGGCCTTGCAACCGGATTCTGCGGATCATTCACCAGCTTCTCGAGCTTCATGCGAGACACATTCCTCTCATTATCAAACGACCTACCCTCACCCATCAACCACCCGTACCCTCCCGGAGCACCCATCAGCACATCCAGCACCGTCGCTCGACATGGCGGCTACAGCTTCATGGCCGTCGTCGCCGTCATCGCCACCACCATAGCCCTCTGCTACGCCGCCCTCCGCGTCGGAATCCACCTCGCCAACTACATCGACCGCTTCACGCCGACCCTCCCCTTCCACTTCTTCCGCCGCTTCATCGACCCGCTCTTCGTCCTCATCGCCTGGGGCGCCTGGATCGGCGCCATCATCATGGCCGTCTTCCCGCCTGACCGGCCCTCCGGCCCCGCCAGCAAAGGCAGCACCTGGTCCCACGAAACCTGGCGCGGCGAAGCCATCTTCGCCTGCGTCTTCAGCCCGCCCGGCGCGCTCCTCCGCTACTACGCCAGCCTCAAGCTCAACACCATCGTCCCGTCCTTCCCGCTCGGCACCTTCGCCGTCAACATCTTCGGCACCGCGGTCCTCGGCATGGGCTACGACCTCCAGCACGTCCGCATCGGGTCCGCGCTCACGGGCGGCGGCAGAGTCGGCTGCCAGGTCCTGCAGGGCGTCATGGATGGGTTCTGCGGGTGCCTCACGACGGTGAGCACGTGGATCGCGGAGATCAATTCGCTGCCGAGGGGGAAGAGCTGGGTGTATGCGGCTTGCAGTGTGGGTGTGGGGTTGAGCACCATGGTCGTGATTATGGGGAGCGTGAAGTGGACGGTGGGGTTTTCGGCGCCCGCGTGCGTGACGTGAATACCATCTATACCTACTCGATCGTGAATGTACCAAAAGAGAGAGAGAGAGAGAGAGATTTATAATCCATATGTACAACAAGCCGGACTTATCAGGGGCCGACAACACTGTACGACTATGCGTAATCAACCACACCACGTACTAGCATACCATACCATACCATAGAAATATCATAGAACACCTAATTCACCCCACGTCTCCCACCACCACATCTTGACCTCTCCCCCGAACCCCCCGAGCCTCCCTGACCGACATCAACATCAACATCCACCCCCCTCAACCCCATGTCCTGGAACAAATCCGCCCTCAGATCCTCCGGCAGCACCACCGCGAACTCGGGGCTGATCTCCGAGCCCTCGAGGTCGTATGCTTTCCCGTTTGCGACCACGATGTTGGGGTTGGGGGGATTTTCGGCTGGGTTTGGTTTTGGCTCTCTCTTTTCTTTTTGTTTCTGTTGGTGCTGTGGTGGTTCCGGTGCGGCGTGGCGGGCTTCGTGCTGGTTGTTGTCGTTGGCGTTTTGTGGGGAAGTAGTGTGCGGTGTGGCGGTAGATTGGGTTGCGAGGAGGGATGCCATGATGAAGGTTAGGTAGATGAGGGTGTTTTTGGTTGGCATTGCTTTATTGGATTGTTTTCTCTCTTTTGGTGGACTTGGTGGGTGGTATTGATTTTTCTGTGATTGGGAGATAGGCGGTGAGGAGCTGGGAGAATTGGAGCTGTTTATGTATTCGACGGACGTTGCTCGTTTATGATGATGTACGATATGTGAACTGCCTAAAGGACATAGCATAGCATAGCCACCACTGAAGGATCGGGATGGGCGTTTCAAGAACCTGGGGTATGTTCCTTCGTCTATGATTCCGTAGAGCGGCCGTGGATGATATCAGACATAGACGTTCATAGTAGAGATGAGGAGATCAAATCATGAAAGGAGGAATATAGATTTTGGTGTGAGCTCTTTTATATGTGTTAAGGTGTGTAATTGGGAATGCGGTCGATTTAAGGCGCCCAGGGGTTTTGGTATGCGCAATTGCGCAGGAGATGGGCATTAGTACATCAAAGAGCTGTTCTTTGGAGCAATGGGTTTCAACAGCTATATGGAAGGAACTGTTGTTTTCCCAATTTGTGCAATACAAGTGGGTTGAAGATATTGTAGTTAAGCATGGTGTACGGATATCACGGTCAGGCTATCAAAAGCATACAACACAATCCACCATCAGGCCTACTCCAACATCACTCATTTACAGAGATATGCCCGAACAATCTGAATTCAATTGACAGCATTCGATATGTACAATCCCCTAACGTCCCCATCAACAAATCCAACCCCAATCCCCATCCTAGCCCCCTACAACTTACAAACCTTCCCCCCACACTCCGTCATCGTATGAACGAACCTCAACTTCCCGCCCTCAAGCCTAAACTCATGACTATCCGCCGCATCCATCATATGCTCCCAGACGCAAAAGATACTCACACTCCCCATCGCCTCATCAATCACATACCTCCGCCTCGTATTCGGCTTCTGGTTGTGATTACTCGGGATCCCCGGCGTGCAACTATCATCCGGCTGCCCCTTCCCCGTGTACGCAGACCCTTCGAGACGCACGCACGGCGTGCCCCACGGCACGGCGAGGTGCGCGGTCGCGTTCGACCACATGTCCATGTAGGCGTCGCCGGCGGCCTGGATGACCTCGCGCTTGTCGCGCTTGGAGACGGGGATCTCGGGCCAGGATTCGGAGCGGATGTAGGAGAGGGTCTTGGTGGCGTTGAAGAGCCAGGCGTTGGTCGTCGTGACGATCGAGTCGACGCTGCGGATCTGGCCTGAGGTGGTGTCGAGGAAGATTTGGGTTCCGATCACGTAGGGCCCCGAGGCGCTGACGAGTTCGGTGTACGTGGCGCATTGCACGAGGTCGTAGTTGGTGCGGTTGTGGTCGAGTTTAAGGGCTTTGTGTAGGATGCCGGACTGGTGGGCGATGGCTTTGTTGTTCTCGATGTAGGTGAAGTTTGGGGAGAGGAGGGGAGTTAGGTTGGTGAAGTTGCCCGTGGATTGAGTGGCTAGATAGGCGGTTGAAGCCGTTTGGAGGAGAGACTTCTCGCAGGTAGCACCGGAGTGAAGAGGGAGAGTGAGGGCATGGTTGAAGGGGAGGAAAGGCGTTAGGAGGAGGAATGCGTGGAGGAGATATTTGGACATGATGATTTATGAGGTCTAGGAGACCAATTGACTTGAAGTGGGAATTCCTATGAGGTGAGCTCCAATTTCCCTTGTTCGTCTCCGATCATAACGAACAGCTCTCCCACGATATATATATCTATTTAGTGAGTATCCCTCTCCGCCTATTCGAAGATGCGCTGCACTTATTGCACTCTTGCAATGCAATAGGCCAAGTCCTGTCCTATCGAATCTTACAATTGCCGTTGTGCGGAGCACCTTGTAGAAACAATGTCTGCAATATGCATTAATCTATAAATTCCCCGATAGTGTGGGCTGGTTCTGGGGACAAGTGGGAACGGCAGAATGTGGATCAATTCGTTGTGGAATAGAACAACGGCGTAGGAACCCCACATTGTCAACATCCTTGTCGAGAAGGCAAACTCGATTATAGTGCGAGATGTTTGGCATTTCATTAAGATAGTGAGTGACAAAAGTCGGAGGAAATTCTAGTACAGTTCAGAAAGATCACTTGTTGGATATGACTTACTGCAAGTTTCACGACATTGGAATTTGCGACTGTTATCCAAAGAATCATTGTTGTATTCTCTTTTGTACTGGCCACAAGACGAATGCTTTGATGCTTCGTCATGTGCAGATTAGGCCGTTCTATAAATCTCATCCACATTCCGTTTGTGGGTATATAAGGACCGTCATGGGGTATATCCATCCCGTGCTTTTTTCATAAAGGAGTGTTCCGAACCATTGGCTCCGTATATATGCAATGCAAGAAAAGTGACTAACAAACTTTCCCAATCCCAAAAACACCATATATGCACCGCAAATTGAACCATATAAGGACAGTGAAAAGGAGGATATGCCCTCAAATGTCATGTACACGAAGGGGAAAATATCGACACCGACTACGCGGCATAAAAAGAATGGGCGCCAACAGGGAAGAGTCTTGAACTCCACCGAGACGGACTCTCGCTTGCGACAACCATCTTGCACGTATTGGCCTATGCCAAAAATGCAAGAAGACCTACGAATGCAGCTCCCATGGCCTTGTTCTGGCCCGCGGCACCCTTGGACTGGAGGCGAGGGTTTCCGGACTGTGTTCCTGTGGGTTGTTCCCCGTTGGTTTGCGAAGCAGCCGGGTCCACGAAAGTGTAGCTGGTGACAACGCTTGGCTGTCCGTTATCGCCCGTAGTCGTGATGAGAACGATAGAAGAGACCTTGCCGCCATCTGGGGTGTATGTAGTCAAGAAGGTGCTACCCCGAGAGTTGGTCCTAGTCAAGACTTGTCCCTTGGTGGGTGCGAAATCCACGGCAGAAGTTGTAACGAAAGGCTGCCCAGCTGTGTCGGTAGCAGTGAATATGACAGCAGGCCTAGACTCGGATACGACCTGGGTCTGGCCCTGTTCGTTGGTACGGGTAACGGGGACTACAACGGACGCAGTTGGCTGGCTCAGAATGGCAGAAGAGATAACCGTAGGCTGACCAGCCGAGTCGGTCTGGGTGATGGGAACGGGTACAATGACAGCCGATTCCTGACTGCTTGAGGGTGGAGGAGGCGGAGAATTGGTAGTCGGGGGCTGGCTCGGGGGTGGAGTGGAATCCTGCGTGGGAGGAGGAGGGTTGCTGCTGGGAGGAGGAGTGCTGGGAGTCTGGACGGGAGTCTCGTCGGGGGTTTGTGTAGGAGTCTGGGAAGGGGTCTGGTTAGGCTCATCCGGCGCGGTAGGAGACTGAGTTGGGGTTTGGTTCGGCTCGCTGGCATCTCCGCTAGGAGTAGGTGTAGGAGTAGGGGTACCTACCGATGGGGGAGGAGTGGACGGTTCTGTGCCGTTAGAGGGTGCGGGAGGAGGGTTTTGCCTCTTTCTCAAGTCCTGAATGGCATCCACGATCAGTTTGGTCGCCAGAGGAGGATTATCAATATGTACCCGCTCGACGCCATGTCGGTCGGACTGGAAGACGCCGTCCTTGAATTTCCCGAGAGAGTTGAGCGCGGCGTGGAGAGACTCTTCAGGAAGAGCATTCAACAGATCTTGAAAAGCCTCATGCGCATTGTGGTAGATAGAGTTGATTTCTTTGGTCGGGGAATTGGGTTCGTCACAAACGACAGTGGCTGCAAGGGGCAGGGCCAGGATGAGGCCGCGAAAGAACGAGCGCATTGTGGAGGATGGCGAAAGATAAGGTAGTTCGAAAGCGACTGTATGGGGTGGAATTCGAGGAGAATGGGAGGGAAGAGGGAGAGGAAGTGCTAGAAAAGAGGAGCGTAAGTATCAGCAAGCAATCATCATATCTACAAGAAGAAGGCTGGGAAGAGTAGGGTAGGAAGGGAAAAGAAGAGAAAGAAGAAGGTGAGTAAGAGGGATTAAAGAGAATAGCGGGATGGGAATCATGGGTATTGAAGGATGGGGATGCTTACTTGCTACTCGTACTTCTTAGTCGACTTTCCCTGGTGGTGAGAGAACGCACGAGCAAGGGAAGGTCGCTGCCAATTGACTATTCGGGTAAGGCGGCGTCTGTTCTCTCGGTCTCCACCCACGAAGTAGTAACCAGTTTCCAGAAATAACCGGGTTTCTTCTTGGTGATACGATAATCAATGTATAGGTACGATGGACCGATTTCCCACTTCCTCCTACACGATGACAATGGCGATGACGATGATGACGATTGTCAAATAATAACCAACGATAAGAAACGAATTGCTTCAGTTCCTTTGCTGTGGTTTCGAAACAAAGACGGAGATGTGTTCTTCTCTGATCAACAGAAACGGTGTGGCGTGCCAGTAGATGAAATAAGAGAGGGCGATGGGCAAGATCAGCGAGCGTTGGACCCGTCCCGTCACAAGTACCGGTAGGATGCACAGAAAGGAAGATCAAGTGACAAGAGAAGAACCCGAGTACAGAAGGCGGCGAAGACGAGTTACATATATAACAATCGGCAGAAGGTGGCATCTGAAAACCCCATGGCAGAGAGAGCGGCGGCGATGCTCTTCCATCCATTCACCATTCACCATTCACCATTCACCATCTACCATTATTCACCGTGACCCGAGTCCTACTGCGGCTACTTCTCAGTGCGACTCCACTTCTGAACTCTGCTCCACGACAGGTCCAAGCGTGTTCAAGCTACCCACGATGGTCTTCCAGCTTGCACGAGCTTGTCGTGAGCTAACAACACTCTGTGCTTCCGAGCTCCCCGACTAGACATGAATGCGGCTCTCCACTGTAACACCCCCTCTCCAAGAACCTCAACAAGAAAGACAATATCCTCTCCTTCCCTTCAACTTTTGTCCTACAGATTCAAGTCTCTCGGCCATCTTGGAAGCTTCAAAACAATGCCTTCCATCATGCCACAATGTATTCACTGGCTTCTGCGCCTCTGCTATGAAACCGGGAAAACGACGTGTCGACCTGACAAGAGGCTGGAGCTGGCAAAGACGGGACATTTCATGCGACATCCTTGTTACTCGTCTACCATCGGAGACTCGTTCCCCAACCAAGCGAGGCCAAACCGGCTGCATCTTGCATTGGCTTTCCCTTGCAAACTCGGGGCATCCCTGTCCCTGCCTGGCTCGCCGAAACGTCATTACTATGGACCGCTTGAGGAGACTGACCTGTCAATATTCGTTTCGTCGTGATCGTCTCTCTGAGGCAATGACTGACTGCAATAGATGAACATTTCGTTAATTTGCCATTATTATCATTATCGTCATTATCATCTCACCACTATTTCTGCCCAATCTGCCTGACATCAATCAGATGATCCATTTCTCGATTCCTTCCATGCATGTCTAATGCTGAGATGCTGGACCATATCTGAGTAGCGCACTGCACTCAGTAGGCACCAGTACTCGTACTTTCCAGCAAGTACCTACAAGTACGAGTTACAAGTTTCATGTCCACAAGTGGAAAGCCTCTCTCTTTCATTTCTTACTCACTTACCTAGTGCAACTGCATCAACTCCAACACCTCTCCAATCAATCCAGCCTCCAAGCCAAAACCCCTCCTCTATCAATAGTAAGCCCTGCAGTTGACCATCGAGGCTCGAACCATCCCACCAACCACATGACATTCGCCTTCGCCATTATCGCCACCTGCCTACTCGGCATATAGTCGTAAAACATAGTGTCTCGTCCACCATTGTCCAATCGTGCTATTCTTCCTCTCAGCCCACCCAGCTGGCGAGGAAGACAGAATCATTGTTCGTTGGACGGGCACTTGGGCAATGCCTAATGTGGACCGCCACCCATTGTATTGTCTGAGATCAACAGCGCCCACCCCACTTGATTGTCATTGCATCCGCCCGCTCACCAACACGCTGATCAATTCGATCAACGAAGAGGATATTGAAAAATCTAGACTGAGCATACAAGGCGAGAATCCCTACTTTCTCACAATCGAAAGCATATATCCCTACGAATATTAAATATCAGTATCACAAGCAACGCAACGCACTTCGCCCCCCCTGCAACTACAGTTCGGCGAGCGAATTAGGAAATCTAGCGTTTCGCTTGCCAGTGGCGTTTTTTCCCACTGTGAGTGTGTGCATATTCGAACGCTGTCCCGACGGGACCCAAACGGCCAGTAGCAGGACCCGGATATTCGGCATGCAGTACCATTCATCCAATTCCAGCCGCACTATCTGCGGAGCACTGCTAGTTGCCTACTGTCAGAAATCAGCCTTTCCTAATGTGCATGCACACAGCCGAGTGGGAATGTCACGATGTGGTTTTACATCCTCACGCTCTGGATTAGCTGTAAAATCATGTTTTCCCTCATTCGTAGTGCCTCTCTGGAAAGTGTAGCAGGCTAATACTTGTGCCTACGTAGAATACTCTAGATACCACACCGCTCTGCAATCCTCCTTCGAACAAATCCCCAACTAACCTCCCACCACAGCCAAACTTCCCATACCCATCACAATCCCCCAACATCTCCTGACAACCGCTCTCCCTCCCCGAATCCACCTCATAGCCACGACCCTTCAGTCCCCCAGCCCAATCCAGCCCTCTCACCAACCGCACCAACCCTAACAAACACAACTATCATATCAGACATTAGATACCAAACATCACAACACGCACTCGTAAGCACCACCACGACGACCAATACACACGCGGATATCACTGGAATCTATAAATAACACCCCTCCCCTCCCCTCCCCTCTTACGACCTACGCAATGCAACGCGCTGAGATAGCCACCTCGCGTGCAATTGGTCGCCACTTGAGCATCCCGCGGAGGGAGGCGGGGGTAGGTGTACGTGTGTGTGTGTGTGTGTACTCTGATTTTGTATATGCTTTAGGTTTTAGATGTACTTGTGTTGAGGTCGGAGACACTGTGGTGGGAGGTCGGAGTTGGTGATGGATGGAAGGTGTGATCCCATTGGGAGGGTGTGTGTGATCTTGTATTGGAACGAAGCGGGAAGTGATGAATAGGTCGTGTCGTGTTGTGTTTGTAGTGCCGTCGAGTTGTCAGATTGTATGTCTGCCTGGTACGATGGAGTAGCCTTTCGTTCTCTTTGCACTCAATCCGATGTCAGTGTATGTAGGTATGTCGGATGATATCAGGATAGCTTCCGAGTACATGTTTAGCATTCTTCTGTTCGTTGTCATGAAAGTGAGGGTAAAAGGGATGGATGGGTTCTAGGTAGTTGAATGGAAAGACTTGATATCAACGATGTGATATATTTGCAATGGGTCGAATCACGGAGACTGGGACAGACCTGTGCCCGGGGGAATCAGTTATCTATACAGCCCCAACTGCCTGGTATTTTCAACATACAACTCCACAGTCCAGACACTGCACCAATGAACCCAAAAGAAACAAGAGCCCAGTAATCAACTCACCCCACCACATTCCCCCCTCCAACCGCCCATTCATCATACATACAAAGCCTCAAATTAAGACAAGAGAAGAATTTTGTTCCAATTACTACTACAATAATGTATAACCACCCTCCCCTTCCTTTCCGTCATCATAGCACCGGGTTTTTCATTCGCAAAAGACAAACAAAAAACCGTATCCAAATCCAATCCCAATTCCCATTCCAATACTATCCAATCCAATCCAAAAAAAAGGAGAAAAGATTCCTAAGAGAAACAAAAATTACTTGCCGCTTTCCGCTTTTTCTTTCCGCCTCTTCTTTTTGATTCCCACACCAAGGAGAAACGAACACAAAAACAATAGAAATCTTTGAACCAACGGAGCTGGTGGGTGGCTACTCGTCTCCGTTGTACGGATTATAGAGGTATCATCTTACCCTCCCTACTAAACGCTGAAAAGAAAAACTCCCGAGGGAATAAACGCCGTGCATGTGTCCCAATTCACGCCTCGGGGGCGGGGAGACAGAGTTTAGATGGAAACGCTGCTCATCAATTAGATGTCTTGGCGGGTGCTGGCGCAGGTGGCTCTGCAGTGGACTCTGCCGCTGGCTTCGATGCCTCCTTTGTTGCCTCCGCGGGCACCGTTGCTTCGGTTGGTGGTGAGGCTACTGGCGCGGCAGCTGGTTGGGGATTGACGGTTTGTGGCTCGGTCGCTTGTGGTGCAGCTGACGGCGGAGTAGCTGTTGTCGGCAAGACAGCAGGTTGTGCCTCGGGCTTAGGCTCTGGCTTCGAATCTGTAGGAGGGGACGTGGTTGACGGCTTCGAGATGTTCGCGTCCTGGGCGACAGGGGCTGTCGTTGACGATGGTGGAACCTGCGGCGTCAAAGCAGTAGGACCTGGGTGGTTACCTGTTGGTGTGGCATCGCTGCTGCCCTCGCTTGTTGCCGGTCGAGGAGCTTCCATGCTTCTGGGACGAACGGCAAGGTTTTCCTGCGGCGCGACTAGAGCTGGATGAGTTGCCCGTTCCGAAGCACCAGGTGGTGGTGGACTCTTCGCCCTTTGCTTCGCTGCCTCGCGTTCTCGGTGCTCCTGTCTCTTCTCCTTGAACCAATTGAAAGGATTCTTCTTGTCCTGTTCTTTTTGTTCAGCCGCGTGCAGCATCGAAGCCTCGCTCGCCTGGTGTGAATCGAACTGTAGACTACGACGACCTGTGAATCCTGAGCTGCTACCGAACGAGCTCATGCTTGCATCTGCGCCCGGAACGTTTCCCCTCAAGTCGGTCTGACTGGCTGTTGGGGTGGCTTTGCTTTCGCCACGCTTATGACTCCTCCAGAAACCTTTCTTCTCCTTTTCTTCTCTCGCCGGTTCTTCCTTATGCTCCGCCTCCGACAACTCAGCGGTAGTCGAATGTGATCTGAAAGAAGCCGAAGGGGACATGCTGGGCTTCAATGTCGTGCCCGAATTCCGATAGTTCGAGGCATCCGTATTGAAGGACTGGATCGCCTCTTTCGAGCTGGTCGGTAGAGTCTCGGGAATCGGGGGAGGTTGGAAAGCATGAGGCAATGGTGAGGGGGGCGCTTCAAAGGCAGAATGGCCGGTCAAAGAGTGAGTCGAGCTGTGAGCACTTGGGTTTGTACTACTTGGGTGGCGCTGCTTCTTCTGTAGCTTATTTGGCTTGCGTCCGTCCCGCTTGTCGTCTCCCGAGGGGGAAACCTTGGAGAGGATCTGGGTGAACGTTCGCACTGCTGGTGTCATCTCTACAGAAGGCCCAGAGTCCACGGGTCCTTCCAAGAATTCGGATCGTTCACGACTCGGCGTATGACGAGGGGTAGCATGAGGCTGGCGCTTGGGTGTTGGAGGGGAAAGTACTTGCGCAGCAGTTGTTGCAGCGGGTGGGAAATCATGGGGCGGATCCTCTGAATATGGAGACGGGAAAGGGTAGGCACCTGGAACATTTGTCGGCGTTGGCCTCGTCACTTCAATTCTCTGCTCCTGCATCGGCTCCGGTGTGAGGGAATTTTGTGCGGGGGAAGGTTGCGCAGGTTGCGCAACTGGTTGGGGAGGAGGTCCAATATCCAACATTGACCGCACAGTTTGTTGCGTAGGCGATGGCGCAGGTCCAACATCAAGCATAGATCGTCCCAATTGCTGGGCTGGGGCTGGGCTGATAGGCCCGCTCTGAGGAGGAGGGGCCTTCTCTACAGAGGTCTGTTGCCCAGGCGCAACTTCGGGGCCATTTTCTGGCTGTGGGGAGTGCACAGGAGCGGGGAGTTGTAGCGTTTGTGGGACAGGCTCGAGTGTTGTCGAAATCTGGGCATGCGTCTCCTCGGGAGCTGGAGTTGGGGTCTCGGGCTGCTTCTCCCTAGGAAAGCGAACACCGGACAGTGCTGGCGACCTCTTCGATGGTAAAGTATTACTCCGATGAACACCAGATGTGTTGGACGGTGTGAAAGAGGGCGTAGTAGGGCTAGGTGCAACACCTGAATGGCGCGATCGCCGCGATGAGGTTGAGACATTTCGTCGGACGCCACCATATCTCCGTATGCTCTCTGCCGCAGCGCTTGACGAAGTCGAAGCAGATCTTCCTATGCCAGTGTTATTGCGCCCAGGCGTTGTAGGAGTGCGAGCTTGGGGAGTCGATGGCCCGCTCTCAATGTGCCTTGCTGTGCCCTCGTCAACAGCGGTGCCTTCCATTCCAATCAGGAAGTGATCCTGGTTGTCAATCAAGAATATTAGCACATCCTGACTCAGTCGATAGTCTTGCGGAGACATGTCGTGCTGTGGGTGGGACAGAATTCCAGGTTGGAAGATGGCAGCAAGATTTGACGTTGTCATCTTATTGACGTCGGACTTTGCGGCGAAAACGGCGAGAAGATCGAGGATGTATAGTAGCAGCTGTCGGTTCAACGAGGGCAATTCTTTAATAAGCTGCTGGTAGATGTGAACGGCCTTGTCAGGGTCGAAGCCGCCCACTGACGGCGCTTGACCCTCGATGGGGCCGACAGCTTCGGCTTGGTGGTTGCGAAGGGGTTGACGGAAAGGATCGTAATATTGAAGCGGTATAATAGGCTCGGGAAGCTGGTTGAAGTAGCGTCGAAGAATGTTGGCGGCATCGTGGACGGTGTAGCCTGTCCAGTCCAAGCCTTTCCCCCACCTGGGCGGAGTATCAAATGCAACCTTGAGCTCTTTGATGCGCTTCTCCGAACCCGCGAGTCGAAAAATGCCCTCGACATCGGTAGCTGTAGACGGTCAGCATAGGAGAATCGTTGCGAGGCGCGACATCCTTACCCTTCTCCTTGAGGAAAACACCACATTTAGCGACTACAATAGGCACGTAGCCGTAGATGTAACTCTCTCCAGTCTCGTTGAACAGTGATATTGCGACGTTGGCATATGGGATACTAGTAATGAGCGGCACACCGAATATGCCTTTAGGTAGTTCAGGCTCTGTAGCTCAGGTAAAGATGTCAGCGATGCGCAAGAGGAATGCATGGCCCAAATGGCAGATTGGATGTTTGGACATGGAGGATGCCATTGGCCAACTGTTCCATACCCAGCAGAGAGGTAGGAATGTTGATGAGATTAGAAGCGTCGTACCTTTCTCTTCTTCCTTCTTCAGGACGCCACGTTTGCTAAACTGCTTCCACCAAGATGTGAGGTCGCGCTTCGCACTGACGGGCTCGGGAGCCAGAGCGGGCTGAGGTTCGCCATTCCGCGCCCGCGGCGTCGAGAGATGTCCATGTGTGCCGTTGGCCATTGTCAGGCGTTGATGCAGAGCTGCACAGCTCTCCGACGAGGGTGATACCGCAGGTACACGATGGCAAGAGGGTGTCGCGGAGTCGTCGCAAGCGAGCAGCTGGGGCCCAAAAGTGGGCAGGCGGTAGTGGAGGTTGGCAGTGGGAGTCGAGCGCGCGCGGCGTGCGAGGAGTCGTCAGTGTGCAGCTGCAACGGCGCAGCGGGGTAGCCGTGTTCAAAGGGCGAGTATTTGCTGCTGCGACTTGGGCGGACGATTGAACGCGAGAGGCAGCTTGTAGATAGAAGGGCGATCGAGGAAGAGAGAGAGGGTGGGTCGAGGGTGCAGCTTGAGATTTGAGTTTTGAGGTGGGTGATGAGTGTGGGAGGGAACCTTGTTTGCGTGTGAGAAGGTCGGAGATTGAGGTTGACACGACAGGCGACGGGAGAGCAACGCGACAGGCGGCGGCGGCGGCTAGTAGATAGAGGCGGGTAGGTGGTAAAATGCTAAGAGGTGGTAGAAAAGTGGTAGGGGAAATGGGAAATGAGATATTCCCAGCGACGTGCAGCAACGACGTCAATAGGGTCACGGCTCACGGCTCACGACTCAACGACGGCAGAGGAGCTGGCGCGGACAAGACAAGGCAGGGCAGGGCTGGACTGGACTGGACTGGACTGACTGGACTGACTGGACTTACTGGAGGTTGGACAGGGCAGGGCAGGGAAAGGCGAGGGAAGCGGGAATCTTTCTGGAAATAGATCCAACGAGTGGAGGTGTGGCTGAAGGAGTCGACGTCAAGCTTAGGGAGGAGGATGAGAAGGAGGATGAGGAGGGAGAAGAGGAGGAGGGTAGGGTGGATGCCGGAGATACAATAGATGGTTGATCGTTGATCGTTGACGTGGGTGTGTATCCGTATCTGTAGATGTAACTATTATGTGTATCTGTATCCGTGGTTATAGGTTATTGTATTGTTCTGTGTGCTGGGCTGTGTCCGTGTCCGTGTCTGTGTCTGCGTCTGTGTATGTGCGTCTCCGGCTGGATGACTGGGTGGATTTATTTGTGCATGTATTCCCGGCCTGAATGGGGGGCTGGATGATGGGATCGCGGACGTGGGATGGGAGGATGGTTGGGATAGTTGGATGGACTGGATGGATGGATTGCCCCGTGAATCATTCAGTCTGTTCGGACGCTGTTGTTGGTTGGCGTGTGCGATGATGCCAATGCCGGACGTTGCGATGGAGCGGAAGGCCGAACGAAGGAAGACCGCCAAGACGTGGAGAGGGACTTGTTTGGATTCTGGGATCAATCGAATATTGCTATTAATTGATTGATGGATGATATCGTTATGCTCAGTGGCCAGCCGTCCATTCGGTCAGTCAATCAGTCGGAGCATCGAGGCATCAGACAAAGGCTCCTGATGCTGGCCCGACAAGCGCGACCAGGTACGCGCTGGTGAATGTACACAAAGAGACAAAGATAAAGAAGAGAGAGAACGAAAGAAATAGTGGGTGGTAATATAGGAACTTTGCGCAGGATGATAGAAGGGTGGTGGTAGTGCTGGCGATGAAGACAGTGACAGAGACAGCGACGGATGATGCCGATGACGATGGATGGGAGCCGCACGCGATAAGTAGGACAGAACGGAACAATAGTTAATGGATACCTTAATGAATAATGCATGAAAACATGAGTGAGCAACTAATAATTACTGTACACATCCGTCATCTACTAGGTGGGATAGTGTTCCAACGAATGTGCCAAACGGATGTAGGATAGTCATTGGTGTTGATGAACGGTAGTCCTATAGTTCCTAGCCATACCATACTATGGGTATGGCCATCTAGCACAATACGGAAAAGGTAGCCAACTATCTCGTAACATGAAACCAATAAATGAAAGAAACAATTCAACAATTCAAAGAATGAAACAAACAAACGAATAGAGGCAATATGAGAGTATAGTGAAGGATCCATCGAAGCCTCTCTGCACACTGGCGTATTCCATTGGCATTCATATGGAGACATCTATCCGGTTCGAGTACAGTTACTGTGTACTTAGTTAGGTTAGGTAGTCAAGTAGAACATAATAATCAACTTTCAATAATAAGTAGAAGCAATGAATCCAAGAGCACGGTGCATTCCATATTGTCAGTAATGAATAATATAAGAAAAAATGTGCTCCAGGACGATGTGATAGTAGTGGAAGTAAGTGAGGTGTGGCGGTGCGGCCGCCAGAGATCGGAAGTGTCCAAGCTCCCCTGCCAAAAAATTGGGGAGAAGAAGTAGCTGCAATTTACGAAGCGCATCATCACCACCGCTACCATCACACACGCCCGCCATTCCACCACCAGCGTCGTATCATCGCACCCAGAAGACCCATCCCGTCTGATCCAATCCTTCACATCTTAATCCGCCCTTTACCTATCCACCGCCATCGCATCCATGGATTCGTACGTCGCTATTCTATTCCCCAGTTTCAATCGATCATAACCCCATCCTAATATTCCCCACAGTCTCAACCAGAACGAGCAGCGTGAGCTCCAAACCCGCATGGAGAAGAAGCAGATGAAGGAATTCATGAACGTGAGTACCACACTCATGGACTACAACACTCGAATGCTAACCTACCAACCCCACCAGATGTACTCCAACCTCGTCCAGCAATGCTTCGACAACTGCGTCAACGGCTTCGAGAGCAAATCCCTGACCTCGCGCGAGGAGGGCTGCGTCATGCGATGCGTCGACAAGCACATGAAGGCCTCTCAGCGATTGGGCGACCGCTTCCAGGAACAGAACGCTGCCATGGCCCAGTCCGGTGGAATGCCTGGCCGATAAATTCAATCAACCGGATCATATTCACACATACAAAGACACAACCACACCGCACACCACGGAATGACTTGGATTGATAGTAAAAAAGACAAAATAACGAAATGGTTCATTACTGCATGTACCGGTGACGACCGGAATGACCTTGTATTATTGGCGCCGACCTGTTGATTATCAGATGGGGGACGGCGTGGACGTTCCGCCATGGGCAATTTTGGGAAATATTTCCATTGTATCAGTAACTAGGGTTATCGCTTACGCTCGAATGAACAGGAGCGCGCAAATGCATCATCGATTCCTCTCTCTACAGATTTCGGTTGTTTTGGCTTGTTTTCGTCCTCACTGTTCATTATTGCTTCGGCTAGTTGGTTCAGACACCACTACCTATCAGTGAAAACCAGATATGAAACGGTGTCACGGCTGTCCTACCTCGTAGAATTGAACACATCCACATGGTATATGACGGTCCGGCAACGAGACAAAAGCTTAGGACGGTTGGCTAAGGGCACGCCTTAGTTTCTTTAGCACAATGACCTTTTGGGTCTCTAAGAAGACTTAGAAGAGTAGGCATGCTGTGAAGAAATATATGTAAAACAGAAAAGATCAGCTGGTAAGTGGACCAAGGGTTACTTGACAAATGCACGCAGGCAGTCCGAAGCTTCTTAATGGCAGATAAGACTATCAAGCTGCGTACCATGCTTTCATTCAAGACGCCATGGCACTTGTAGATCCATTAAGCCTCTTGGAAGAAAGAAGACCAACGAGAGACAGAAGAATGATGATGCGTCAAACGCGCCACAGCTGTGGCTGAGACTTGAACACTTCCAACGATTCACAGGGGAGGGATGATCATCAAACCAGAGGCTGGCTTGGCTGACGTACAAGGCATTTCTACCAAATTTCCCATCCCTCCGTTCGGCCTTGGTTTTGACCCAACAACGCATCACTGCATCACTGTATCACTGCATCGCCTCAATCACCCTCATATAAAGGACTCGCCTCGTCCCTCTCGACTTCTCGCACCAACATACTCAATCAAGTAACCATCTCTCTACACCACCAACCTCAACAACTCAAACCAAACCACCAAACCACCAAACCTCTACACAACAAACACTATGGGTCTTATGTGGAGTAAGTCTCTATATGTATACCTTGATTACTTAGTAGACAAGCAACTAACAAGCAACTAGCAAAGCACTGGGGAGGCCGTCATGCCGGTACGTACTAACTTAAAGCTCACCACCATCATCCACGAGTACCATCACTACACAATACACAGATCTGATCTGACTCATCTTCTTATAGGCGGCGGTGTCGTTGTCGACAGGCACGGTGCTCGCAGGGCTCCCTTCCGCTTCTCTCTCGGTCGCTTCAGCTGCTTCCGTTAAGCGCGAACGACTTCCCATAGTCTTTGACGATGAGATGTAACGACTGTAAGTTCTTCGCGCGTTGCTCTGGAGCAGTGCGAAGGACTGACACTATAAGGCTTTGCTTCACACCATTCTCCATATCTTCGAATATGACCTTTATCGGCGACGGCGTTGGTGACTGGATTGTTTGACATGCGGGCGGACTGCAACGATTGGGCTAGCATTTGCCCACAGATGGAGATACCTACCTGACAAACGACCACACGTCAGAGATGTCGTTGCATTCAATGCATGCACATACCCTAATTAGCGTAATCAATCAAATTAAAACTTTCTCGAAACTGTAAAAGTGGAATGCCTACTTCACGAACTGGAAGTGACTTGAACACACACCAAGATTACAACAAGATCTCCCCCACAAAGCTTACCCCTGCTAGCGTGACGTCAGGCCTACCTACAATATTTACGAATTTAAAACATGAGGCGAAATATGATCAAATGTTCCAATTCCCCACCCCGCATTTTCAATCTACCTCCCATCAACAAAAAAAAACAATTAATCACCAATAAGAAAAGTGCCTTGGACCCCCAATGGGAGAATACCGCCAGGGAGCCGCACGATACAAACACAGCAACATGCGCTCGATACTCATAATCCAACCCAACTCGACAAAGTCCATGACCGAAGCCCTCGTGCCCTTGGTCGACTCATTGCAATTCCAAAATGTAACCATCAAACCCCTTGCACCTACAACTATATTTGCAACAGCAACTGACTGTAGTTAGCAGACCACATACGAGTACTTCACCGCGCCCTCGGGGCCCAAGAGCATCAACGACGAGGACGACGCAGTAGAAAGCGTAAAGCACTGTCTGCCGGAGCTTGAAAAGGTTCTCGACAAGCACGACGGGTTCCTGGTCGCGTGCTACTCAAAGCACCCACTCGTACCCATCCTCAAGGGCAAAGCGGCCATCAAGAATGGCCGCAAGGCCGTCACGGGGATCTTCGAGGCGAGCGTGGGCACGAGTTTGCAGGCGATCCACCCGGAGGAGAAGTTCGGGATCGTGAGCACGGGGAAGGTGTGGGAGGGGATTCTGACGGAGGCCGTGGTGGGGTTCCTGGGGACGAAGGGGGAGGAGGGTGGGGGGAGGTTTGCGGGCGTGGAGACGACGGGGTTGAATGCTACTGACTTGCACGATGCGCCGGCGGAGGAGGTGAGGAGGAGGATGAAGGATGCAGTGAAGAGGCTGCTGAGGAAGGGGAGCGTGGGTGCGATTTGTCTTGGTTGCGCGGGAATGGCGGGGATGGACGAGATGGTGCGGGAGGCGTGTGTGGAGGAACTTGGGGAGGAGGATGGGCGGAGAATAAGGATTGTGGATGGGGTGGTTGCGGGCGTGGCATGGCTTGAAGGAGCCGTCAGATCTGGTTTCTAACGAGGCCAGGCCAGGCCAGGCGAGCCGCAGGTGGTACAAAGACCTTGCTTTGAGAGAGTGAAATTGGTAGCATCCATACTGTATGTATGGCATTACAATTGATCATTCGGCTTACTTTGTGATAGTAAGAACTATGGATGTTCTATTTTAGAGGACCCTTGTACCGGGATGACGTCGATCCTGTTAAGCTTAGGAATAGCTCCAGAGACGACAACACAGCTTCAACTCAACATCAGCTCACCATTTCTGTCGTTATCCGTCTTTACATCTCACATTATCCCTGGGTTAAGCAATATCTATTATTTCGACGGAGAATTGCAGCTCCTGTAGCCCGCCAATTTCTATTCATTATTTCCGAGCAAAGACTAAGCATCCCGGGGTGAACTGTATATAATCATATCAAGAGATGGAGCCTCAGGAACCACCAGAACCACTTCGGTCCGGCATGGACTCCCTTCCTAACGAACTCATTATCAAGATTGCCACTCACCTTGACCAGCCGCCTCCCTCAATAACTAAATTCTCACACGAACCATCCGGTGGCCTGACCAGCTCTACTTCAATACCTCTAAAGTCGTTCTCTCTAGTCTGCTGGCGGTGGAGAAAAATCGTGTTACCAATCCTATTCAATTACTCCAGAGTTCCGATAGATGATTGTCCGCAATGGGTTCCAATCGATGCCCGGCTTATAGAGAACATGCAGGGCCAGCTCAGTCGTCTAAGCAACCATGAGTTCCAGATTTACACGAAGATGAGGAGCAAATTCAAGAGCAGTAGTGTGTTCGCCTTCGACGAAGCGTTCGACGACCTCCTGGTGAATCTCTGTCGTGTCCAAGAAGAAGACGCCTTTCTGAAATCCGTACCCAACATCCTATGGCTTCCGCACTTACCGCGATCCTACGCAAACTTCGTCCTCTTCATTTCCCAGTACGAACTCAGACACCACATCCGAAGCATCGTCGTCTATACTGAACGAGACTACGAGCTCCGCCATATCCCCACCGCCGACGCTCCCCTCAGCCGCGCCGTCTCCGAAATCTGGACTCAGATCTTCCTCCACCTCAACCCAACCCGGGTCGTCGTCGCCGCTCCCCCCTCAACCCTAGCCGGCCTCCTCGACACCCAACTCCTCAGCTCCGACACATGGGCATTCCAGATGCGAATGCACTACATCGAGCTCATCCAACCCGACCCCCACACCCACCAACCCCCCATCCAACACCAAAGCTCCTCCTGCCGCCCCTGGGACTCCGCCCTCATCCACCGCCGCCCATGGCAGCACCTATCCTACAATGAAGGCTCTTCGATCCCCGCCTACAGCACCTACGAATACCACCTGAAGCAAACCCCCAAAATCCTCTACCTCCTCCTCCTCCGCCTCTCCCGAGAATGCTCCCCCTGCTGCAACATCCGCTCCTTCGCCTTCACCGCCGTCTTCCCCTTCAGCACCAACACCATCGCCACCGTCCGCGCCCTCCAGCGCATCTCCACGCTCCGCGACGTCGCTTTCCAGGTCGCTCCCGGCGCGGAGAACGACCTCCTGAGTAACACGAAGCGGCTCGGGAGGGCGCAGCCGAGGGACCTGTGGTTGGAGTGGAACGGGAACTACGACGCTATCACGCATTTCCTGGGCCTGCGGGATTTCGAGGACGGGGGCAGCTTCACGAGTGTGGATTGTGCGGCTGAGTGGGAGGACGCGAGGTGGGATGGGCAGATGTGGACGAGAGGAGGGGAGGCGGTGGGTGAGAGGGTGAGTCAGCTTGCGGTGGAGGTGCAGGAGTATGTTGATAAGTTGGCGGGGAGGGGGATCGGGTGGAAGGGCGTTGGGGTGGGGAGGTGGGTGAGGGCGAAGGAGGAGGATAGAGTTGTGGAGGAGGAGGAGGGAGGTGCTGCTGGTGGTGATGGTACTGGTCAGGTTGGGGATGGAATGGGTGGGGCGGCGAATGCTCCGGCGGTCATTTTACTGTAGATTGGCTCTCGGTCGCGATGTTTGGGTCGCACAGTCAAGTTGGAGATGGGTACGGCGTTGTCCACCTATTCATCATTTTCTACTTTGGTAGTTGTTCGCAATGATAGCAACGCAATATCAATTATCAACACAATGGACGATCGCAAGCAACCCTCCAGCTGTATAACTGTCCCACCATATCCCTTCCAATCCAAATCGAATACATTAATACCAACTCTCTAAACATAAAAAAACCATACCTCTACCAGTATGCTGTTGAATCCACCACCCAGCGTGATTACACAAACTTAAAGGAAAAGAGGTATGAATAAAACAAAAACTTAAAAACTTGATACACCCCTCTACCTTTCGAACAAGCATAATAGCATGCCCTCTCTCTTGACTCGTACACCTCTCACAACGGCATGTTACCTTACACTCTACTATGCACCACTCATGCGTTGTCTCCCCTTGCACGAACTATACCCAGTGAATACAATACATCGTAAGGAACGGATCATCGTGGGAGGTTTCTGCTTTGTTGTTTGGGAGTAATGTGACATGTGCAGATAGTCGTTTGTTGGATCTATGGTGTTGGCAGTAGTTGGAGGATGGAATTGCTTTGGTATAAAGTGACAGATACAAGAAACGAGTGTATTGTTTATCTTCTACTAGAGTAGGGGGCAAGTGATGCATGCATAAATCTTAAAGATGAATAAAGATAAGGACAGGTAAAGATACAGGAAAATTGAGGCTGTGGGACTGTTAAGGACACAGGATGATTAAAGCAGAACATTAGGTTGCATTACAGATCTCCTGTGGAAATGTTGGATGCTGAGTAGGACGTGTGGTATTTGTATTTGTGTCAGGGCAAGAGGATGGTTGCGGTTTTGATATCTGGGGTGGTAGTATGAAGATATTGTTTTGGAAGCCTTAGGTATTATGCCTTAGGACGAATCCGACTTTTGCAGAGAGTTATGTTGGTGTGTTAGGAGATAATAGCTTCCACTGTACAGGCCTAGTATGTCATGACAGCATCTCCTTAAAAGTCGTGAATTGTATTTTGGATGGGAGATCTAAGATATATGTTGCATAGATTTGAATATAATAGATGATATACTGTAAACAAGTAACGCCAACAAATAGTCGATACCCAAGCACAATGTTGCAGGTTTATGATGTAATGTACATTTTCCCTATGCTGCCACAAGTACGAGTTCGACTGGTGGTCTTTTGGAGCGTAATGTTTTGGTCAAAGGTCTAGACCAACTGCAGATTGCATATGCTCTAGGATCTGGCGATGTACTCGTATGTAGTAGTGATCTATCCTCGTCCCATCTAGTCGAAAGTACCGTTCGTATTGTAAGATGTGTTTCTGAGTGACTGGGATACCGATCTCTGTCTCGACTAGATGCCTAAATCGCAAACGCCATGCTGTCTCAAATGGACTGCCGATTGGGGGAGTGGTACGAATGTAGTCTCAGGTCTTAGCGAAAATGTGGCTTCTGCAAGTTAATGTCCAGACCATTATCGTCATCATCATCGACCAATTGGTGCAAGTACTAGGATCAATGATTTCTTGCCGACCTGGAGCATGCGACAGGAACGTGCGTCTGGAGAATAGAACAGGTTATTCCCTGCACACGCCGCCTCCTTCGCACAGCGACAACAACAACTACAACGAGGACGAACTTTGTCAACATGCTGACAATTGAAGCATTGCTCCACAACGTCTCCTTGAAAAAAAAAATGAAAACTTCAAATTCTTCACATGTCGAATGTATCTCGTATTGCGCATAAAAGCCGTGCCAAGGGAAATCATCCGGCTGTTGATCCCCAGATCCACCGTACCTCAATTGAACAAGAGTCACCATTATGGCTGTATGATGCCGGGATCCCGTGCCGCGAAGAAAAGGCGGGGCCAGTATCATGCAATTAGAAAATCTCACCAATTAAATCAGGACTTCTGAGGTGTTCGTAGGGGAAAAAAACAAGCGTAGAGCGAAGATGGGAAGTTTCGTCATCGTGATTCTGGATCGATTGTTGCGATCAATGACATCTTCCCCGATGCGCCACATTGCGCTAATCGGCTGGCACGGGCTGGCCGCGAATACAAAGTACAATTGAGTGGGTACAGTGTGGCTAAAAGGTCTAATTAATTGAATGAGTGAACTTGTTGGTTTATTGGTCTGCTTTATACTCCATGGATAACTTGGGGTGGTGCTGGTTGTAGCTTGTAGCTTGTTGTTGTTATTGTCTATCTTGTCAGCAATCGCGCAAGATACATAACATCCCCAATCGAGATTTGATAGCTGCATAGTTGCATGTCATGTCGACGCCACTCTGTCGTGTCAGATAGCTATGGCATTGTCCGATGGGAATGGCAATCCTATGTGATTTTGGCTGAAATGTGATGAGAAGGCCATGACGCAGCCCTGGTCTTAAGTCCGTGCACAACATGATGCGAATAGGCGTGGACGTGGACGTGGGCATGAAGCATGGCATCCTGGCGGCTGATCAGCAGAAACGAGACGTCACATCAGGCAAGCGCTCGCCGCATCCCAAAACCTCCGTTCTGCAGGATGATTAGGACAAGGGGACACCTGTTTTGAGCCTGACCTAATCCAATTGAGTGACAATCTCGCTAGCAAAGGCAAGGAGAAGGACAAGGGACGGGTTGTGATCCAAGGGAAGCGGGGGCGGATATCAAGACGGGACAGGATGAGCGAGTATGTAATGTGTGTTCCAGGATCTTGGGTTTGGATGCGCTTTGTGGCTGTCACCAACCCTTCCCTTACTGGGACGTGGCTATTCATCGATGGATGCAGATCGTGGATCGTGGATCAATAGCTGCATCCTTTGCCGGTGAGATGTTGTGTACATACATGTGTACATACTCATGGTGCTGGTGGCATGTCAATTGCTTTAGTACGAGTAGTATTGTAACCCTCTTGGGCACAAGGAAGGTAGCTCGTAAGGATATGTGAAGACGTAACTTGAACAATACTGTATGTACTGAATCAGGTACAGTATCAAGTTCATTGTGAGTTGGCAAGTCGCGAGTACTATGCTTGTGCGAGTATGGTGAAGAATTGATGAAATGCGTGGAGGTGCTTGGCTTGAGCCTACTTCCCCTTTCCCTTTCCCTTCTTAGCATTAGGAGGAATTGTTGTCCGTCTCCTCCCCCCATCTTTGTACTCGTAGGTTGATGATGTGATGATGTGATGACGTCGCTGCCCGCTCTGCGATACGCGCCTGTACCACGGCAACGCCCACAGGCCCTGAGCAACCAAATAAAGTCTCTCCCTCTCCACCTTCTCTTTCGCACCTTCTTCTCTTAATACAATAAACAACAACACTCACATTCACATTCACACTCAACCTCATCTCAGACGCTGCAAACTCCTTCTCTTTCTCCAATTCCAATTCCAATTCCAATACCATTACCATCCACTAGCCCTAAGCTCCACACCCCACTGCGGCTTCATCCTTTGCCGCATTGCTACCTTGCGATTGTTTTCTTTCTCTAGTGATACCCAGATACCCTAATTGAGGAATCCCCTCTTCGCAAACAGTCATGTCTTCTTCTAAAGCTGTGAACGTCCCTACGGACGTCAAGCAAAAGGAGATTGATGTCAAGTAGGTTTTACTTCTACCTCAATTCATTGGCGGATTTTGCTAATAATCTTCTCAGCAACAAGCTCCAGCTTTATGGCATTTGGCAAGGTAAGCTTCCCTATGGTCACAGATTTATCTCGTAACACCATGATGTCGCGTGCGTTTATCCTCCTACGTCATGAGGAGCCGTTGTAGGGAAAAGAGTTTTGTTGGCCCAGTTCCCCAATTGCAATTGGTTAATCATGCTATGGGACTCTATAATCGCGCGGCATCAATGGTATTATTTGTCTGGGAAGTGGCTAACATTCTCTAGCCTTCGCAAACGGCAAGGTTCCCTCCAACCAACAAATCGACATTGCTCTCAACAGCGCCCTTGCTTCCAAGCCGTTGTCATCGCCATCCAAGAAACTTAGCGCAGAAGGCCAATCCCTCGTTACCGACCTTCGCAATGTCATTGAGCAGGCCAAGCTCCTACTCCTTACCAAGAACGATGGAAACCTGCTCCAGGACTTCATCTGGCAAACCGAGCAGATCACGGGCGCGGGTGCTCAAGTCCCGGGCGCACCAGTCGACAAGGATACCGCACGTCAACATGGCAACGAGGCCCTCGAGGGTCTTCGCACTTTGGGAACGCTCGTTATCAGCAACGGCCAATTCAGAAAGCTTCTCTCGGATGCCTCCATTCTCCTTCGTGATATTGCAGGTGACGCAGCTACCAACACGGCCAACAAGGTCAGGCCCAACGAGGAGCAGTTGAGCCAGATTGATCGTCCCGCCGAGGACAACACCTGGCACGAAGCCCCAGACCTATCCAAGGGAAACCTTCAGAACCAGCTCAAGCAGAGTATTCCCTTCGGCAAGGGAGACGCTAAGCAGGCCGCGGGCGACATCAACCAGGCTGCTCATCCCACTGGCTCTCGGGACCCTGCCGACACCGCTGACCTTCTAGCACGCGAGCAACAGCAGGGAACTCAGCAAGGTCTCAATGCTCAGGCTGCGGCTGTACAGGCTAAGGAGAGTATCTCTCAGAACATTCCCGAGGAGGACAAGGATCGCGCCCGCCGCCAGCGTGAGCGAGCTCAGAACTACTTCAAGGGAAAGGTTCCCCAGGAGCGCCGCGAACAAACCATTTGGCGCTTGAAGAAGATGATTGTCGAGATCCAGGGACACCAGGACTACCAGCGTGCCATCGAGACCCTTCTTCGTTTGGCTGAGCAGTACGCCGGCCATGGCAGGGACCTTAGCGTTCAAGGCAAGGGAACTGTTCAAGGTGCGCACAGCGACGATGCTTTGCAACTTGCAGAGGCTGACCTGAAGGTGCGTTGTTCTCTAGGTTTTCTTTCTGATAATAACAGTTCACTGACCACCATTAAGACTCTCTTGGAGCGTTTTGCCAACAGCACCTCATTCGATGACCTCATCGATTCCATTAATCAGATCTACAGGGATGCTGACCGTGATCCCGAACTGAAGAACTGGTTCAAGCGCCTCAATGTGTACATTCACAAGCTCTTGCAGCAACAGGGCTACATTCTTGAGGATGCTTCCAACGAGGAATGGAATGTCATCTATGATCAGGGTCGCGAGCTCCTCCGTCATCGCTACCGTGGACACACCGACCGCATTGCGGATGAGTTCAAGTTCCTTGGGCAGCAATTTGATGCCGACCCCCAGAACCAAGCTTTCGCCAACTCTGTCACCAAGCTCTTCAACGACCTCGTCCAGGATGAGAATGGCAAGCCTGTGTTCAAGCGTCATTTGGTCAAGGATCTTACCGAGGTCATCCTTCCTGGATTCTTCGAGAGCGTCCGATACGTTCCCATTCCCCGTATCGAGTACAGTGACCCCATGGTCGACGCTGTGGTCGAGAACCTTGTTATTGAGGGTGACAATCTTGCACCCAATGTCATGGAGTTTGGCTCTGATAACTTCTGGCGTTGGGGACGCAAGAAGATCTCCAACAAGAACAAGAACAAGGTCATGCTCTCCGTCTCCGGGGTTCAAATGGACCTTCGCGATGTCTCTTACTACGTGAAACGCAAGCAGGGCTTCCCTTCCATTACCGACAAGGGTGTCATGGACGTCTTCATGGGTGGCAGCGGATTCAGCTTCAAGGTTGAAATGGAGACTGCCGACAAGGACGACAAGATCCACTACTTCAAGATCAACAAGGTCACCTCTGACATCCAGAACTTGCAGATCAAATTGAAGAAGAGCAACCACAAGCTCCTTTTCAGCTTGTTCAAGCCACTTCTCCTCAAGGTCATGCGTCCCGTCATTCAGCGTGTCCTAGAGCAGCAGATCAAGAACAACGTCAACCAGCTTGACGCCATTCTCTACGATATCAAGACCGAGGCGGAGAAGGCCGAGGCTGAGGCCAAGCGCAATCCCGATCTAGAGAACCTCCAGAACATCTACCAGCGCTATGCTACTGCTGCCAACCAACGCGTCATGCAGGGCAAGCAGAAGAAGGACAAGCTCGAGCAGCGCGCCAAGAACACCAAGGTCAACGTGGCTGTCACGAAGGAGGACTCTATCTTCCAGAACATTTCTCTGCCAGGTGGTATCAGCACCAAGGCCACCGAGTACAAGCAGCTCGCTGCCAAGGGTGACAAGTGGGAGAGCCCCGTCTTCTCCATTGGATCTGCCAAAGAGTCTACTAGTCTCCCCAAGATTGCCACTGTTCAGCGCAAGCCCCACGGCCCAGCTGGCGGATATGGACGTCCTAACTTGGATCAACCTCTCCAGGCTGGACAAGGTGGTTTCACTAATGCCGGTGTCGCTGGTGTTGATAGTTATGGTCAGCCCGGTGCCGTTGGTTCTTCTGGTTATGGCCAGCCTGGTGTCGCCGGTTCTTCTGGCTACGGCCAACCCGGTGCTACTGGATCTGCTGGCTATGGTCAGCCTGGTCTTCCTACTGGAAACGCCGCTGCTCAACCTCAGACAGGCTTCGCCGGCCAAGTTGACAACGCCTTCAACAACAACACTGCCGCCCCCATTGCCGGTACCAATGCTAACAACCAATACAACACCACTCTTGGTGCCGAGAACCCTGTCTTCCAGGGCCGCGTCTAAGTCACTCGTTAGCTTCTTTTGGGGCTTTCCTGTGAAGAATTCGTAATGAACGATTGAGCATGGGTAATGACTTTCTTAGTTTCTTTGATTCTTGGATGATACCATGATTGCGCCGGGCGCATAGCATACGGGTAAAATGTCTTGTGATTTCGTTTATCGGAAAAGTGAATAGCCCGTAATGCGGAGGATATGGGGCAGGATAGGATGCCAATAGGGCATTGCATAGTAATAATAAAGTTCATGTCCATTCATACCATCTAACATTTCTGATCAATGTCTCTCTGTATCGTATAATGCTGATCCTGTGTTTTCTAGCCCAAGCCGACATCTCACTTCTGTGCAATAACAACCCATTGGCTTGCTTTCATCTGAACAACACCATCCACAACAGCCGTCGTCTTCATGGCCAACATCAGCTCTACCAAATAATCGACCGAAGCATCCCAATTTCCCTCGTCCTCCTCCTGCCACCTCCCAATTCCTCCTAGATAGGCCCAGGCTTTCTCCGCCCAGTCCCTAAACTCTCCTTCGGGGATCTGTGTCGACGTCTCACTCTCCTCCATCCGCATATTCTCCTCCTTGAACCCAGCCTCCAGCATGATCTTCTTCAGCTGCGACCCATCATTCCAATTGATGACCGGCGCAGGGAACGGCTTGCCGGGCCTAAACCTATCATGAATCGTCTTGATCGGAAAGAACCACGTGATAAGTTTCCAGCAATTCACCACCGCCGTACCCCCAGTCTTCAACGTCCTATAAATCTCCTTCGCACCATCAAGCCCCCCATCCGACATGAAGAAAATCCCAATATTCGTAACACTCAGATCAAAAAACTCATCCGCGAACCCCAGCTTCTCACCCGCTTGGTTCGACACCTCAACCGGCCACCCCTTCTCATCTACCTCTGCCTTCAGCACGTCCAGGAATATCTGGTCCGTGTCCGTGGCGTGGATCTTGAGCGTCGTCTCTGGCGACGCGTGCGAGTTGAGGAGGAGCTGGGTTACGGTTCCGGGTCCGCAGGCGTTGTCGTGGACGACGGAGCCGGAGGGGAGTGCTGGGAGGAGGGAAAGGTTGTGGGATGCGAGGCGCTTTGTCACGGCGCCGCCTGAGGCGTCGTAGGTGCGGACTTTGGAGGGGCCGGCGAGGAGGGCGGAGGCGCGGGTGGGGAGGTGTGGGGAGAGGGGGTCCATTGTTGGGTTGTTGTTGAAGATGGGATTGGGGTTGTTAGGTTGGGTTGATGGTGTGATGGGATGGGTTTGTTATGTGATTATAGTGATGTGAAAGGGTGAGATTGAGAAATTGGGAGTAGGTGTGATATGATGAGTATTTCTAAATCTACACGATGGTGTTGGGTTGTTTATATACACGCTCGATACATCATCCGTCTGCTCGCCTTGGTGTCTAGTGCTTATCCACTACTAAATCCTCCAACGCTTCCTGTTGATTCGAAATATCGCATTTCAAGCCTTCTGGGCGAAGCTTCGCACGAGAAAAGAGGCTGGGAGGACGAGGATGAGGCTGAAGCATTGTGGTAGTGGAGTTGAAAGATCAGGTCCGATATGGAGGTTCACGATGTCCGGGGGGAGGTATGGAGGTCGTGGGTCGGGCGAATCGGACGGGTCGGCGATGGGGGGTTGGAGCCGGGGGTCTTCTCCGCGTGCTGTGCTCGGGGCTTTGGTTGGGTCCTTCGAATGCAGGTACTTGGTGGGCACGGAGTAGAGTGTGTTTATAAAGCTTAAATGTCTCTTGTTTACCAAACGGTTGGATATTGTTTCCTATATGTGATCGCTCAACATCTCATGTTATATATCGTATGGTTTCTCTGTCAGAATACGCCAAACATATCTACAATGTCTCCTTCGACTAAGGAATATATATGGCAATGTCAGACATGTTAAGCTTGATCAATATCTCGCTTGCGTCCGTAAACTCCGATCTCTGACTATTCAAGAAGCAGTAATAATGGAATGCAGTTCCATTACAACAATATCTGAGGTTATATACAACTTGGACTTGTCCGCAGATTTTAGTGCGGACGCACCGTTCAATGATCGCCCGTTAGCCTAGGATGATAAGCTATCGGTGCATTTACGAGATAGTCGACCGAGCGTATCTATCTCAACGTACTCCATATGGGACATAGCAGTTGAGATTGATACACCTGCTCTAGCAGGACCAAATAGTTAATGTAGGGTTTCGATGTTAATAATAGACGACGACGACAACGAAGCGGTGTACATCCAGCACTCGCATCCATGCACTCGATTATGCACCAGCTCAACATTGGTTGCGGATATGCATGGAGGCGGCCATGGTCTGAGCACCCCAGTGCCACAAGTATGTCTGCCGAAACGGATCGAAATCTATGGTAATGCCGTTTCAAAGTCGCACAGAGAATTATTGGTATCTTGATCCTCGACTAATCATTGGATAAGTGAGTCATAATCAGAAGGGAGATGAGCGGCAAGGCTGCAGAGGTTGCCGCATGTTGTTTGCCTGCAATCTATTCCGTCATAGCGTCTTCAATGAGGCGGTACTGTGGTGGCACCCTAGTAGGCAGTAGTGATGGATGGAAAACCTGGTGCTCGTAATGTTTGCTATTCGCTGTGATAGCTCAGTTTCTCCGTCCCTTACTGAACTATTGATATCAGTTCCAACAGACTTGAGATGGTAGCTACTTGATATGCGATGAGGTCTGGCGAAAGTGTCGAATGCGGAGGCTGGACCGTAACTTGAACAGATGCGGGTCTTGCCAAAGTAGAAAGTATAGCGAACCAACGGTGAATCCAAGAGACACGTTGAAATCAACCAAACTGTAGATAGAGCACCAGACTGAAAAGATATATCTAGATACTGCTCGTACATAGAAGACGTGTGGCAACACAAGTGAGAGGCGGATTATGGCTTTGGAGTACGAGTAAGTGAGAGAGTGCCTTTCCACCATGGAAGGTTCGAGATAGCGTCACGTGTGCGGGTTTCTAAGAGCGCCCGCCAAGCGCCGCTAAAGTACTGCCTGGTCGGAGCTCCATAACATCACCGTCAGAGCAACGCAGCTACTTAAACACCACCTTGCCTCTCTCACCACTACCCCATCTCCCCATCCCCATAGTAATCTCTACGCATACGCCGATCAGTCTGAAATCGATTCCGAATTAATTCTCATCACTTCACAGAGACTGAACTGCACAATGTCGGCTGAACCTGAACACGCCGCGAAGAAGGTGGATCTCTCCAAGTAAGTTGCCTCCGCCTCACTCATCGCACTGGATCGACAAGTAGCTAACGAACTTTCTCAGAGATCCATCTGGCGCTGAGCACAAAGAGGTAAATAGGCCGAATACCGAAATTTCACAGTCCAAGTTTACTGACCCGCTACAGGATGAAGTTGCAACCGCCATCCTCAAGAAGAAGAAGAAGCCCAACTCTTTGATGTAAGCTTACACCGGGTCTTGCGGGGTTGAAAACAGCTAACAAGGGATTCCAGCGTCACTGATGCCACCAACGATGATAACTCGATCATTGCCCTGTCAAACAACACCATGGAGCTTCTCCAGCTCTTCCGTGGCGATACAGTCTTGGTCAAGGGCAAGAAGCGAAAGGACACCGTTCTTATCGTGCTCGCAGACGACGAACTCGATGATGGCTCAGCACGGATAAACCGAGTAGTCCGACACAACTTGAGGGTGAAGCACGGCGATGTGATCACCATTCACCCATGCCCAGACATCAAATATGTATGTTTCTCGCGTTATCATGGGAATGACTTTTGCTAACAATTGCCACCAGGCCAAGCGTATTGCCGTTCTCCCTATCGCAGACACAGTCGAGGGTATCACCGGATCATTATTCGACGTTTTCCTTGCACCATACTTCCGAGAAGCATACAGGCCTGTCCGACAAGGCGATACTTTCACAGCCCGCGGCGGCATGCGACAAGTGGAGTTCAAGGTTGTGGAGGTCGACCCGCCAGAGTTTGGCATTGTTGCTCAGGACACAGTCATTCACTGCGAGGGCGAGCCTATCCAGCGAGAAGATGAGGAGGGCAACCTCAACGAGGTCGGATATGACGACATTGGTGGCTGCAGGAAGCAGATGGCACAGATTCGTGAGCTCGTCGAGCTTCCTCTGCGACATCCTCAGCTCTTCAAGTCCATCGGTATCAAGCCACCGCGTGGTATTCTCATGTACGGTCCTCCAGGTACCGGTAAGACCTTGATGGCTCGTGCCGTTGCCAACGAGACTGGTGCCTTCTTCTTCCTCATTAACGGACCCGAAATCATGTCTAAGATGGCTGGAGAATCCGAGTCCAACCTCAGGAAGGCTTTCGAGGAGGCAGAGAAGAACTCCCCAGCCATTATCTTCATCGATGAAATCGACTCGATCGCCCCCAAGCGTGAGAAGACCAACGGCGAGGTTGAGCGACGTGTCGTCTCGCAGTTGCTTACTCTCATGGACGGCATGAAGGCTCGCTCCAATGTTGTCGTCATGGCCGCCACCAACCGTCCCAACTCCATCGACCCTGCCCTTCGTCGTTTCGGACGTTTCGACCGTGAAGTCGATATCGGTATCCCAGACCCCACCGGCCGTCTCGAGATTCTCCAGATCCACACCAAGAACATGAAGCTTGGAGACGATGTTGATCTACAGACGATCGCCGCCGAGACTCACGGTTACGTTGGTTCTGATTTGGCATCCCTCTGCTCCGAGGCTGCCATGCAGCAGATTCGTGAGAAGATGGATCTTATCGATCTGGACGAGGACACCATTGATGCCGAGGTTCTCGATTCTCTTGGTGTCACCATGGAGAACTTCCGCTTCGCCCTCGGAGTGTCCAACCCCTCTGCTCTCCGAGAGGTCGCCGTTGTCGAGGTCCCCAATGTCCGCTGGGAGGATATTGGTGGTCTCGAGGAGGTCAAGCGCGAGCTCATCGAGAGCGTCCAGTACCCCGTCGATCATCCCGACAAATTCCTCAAGTTCGGTCTTTCACCGTCTCGTGGTGTTCTGTTCTACGGTCCCCCTGGTACTGGTAAGACACTTTTGGCCAAGGCTGTTGCCAACGAGTGCGCTGCCAACTTCATCTCTGTCAAGGGTCCTGAACTGCTCAGCATGTGGTTCGGTGAGTCCGAGAGCAACATTCGCGACATCTTCGACAAGGCTCGTGCCGCAGCACCCTGTGTTGTCTTCCTCGACGAGTTGGACTCCATCGCCAAGTCCCGTGGTGGATCTGTCGGCGACGCTGGCGGCGCGTCCGACCGTGTGGTCAACCAGCTTCTCACTGAGATGGACGGCATGACCTCCAAGAAGAACGTCTTCGTCATCGGCGCAACCAACCGTCCCGAGCAGCTTGACAACGCTCTCTGCCGTCCTGGACGTCTCGACACCCTCGTCTACGTTCCCTTGCCCGATCAGCCTTCCCGTGCTGGTATTCTCAAGGCACAGCTCCGCAAGACTCCTGTCGCTCCTGATGTCGACATCGAATACATTGCTGCCAACACCCACGGTTTCTCTGGTGCCGATCTTGGCTTCGTCACCCAGCGTGCCGTCAAGCTTGCCATCAAGCAATCGATCTCTCTTGAGATTGAGCGCCAGAAGGCTCGCGAAGAAAAGGGCGAAAAGAGCGAGGATACCGAGATGGAGGACGATGTCGAGCTTGTTCCAGAGCTGACCAAGGCTCATTTCGAGGAGGCCATGCGCTCCGCTCGTCGTTCCGTCACTGATGTCGAGATCCGCCGATACGAGGCTTTCGCTCAAAGCATGAAGAACAGTGGAGGATCAAGCTTCTTCCGCTTCCCCGAGGAAGGTGAAGCCCAGGCCGACCAGAGCAACTTCGGCACTGCTGGCGAGGACGAAGATCTTTACAACTAGAGTTTTGGGATCCATCGGAGAAGTTGACCTTAATGATACAGGTTCATGAGCTAGCCTTTCTCATATGATGCTACGGCGGATACGTGAAAGACATGGGGGGCACAGTTTTTATGGAATTGGTGCATTACATGCTTGCACACATGGGCGATGACGAATGTATTATGGGACTTTCTAAATCCCCCCTTTCAAAATTAGAATTGAGGGCCCGGAAACCCGTGGACTTTTTTCTTTTGCAGTCCATAGTACGAAACATGAAGATTTAAACGAAACTTCCCGGTGACCAGTACTCCGTAGAGTGACATGCCCTTGCATTTTGCTGACCCTTCCTTGCACTTTTAAACGTATGATCGCCATTATTGTCCAGATTGATCTTGTTTAGTTTTTCCATGTTTCTCACTCATAATGAAACGCGTCAAGTCCACAATCACGACCAACGATTACCTACTTCGTCTCAAATAAGAAACCATGACAAATTGAATTTAATCGTTTCTACACAAAGATGTACATTCCCTGTGCCGCCCTTCACTCCTCACCAACTCCATCAGTTCATCTTCCTTTACGTTCATACCCATCCCATCCACAAACATCCCATACAAAACTTTTCCTTCCCTCCCCTTCCACTCACAGCCCTTCGTCTAACTACTTCATTGTCCAAAAGCAAAAGTGTTGATTGTGAGCGGTAATGTAAAAAGTATTCCCCGTTCTCGCGCGAGAAGGAAGGACGGTGGCGTGTGTGAGGCGAGGTTGGTTGGTTGGTCAGACGAGGGGTTTTTGGTTTCGTTTTGCTCGTTCTCTGTCCGCCTTGTTCTGCTCTGTTTGGTTTTTGCTTGGGTTGGACTGGATTGGACTGGATTGTGGCGAGGGTAGGGGAAGTTGTTGGGTGCTGATTGTGGGGTTTGGTGGTTTAGAAGGGTTTGGTCACGGTAGTGTGGTCTATGGTTTTGGAGATTCAAATTTAAATTTGCATTTCTTCTTTCTGGTTTTTTTATTGTAGCTATGTATGTATGCAGAGATTGAGTTCTTCATCCAACGTTTTATTTCCCTGGTAACCATGTCATGCGCTTCAAAAAGGAACCCTTGGAGAGCCTTGCAAGCCTGAGTGCGTGGATTTGTGTGGTTGTTTCTGTGGCGTAGAGAAGGTCAAGAGCTATTCCTAGAAAACGCAAGAACATCTGTATGTTGTTCAAATATGGTTTCGTGGTGCCGAGCGCAAGGCTGTTTTGACGATGTAGTGTTTGAGCTTACGATGTACTGATGTTGGTGACTGTGCCGTGTTGCGAATGAACTGGGCTGTGCTCTGGTGCTTCTATCGTTCGATCCGCGCATTGGAGATGAGCGATAGATCGCTCTATCGGAATTTCTTTATACTTCAACGAGATCAAGTAGGCGGCGGTAGGTCGTTCGATTCGGGATGCGTCGAAGGATATCAGTGTGAATACTCGTACAGCACGCGCTTGATGTGCGGTTGCCTTTCAACTTCCGTGCATGACTGTCTTGCTGCGCCTGTCGTCCCTCGTAGACCGAAACCTTCATGCTCTTTGAGTTTTTTTTTTGAGATTGCCTTTGTTCATGGTTCACTTCTCGTCGAGAGAACGGACCTCGCAGACACGCTGCAACTCTTGCCTCACGACCTTTGAGCCATCCTTCAAGACCTTATCTGGTATTTTCAAATCGACCTCCTCGGTATCAGCGTGTCCATTAACACCATTGACGCCATTGGTAGTCCCATTGGCATCCGCATCATTGCCCCTGAGCTTCTCCATGACCTTGCTCATCAACTCATCGACGCTGGTCACCTCGCCGTCGCGCAGCTGCTGGACCATATATCCCCTAAGCTTGTCGAGCCACCCGGATTGCTGCAGCTCCTGATTCAGGGTGGATTCGATGTTGCGGATGCCGGTGCCGCAGAGGAGGGCGGAATAGATGTCGTTGCGCAGCTCGGGGGTGAGTTCCTGTTGGGCTTGCGCCGAGTTGAGCGTCACTCTTCCGTTCGACATGGTGTGATGTGGTCGCGGTTCGTGTGTATGTGGATAAGGTAGGTAGGTAGGTATGTTCGCGTTATGCGCGTGCTCTTGTCGTTCTGGGGTCAAGGCACGGGAGGAATGACGATCGGCGAGCGGAAGAGGTGCGGATTGATGTGTAGATGAATTGAGTTGGTGAGGTGGTATATTGGATTGTATGGGCGAACGGGTATATCGGGCAGAGACTCTTTCGAAGCTACGTTGGCAGGGATGCTCTTTGGTATGTATGCACAATTGTCTACAGGCCGATGCGCGCGGTGAGCTTTGTGCGAGTTGTGTATATCTGGCTAGAGTTGTGAAGAGTGACGTCGGAACGAGGAAAGGTTTAATGACCGATAGAAGCCGATTCCTGGATTCTTTAGATATGCAATTACTTGTTCGGCTTGTGCTTGTGCTTGTGCTTGGAGCGGCTGCTTGTCTATGGTAAGTGTTAAGGGAAGGGTAGTTCTCTATAGGTGAGGTTCTGAGGTTGTGCGGCGTGGGGGCTCCGTGCGTCCCTCTCGGACATCCTCGTGATGATTGAAGAATCAAGAACAATGAACATGGTCACCTCGTGCGCGTGAGATATGTAATTAATGAAAATACTGTTCGGAGTAATTTGCTTACACAGAAAGAGTCACACGATAAATTATATTACTCTCCATTCACCAATGGACTGCTCGGTAGCACCGTTCTGCTGCAAGTTCTCCTTATGCCATGCTGATTCTTCCAAGATTGATCAATCCGGCAGAATGGATAGCTTCCCATGCGCCAAGGATGAAATCGATGCCAATTATCGGAAGAAAGAATATTGGAAAGAAAACTATTGGAGTAGAGTGGAGATGCGCGAGGGTGCTTTGGGAGATCTGACCGGTCAGTAGCGTACCTAGGGCTGGGCCTACTGTGCCTACGCTATTTGTGTTGATGGATTGAGACCAGTTTTTGCCAGGCAAACGTCTGTTGGAACACACAACAATACTGGGATGAACGGTATATTGTGGAGGGGGTCGAGATGGGATCTGCACTGCACAGTGGACCGGGGCGCCTCTACGGAGTTGTGCTCTGTGTTCCAAAACGACCAAAGGATGACAGACTCCTTGGAAGGGAAGAATGCTGACCGAGGAATCAGATCGGCTATCCTCGCAGTAGTTCGTCGTTACACGGTGAACAGTTAATAGTCACATTCGTACAAGTAGGGCATTAGTTTTACAAGTAGGCTCTCTTTCGGATTTCTAGAGCGGCTAGTTGTTTCGCTAGGTACTGAGTTTAACGCCTGATCGAAGTGCCAGCCGCCGGAGCGATGCCTGTATTGGTAGTTCGATGCTCCAAGAATAGGACTACGAAAAACTCAAGATCATTGGTGGTGGTGGTGGTCGTACTGGTCGTACTGGAGTCTGGAAGACGGCATTCTATGGACCTGATGTGTATGTGAGTGCGCAAGTTTGTATGTAGTTGGTGGATGGGTCCGGTCAATTCGCTCAGTTCCCACTCCTGTAATGTCGATCCCAGCGTCTACAATAAGCAGAGTTAGCCAATGTAATACTCCGCACTGTATGTAGGTAGCTATGGTACAATACGAGCGGTCAGTTCAGTCTGCAGGATGCACGTCTGCAGGAGGAATGATATTCGGGGCATTCAATCAAGATCCGAGGCTGCTGGCCACCTGATTAGTTGTCCATCATAATAATGGTCGATATTAATGTCGATACCAAGAGGAGAGTGCAACGAATGACGAGTAATGGACAGACAGCAGGGGCGCACTGTAACTGTGAGGACGAATGGCGAAAGACATTACCATCATACATTGATCGCAATGGAACGTGTGCGCTTTGATTGATTGCGAACTTCCTGATAATGCAACCTCAAGTCTTCATCTGTTTCCGCTCCTACATTTCTTGTCCCCTTCTTCAGCCCCTGCGTCGCGCAGTCCCCTTTCTAGGGTTGTTTGGAGACGATAGGAGTCGAGTCGTGGACGAATGTTGTGTGGTTGACATTGATTCATAGAGCCTGTCGACAGAACACACAATTTATTAGAGCTAGCTAATCCTGAGTCAAATCCAAGTTTAAGACCAAGTGTGTATAGTTACGGAGTAAGTCCACGTTTAAAGGCGTCAAAGTGAGGCCACAGCGAGCCATCCATCTATTGTTGGGCTGCGGGAGTGCCCACATCCGGAGCCGGGGACATACATACACAAGTAGATACTATGCCACACTTGCAAAGACTTGATGCTTTGTCTTGATGTGCTACATATATTTCTGTAATCTCTGTAATACTCTTCATCTTCAAGGGGTTTTGCTGTGTCTGGCAGAAGTCTCTTCTAATTACTTGTGGTCTCCCTTGACATAGCCTTGGTAGAGAAAAAGCCACAGAGCCTCCAATAGCCGCGTCACTGCGGATACTCCGTACATAGAGTATTATTGTATTGTTTTCGTCGATATCTCTCTGTGCGAGTATGTACGTATGTAAATACGTATGTTGGTCTACGTACATTACACAGTATATCTGCACGTACGGACGGTGCACATTCGAGAAGGAGTGAGTAATTCTATACGCTGTTAGTTACTTGTAAGACAGATGGACTCCAGCCAACGGACACTTCATACATATTACGAATACATACTGTACAAACTCCGACTTTGCCCTGAGGATGCCCATCCATTCATGATCCATCACCACCATCCTCACATCTCAGTACCTAACTAATTACCTACTTAGGTAGCTAACTAACCTACCCTACCACTACCACTACCACTACCACGACCCAACGATCAACGGCCACTCACATCGCACAAAGACATTCACTATCATCTGCAGGGCTGCGCGTACTCTTCTTCTATTCCGTACCTACAGTCTTCAACTACACTCCCTATCTACTCTTCCATACTCCTTCATCTGTTCCCGTATCCTCCATCCTCCATCCTCTTTTCTTTTCTTTCCTCTCATCCATCGACCGACTAGATACATCCGAATCATCACAGTCTACCACTCATTCGCTCAACTGTGCTGTGCCATCTCGTTCCATCCCATTATCCTATTTCGATGGCCTGTAGCTAGGCATACACGCCTCGACTCCTCCTTGACTTGCCTCGCCTCGCCTCACCACCGCATATCCTACCCAACTGCCTACAACCCACCCACCCTACTCGGTTCCCCAATCTATCTAACCTCCGAGTGTGTTCGGAAGAAAGAGAGAGAGCGTATGTGTGTGTGCCTGGTGTTTCCCCACTTCGCAACTTGATACTCGATACAAAGCGCCCGACACCTCCAGACCCAAGCGTTGACCGGATCCATACCCGCGAAACGAGCCTGTTCAATCTCGCTTCGTCTCAGCAGGGTCCTGGATTCACAAGTCACAACGCCCACGCCTAGGTCCCAATAGGTAGGAGTGTGGTAATTAGGTATTAGAGGCTCACGCCTGTACAGTATACTCTGTACAGTATACAGTACTTGTACAATACGCCTAAGCCTACGCTCATACCAATACCCATACCAATACCATACCCACCGCAACGCACCGCACCGCAGCGCTGCCGGATGCCAGGGCCACGTCCGACCCGCTGCGCCTGGCACCACCATTACCCATCCTCCCAAGTTCCCACCACCCACCGTCGAGTGTGTCGACACAGGTACCCTACCGTTCCTACCGTTGCTGTACCTGGAACACATCTGTCGACCGACCCTCTACCTACTGTGTACTGAGTCTCACTGACTGATAACCTCTAATACACCTCCCCTCCTCCCCCAGAGCTGTCCTTGACGCCTTGGCGCCCTCCGAACCTCACTCTGCCCACATCCACACGACCAACACGCGCCGACCGGCGACGTCACCTGCCACCTTCTCTCTTCTTCTCTTCCTCCTTATCCTCTGCCTCCGCTCTTCCTCCTCCACGATATGGCAACTTACCGCACACCTCGAGACTACAGCGAGGACTACGAAGGCGACGACGAGCACGAGCGCGACCTCATGAGCCCAACCCTACCCTCTGAGGTCGGCTACGACGGCGAAACTACAGACGACGAGGTTGCAAGCGCCGAGCATACTCCCACTACGTTCACACATTCGAGAGATGGCAGGGGCAGCCCTCACGATTTGATCACGGAATGGGATGAGAGGGATACGGCGGACTTCATCGCAGAACTAGGCTTGGAGAAGCATGCACAGCCTTTCATAGGTACGAGTGGTTTGGATTCTGGCATCTATCGCCTAGCGCTAATAAGTCGTTGCAGAGCATGGCATAACAGGCGACGTCCTCATCGAGCTGCAGCATGCAGAACTCAAGGAACTGGGCATCAGCAGTGTAGGGCACCGACTCACCGTCCTGAAAGCCGTCTATGAGATAAAGGTTAAGCAAAACCTTCCCATAGAACCTGATCACTATGTACCATTGTGTAAGTGCCCAAAGAAACTTGGCCTCCCCGCCGCCTAAGTCTCGCAAGCTGACCCCTTGCCTTAGCCGCCGACGCAACAGCGCAAGAAGCACCACCCTCCCAAGATGACTTCGCCAAAGTGATCAAGGTCGTCCAAGCTCGCGACGAGCGGATACAGGTGACCGAGTCCGAGCTCAGGCACCTCAAGGATGACCTCACCCGCGTCATGGAAGATAACAGGCGTCTACGGGAAGAACTGCTATCTGTGGTACGGATGGTGAAAGAAAGCCACCAGCCTCTGCCGACACCACACGAGCATGTTACTTCGCCGCCGGTGGAGCAAGCGCGGACAGGAAGTAGCTTGTCTCGTAAGTTTTCCACTAAGAAGCTTTTCCTTGGATCAGCGCCCAAGAACCCTTCTCCCACGATCCATGAGGGTCGGACGCTGGTCGATAACACTTCTCTCGATCCTTCAGCAGCCGCTCTGGCAGCGTCCTCACACCTCACAGCTTCGATGAGCGGTGGCCCTCAGCTGTCGCCCTCGCAACCCCCGCAACCATCTCCAACGTCCCCCGCGTACGCTCAGAACCAAAGCCGGCAATACAACCCGCGCAACGGCCATGACTACGAAACTAACACCTGGGCTACCGACAACACGGCTGCCTCGGAACGATCCCGCGACCAACGCAACACACCCGCTCCTCTGTCTTCTCGTCAACCTCTACGAAACACCGCACAATCAGCTTCGACGCCTGATGATCCGCCATTATCAGGCGGCTCGACTCTGAATTCTTCCAGCCTCCAAAACCCGCCACTGTCTGCAAACTCCAATCAACAAAGCACGCCGAATCCCCAGGTCGAGATATTCAAGTCTTTCCGTGTATCGATCGACGATCCCTGCCACAAGGTCCTTCCTGTCGCACTCAAGAAATACAACATTACAGCAGATTGGCGACAATACGCCCTTTACATTGTCCATGGTGATCAAGAGCGCTGTCTAGGTCTGAATGAACGACCCCTCATACTTTTCAAACAATTGGACAAAGAAGGCCGAAAGCCTATGTTCATGCTCCGGAAACACGCCGCCCCAGCAGAAGGACACGTCAGTACCGTTGGTGGCAACGACATCAGAAGTGTAGCACCGAGCCCAGGCGGATTTGGCTGGGACAGCCAGAGCAGAGGAGTCCAATTACCTGGTGGTGTACTTTGAGCGTAGTCACAGCGACAACGATCGCTGAACGGAAGGACGCCCGGATTGTAGAGCAATCCATACCGACCTTCCTGCTTCGGACAACGCCTTTTAAATTTCATGTGGCTATTTGCATGCAAATATACGCTGGTTCCAGGATCCTGTGGTTCCAGATCCGACTTCACATGTGAGAAGTACATGGAAGACTGAGATCGACTTACGAACCGCGGAATTGACGGATAAAAATCTTGAATCGTATTCCAAGCACGACTGAACATAGCGATCGACTGGTCAGAGCACAACAGACCTGCCTCTGATCCATAGTTCAACAACCTTTTCACGCGAATGTGCGGCATTTATCCGGTGTTGGTGGTTCAAAACAGGGAATCACATCATGTTCATGTTTTTTATGTCCGACCTTTTTTTTTCGTTATACTCATTACCATTCAAACGACCGACCACCACGATCAGCGGCCTTTTTCATTTCTTACTTTAAATCTTCTTTCGGCCATAGTCAGCCTTTTCTTATTGTTGTTGGATTGTTCTAAAATGGAAAGAGGAGGTTTCGTTCTAGCCTGGCTTGCAGCGTTTCTACTGAAGATTACTGGTGCACGCATTTTGTGAAAGGGGAAATTCGAACAGATTACAAGGGATTGCCAGAACCGTATAGCGGTTCCGCCAATGTTGTTGTCCATACTACTTCTGTATGAAAGGGAGAACCGCGAAAGAGGAACGCTACGGATCCGGAACCTTTTCTGTTCAAGGAGATATGTACGGCTGGCAAGAGGAGCAAAACGCATGTTGTTTTGTTGTATTCTCTCTCAACTTCTCTCGAACCATTCAAGAAAGCTAGCTTAGAGACATTTAGGATTAGGGGAAGAAACGGAAAGACAAACTATGAATTATTATTGTACTATCATGACCCAAATGGCCGCGGAGATCACATTGCAAAGACCAACCCGAATTTAATGCCAACGCAAAATAACTTACGACGCAAGCAAAAACCATCTATACGGGAAACCAACAACACGCATAACAATTAGCTCACCAATACGTCTCATGGACCCAACCACAGAATGTATCCCTAATTCAGCATTCGAAAACCACGAGATCGAACATTCCACTTACTAACAACTTTACCCGACAGCACCCAGAACCCCTCATTATTCAGCCTGTTCTACGAATGAAGCATGGTACGAGTCGAGTCGTGGAAGGAATGGGTATTCTGACACAGCTACAGTCGCAGTCACATCGAAATAACTGGGCAATCGAACAATCGAACGAACGGTTCGAAGCAGTGGTCGGGTGACCGAAGAGGATACTCGAAACGACTTTGTTATTTTGGAAGCTTGGAGGGAGAAGATGTAGAATGGTTGTTGCTATACTTTTATGGGTTGAATATATTGTTTTTCAGATATTTCTTCCTACGTGGTCGATACGAATCAGGTCCTATTGTTGCCATATATGCTTGCTACCTCGTGAACCCAAAAACGGTATCAAGTCTTAACCCACAACTCGATTTCCCAACATAAACGCATGAAAAAAAGCCCAGATACCCACCACCATCGACGTCTCTCCCCTCAAAGCTCGCACGTTCATCCGCGACAACCAATCGTCAAAAATAGAATCAAGCTTTTCCCTCCCCCCACTCTCCCCTTCCCCTCTACATCCATCCCCACCACTTCCTAACACAACCCCCGTTCGTCTCCTCATTCATGGACGAATGCAGGTGAACAGTAGTGCGGCGCACCGTTTTGGGACATTTGAGGACTACAGATCTGGTAAGGGGGGAGTTTCCATTTTTGGGAAAGAGGGGGTTGAGGGGGTTCGTTTGGGATGGGTTGTGAAACGTTGGTGTGTGTGGTTCTGGTGTAGCTTGGGGTGGTTCAGCCGGTTTGGGGTTCTTGTCTGGTTTTCATGTGTGTGTGTGTGTGTGTGTGTGTGTGTGTGTGTGTGTGTGTGTTTTAGGGGGTTGAGGTTTTTGTGGTATGGGTGAGGTTATTTGTGGGGTTTGGGGTTTGGTTGGGTGTTTTGTGGTGGTGATGGTGATGGTGATGGTGATGATGGTCATGGGTTCGTGGTGTCTATTTTTGGACTATGGAAGTTTATTCTCTGGAATGGCGGGTTTTGATGCATGTAAACTCATTGACCATTATTAAGGGATATTTCGAAGAGTATTGCTTTCCGTCGCTGTTTTTAGGTAGTTTGGCTGGAGTCTTCGTCTTTGTCTTTGGAAGCATATGGGGCTATGTATGTACGCCATCTTGGCTGCTGTGATCGTGGAACTTTTGGTATGGGGTTAAGTTAATCTAGAGATCCATTGTGGGAAATAATTATATCATCAATCGGCTCAAATGTATGTTTGGCAATGTGCAATGGCAATTATTGCATTGGCTTTTGAGGACGGGACAATGTTAACGCCTTCCTATCAACGGAACATTGTCAACCTGGTACAAGTTGCAATAGTCACCACAGAACAGGTCGGGCAAGTGTGGTGTGCGTAGAGCCTCGGCAAACTTCCATTAGCTTGACCATAGGTGATGCTGTCGAACCATATGCTACGATAGTTCTTGAGGTTGCCATTCATTGTATCTTGAAGATATCTATGATTATAATCATGGTTTGCGATGCACTTGGTGCTCGTGATACAAGATCAATCATAATGCTCTCAGACTAGCAGAACGGGTTGAACATTAGGAAAAATCACAAATACACATCGTCCTGAAATGTAGCTTACGATCCATACCATCGAAGACCTTGACAATAAGAGATGCAAGGTACGAGGTACAAGTACAGAACTTGCGGGGTAGATGAATATGACAACATCGAATCCCTGCATCGCACAGCCCCGGATTTGGGTGTTGATCGGGTAAGGCTTGGGCTCAAATCGACAAGACATCTTAATCTAATCGGGCCGCGATCTCGACAATGCCCGGCGGTGAGATTCTATAATTGCTGAGAGTAGATTCTACACCGAGCGAATGGCAGAATTTGAGAGCGAGCTTACCCTTTTGAAGGAATCTCAGCGAGACTGTCCAAGGTGGTTATGCCTCTAAGATGTAGCAGGTGGTGGATACATGTATGCGTTCAAACCGATCAAGTTAGATATATCCGCTCCGAAGACGAGGAGAGATGAGTTGTATATCATTTGGCGCGGCAATGTGAACAGAATGAGAATGATTGCCATGATCAAGGGCGGACGCTATTTAGATATCAAAGTATTTCTAGGCCTCAATGTCCATATTCTAACCATTGGTCACCATCGCGAATTACACCTCTCATTTTTATCGTTTGTCCAAGCCGTATAGATACAGTCTACAAAATGCAATTGACTACTATCACACTTACGGCTTTTCTTGCCGTGGCAGCTCTTGCAACTCCTCTCGTTGAGAAGCGTGCAGTCACTTGCCTCAAGGTGGGCTCCACAGCAACAGCAACATGGACGAATTCTGCCGGAAAAACATGTCGTTGGACCGGCACGGTGGGAAGTAATTTTGGTACCAACAGCGTCAATGGCGGAGAGTACGTTCAACATCTTATTTCCCTTTCATGATCAATGATCTGACCGTGTCTACAGCTACAGTTGTAACGGCCGCTGCGGTGCCGGATGCTCAGGATCGGCGGTGGGTAATGCGTATACGCAGGACTGCTTCTCGCATGATATCTGCTCGTGGTTCAATAATGCCAGTGGCGGAGCGAGGTAAGGCTTGAAAAGTGGCTGAAGATGGCACTGCTGACGTGAAGGTAGTGATGCAAATTGTGGCGCCGCATACAACGCTGCTGTTGATGATACACTGCTTGGAAGTGTGAATGGGTGTGGGCAGACGAATCCGAGCAATGCGGCAGCAAGGCCTGGGAACAGTCCAGTGTGCTCTTAAATGGGTCCAGGCCACGGTTTGTTAGCTGACTCGGGGGCCAACGACATCGTATGACAATACTCCATGGGTGTCTAAGGATGGTTGTATAACTGCAGGTCCACATTATACTACAATTGGCCTGGCCAGTCGATGGAGGTACTCCAAGCGAAGTACATAATGTACATATATAGTTACATGACTCTGTTATTTATATCATGTTCGAGCCCTTTGAAATTCTTGTTTCGAGTGAATTCATTTCTTTTCGTTTTCAGATGGCTTCGACTTCTCCAACTCCTTCTGTTGCTTTCTGAGCTCTTCGATCTTATCATCAAGTAATGCGATCTCCGCCTCGACACTGAGAACCTTCTCATTCATCATCTCCAGATATTCTTCGTCACTCAACACCTTCATCGGGCTCCATTTGCTCTTCGCTGCCCTTTGTAACCAAGTTCCTTTCTCCTTGGCTCCCTCTTCCGTGACATCATCTTTCTGAACCTGCTCGGTATTTTTTTGATCCAGAAAGTCATATGCATGTTGGCCCCCGAAGCCGAATAAAGTAAACATGATGGTTCCCGGAATGATGTTTCGAGGTCCCCGGAAGAGCGCTCCTAGGACAGCACCTGTGACTCCGCCAGAGATGGTACTGGCACGGAGTCTATCTGAGTGGGAAGGAGAGAGATCGGTCCGTGGTAAAATCGGTGCACCTCGAGTGGAATTCCACCAATTCTGAAGGCCGACATGGTTGAGCACCGAGGTCCTGACGGCCCAGAAGGTGGTTCCTAGGGCAAACCATTGGATGCCAGAGACAAGGGAGAAAAGGATAGGAGTTGATGTACGTAGAGTACCAGTGAAGGCACCTATCACAAAACCAGGAATTGCTGGGTCCGTTAGTATAGAAGATACTGGTTAATCGAAAGTAATATAGGAGCGGGAATAGACATGAGTACAGAAGATTCAATGGACTGGATCAGTCAACGGAAAAACTCATGCTTGAGTATCAATAGTCAAGCAACAAGTATTTCCGTCAAGTTAAAGACAGCCGAGAGACGTAAATCATCCTCGGGGGCTCATGGTTATGGTAGCCATCCCAAATAGGAGATGTGCGTGAATAGCCGCATCCACGTGATATGTCTTGGCGTACAATGAAAATTCGTTCACCAGGATTGTTAAGTCCGCCGGTGTAGAATGTATGATACGAGCAGCCAGAGCAATGGAAAATCTGAGAAGGACGAGGGACGGAAATATGAACATAGTGGAAACAGGCTGAAACAAAGGGGTCACTTACAGGCTGCTCCTCCGATCTGGACAGCTTGCTGGGCGACATGGCTGGGATATGTGACCTGATTACGGTCCAATCTTCCCACAGTTGTCATCGCATTTAAGGGTTGGTGACGGGATACTGCCACAATATAATGTAGCGGGATAGTATCGTGGAATTGATAAATTGATGTACTCCAAGTGCTCTCAAACTGCGCCCTACAAATCTTCGAACGGTAAGCGGAGATATTCTGCTTAGTCATTCATGGCGGGCCACTACTCGTTAACGAACTTCACCTGGGCACGGCCACTTTTTCTCTCCACGGCAGGAGGTCAACGTTTGACCACACCACATACCCAACGCTACACGAGCACTTACACAAGGTTAAATTTGTGGGAGCATATCTAGCTCTCAGTATATCCTCAGGCAGCGCGCAGTTCTCTACCGCGCGTTGACTGCGTCTAGCAATCATGGGTATGCACTCCCTTCGTGCGGAGGCCGCACACGCCAGCAGCCCCGCGGCGACTCTGGGCAGTTCACGATGGCGCGCACTCCTAACACCTTGAACTATATGGCTAATTATGAAATCTCGTAGCTCCCGCCAAGAAGAACCAGAAGATGTCCCTGGGGGACTTTCTGGGTGATCAATGTATGCGCCAAATGCATTCCCCACCAACTCGACGGAATTCCACTGACAACGTTGTAGCGCTCGGATCATGGGCTGACGAGATGGAGGACATGCCCGTTGGTGGTGAGTCTCCCCCGTACAAAACGAATGTCGATCGTAGATACTAATTGTTGTAGGTGGCGGAGGTAAATATTCCCTGAAGGCGTTCGGCACGCTCGTGAAAATCGGTCGACCGTGATATACTGACCTGGCATAGGTGGAGCCAGCTTCGGAGGCGAGAGGCGTACATTCAACTCCTCCGGCGGCGGATTTGGTTCTGACCGTGGATTTGGTGGTCAGTCTACTCCTGAACCCGAATTATGATTATGTCGGAATATTTTATACTAACTTTCTGTAGGTGAACGCAACGATCGCGGATATGCCGTCCGTGAACAGCTTCCCCTCCCCTCGAAGCCCCCATATACCGCTCATTTGGGAAACTTGTCTTTCGACGCCACTGAAGGTGACATCAACGACTTCTTTGCCGACTGCGCAGTCACCAACGTTCGCATTGTTGAGGACAAGCTCGAGCGAAAGCCAAAGGGATTTGGCTATGTTGAGTTCGGAACTCTTGATGGCCTGAAAAAGGCACTCGACCTGTCTGGCACACAATTCCAGGGTAGAAACATCCGAGTTAGTGTTGCCGAGCCTCGTAAGTATTAGCCAACGCAATGAGGATTGATTTGACTAACACCATATCCAGCTAAGGACCGCGCAGAGAGCAAGGACATGTCTGACTGGACCCGAAAGGGACCCCTTCCTGACCTACCAGGCCGCCGCACATCTGATCGAGGTGGATTCCGAAACTTCGATGCTCCTTCGGAGGCTGGCAGTGAGCGAGGCGAGCGCAGGCGACCTCCTCCGTTTGAAGGTGATGGCAAGTCCCGTGACTTTGGCAACTGGGAAAGAAAGGGACCCCTCTCACCCGCTGCACCAACTGGGCCTCCAAGGGAGGAGGGAAGGGCCCGAACCAATGATGGTCCCAGACCAGAGCGACGACAGTCTCCCGCCTGGGGTGAGGCCCGAGAGGGCTCCGGGTCGCGCCCCCCGCGCCGCGAATTCCAGGAGAAGCCCGCCTTTGAGCGACAGCCCACAGCCCCAGAGCTTGATAACCAATGGCGTTCCAAGATGCGTCCCGATGCTCCTGCGAAGTCCCCCACTGCCACTCCCGACGCTAGCACACCCTCTTCGCCTGCTCCTCAGGCTGCCGCACCAGCTACCCGCCCAAGGCTGAATCTGCAGAAGCGGACTGTTTCTGAGGTCGAACCTGCTCCGGTCTCTGCCTCCATTGACTCCAAGTCTAACCCCTTCGGTGCTGCTCGTCCCATTGATACCGCCACTCGCGAGAGAGAGATTGAGGAGAAGAGGCAGCTTGCGATCCGCCAGAAGAAAGAGGCAGATGACAAGGCTCGAGAAGAGAAGAAGGCAAAGGATGCCGCTGAGAAGGCTGCCGCTAAAGAGTCTGGTGAATCTACCGAGAAGTCCAACGAAAATGGAGAGGAGAAAACTGCTCGTGGTGTCGAGATTCTCCAGCGTGTAGGAGAGGATAACGAGGCACCAGAGGGTGGCAATGCAGTGGATCCCTCCGCAAACGGGAACATTGTTCAGGACAAGGCTGTCAAGCCCAAGGAGGTCGTTCGCGACCCACCCAAGAGCGAAGGATCCTGGAGACGCAAGTCCAGCACTCCAGCTGCCCCTGCAGGCTCTACCACCCAGAATCTCGAAGATGACGGCTGGAGCACTGTCCCTGCGAAGGACAACAAGAGGAAAGGTCGAGGAAATGCCTCGCGCGCCATTGCTTCTTAGGTGTGCGTGGTCTTTCGCCTCGACTATCGTTGTCTCCCCTGTTCCTTGTGTTGGTTGTATCTTCCGGGTTTCGTAGCGTCATGCCATGTCGGCGCAACGGAACAATACTCTTTTATGTTGAGGCTTGCCTCTGTCTTCGGGCGGTGGAATCGTGCATATTATTCGATTGGCGGTGTTTACAATGTTACATTGCAGCACTATTCCGAGTACTCAGCTTCTTCTTCAGAGATTATGGCGTCAATCGAATGCGACGTACGAGGTAAAACTTTCGGCTTGGTTAGAGCGGCTCAATTTGGAGCTCATGTCATGCTGGTTCCGATTTCCACTATACGATTAATGAGCGATCCATGTCGACATGTTCAAAACATCCATTGTACTTCTCTTCTATCCCTGCTCTCATAAAAGTTATGGTTCTACATCTTCTCTCTTTTCTTTGGGCACCTTGAAAACATTGGACAGTTCATCCTTGCGCTTTGCCTGGGGTTGGTGGTGTAGAATGTCCGATCCTCAGAGTATGTTGAGGTGCGGACATGTCGTGTCAGAGTTGTAGGTCAGAGGGGAACTGAATTAGACATCTTATGCTCGGGCATGTATACACTAGATTGCAATGTGGTTTTTCTATGTTCCCTTTTCGTTCTTTTAACTGTGAGGTGATGCGAGACGGCCTGATGTCATCGCCGAAAGAGATCAGTCGTTCTTTAGCTGAACTAATGTGAGACTTAACCCTTAGAATATAGACTGGTGAATCTCAAATATGGCGTCGGTCACACTGAGTATGGTTTGTCGTTCACAGGTAGGCCCAGTTAAATCCGCTTGTCTGGAACGCGGGGATCTCCAGTGCATGGTGATCGATTTCCGAAAACGGCTTAGTCTCGATGTACCAACTACGCAATGATGGTCTGCCCATATCCAACTTTTATAAACTCGACTTCGTTCAAGCACTTTTTAACCTTCTGTCTACTGCTCTATTGGGGTGAGAGAGGTTTTATTCGTTTTGACCAAACTCTCAATGCCAACTGCAACACAATCTCCAGGACCTGTAACTACGTCACGTAAGCCAAGAAAGAAGGAGCAAGACGTCATTGCAGGTCCCGAAGGGAGAGCAGGTTCAGCGGGTGGGATTGTGCTTGAAACCACACATGCTAAATTGAAAGATAAAGAGAAAATGTCTTCAAATGCGCCTACCAAACCGGCAGCAACCGCCCCATCGAAAGAGGCAAACACCACATCCACAACGGGTCCACATCGTCAAAGGCGACGACCACGAAAGCTCAACCGAGAGCCTGCCTCGCAAACTCCCACGGAATCTGCGACTAATGCTCCCAAAATTCAAAATAATGCGGCATCATCGGCCGCAACGAGCGAGCTTGAAGCTTTGAAATCTCGAGTACGCGGACTGGAAGCCAAAGTTGAGGAGCTGTACAATAGCGGCGCCGCCGATGCTCGCAGTGGCCGCTCGCCACGACGAAGGGGCAAGAAGAAGTCCGTTTCATCCCAGCAAGTCCCTACGCTGTCAGATATAGGGGGAACTACAAATGCTGAAGATGAGGAGGAGGCAGACGAAGAGCTAGTTCGCCTGGAAGGTGAATTGGAGGACGCACGCCGAGATTTGGAGACTTATAGCCCTCGTCCTCGAAGAAGGAGGACGACCTCTGACGATTCTGAGTTCATTGAGGAAATACCACGCAATGAACCTGGCGTTGAAGATACAGTTACCTCGGGTGATCGACAGGTTACGCTTACTGGAAGCTATCGTATCCCTCTACCATCGAGCGTCAGCATGAAAGATGTCAAGTCGATACAAAGTGGAGTCACGGCTGCTCAGAATGTGGCAAAGTCATTCCTTGAGCAGCGACGGGCCTCTCAAGCCGTTCAGAATCAATCGCAGAGTAAGGCTCCATCGTCAGCGCCAAATGCAAAAGCAAAGGCCAAACAGTCATCAAAAGTGAGGGAGGACTCGAGTTCCGTTGTCAAGAGTGATGACGGAAAGCAAACTTGGAGTGAATGGTTCGGCGGGTATAGCGTAGCCATATCACGCGCGGTGCAAAACATTGAGGCAGAGGCTGCTGTTGAGGCTCAAAAGGCGAACAAGCCTCCACGTCCTAGCCGAACTACAAGTACCGCTTCGAGCAAACCCGCAAAATCAGCACCTAAATCCAGTACAGCGTCCACGTCAAAAGGTGGAGCGAGGCCACCTTTGAAGCAAAGAACCGGTAACTTGAGCTCGGAACAAGTCCAAGGATTGATGGGGTAGTATCATAGGGTCTTCATATCATAGCGGTCTTTCAAACTCATGTTGTACGATAAAGAAATAAGCGGAAGAGCAAGGCGTAATGGAAACTAAAAGATTAAACTATGCCAAATCATGTTCTCCTACGTATTAAGTATATATATTAGCCAGCTCTAAAGTCCTCATAATTCATCGAATGCAACATTCTACCAAGATATCAACCACCGTATGCTAAACTTCATCTTATAGAGTCACGTCTCTGTGTTAAAACCATGAATGCAAAGGGACTCGAGTCTCCGCCCGAAAACCTGGCATCCCCCACCCAATCCACTTAAGATCCGATCGCATGATAACCGTCCATATCAAAACTATGCTTGTGCTCAGCACATACTCCCACCACAATGCATCCGCTCTCCTCATGATTATTAAACCTAGGAAGCATAACGTGCTGTACATGCTCAAGCTCATTCCGAAGAGAAACCACAGTTGGTTCAGCACCAATCCAGTACGATGAGACTGCAGGAGGTAGAGGCGCCTGATCTCGTATTTGGCGTAAGTCCCACAGGACATTAACACGATGGAAGATTTGGAGATCGTTACAATGCTCTTCAATGTTTCTGGTGCGCGCGTTTCGCTGATGTAATTGAGGGTATAGAAGTGTTGCTATAGGGTGGTTAGTGCTGGAGGTTTTGAGATGAGATCAGGGCTCATAGCATTGAGGTAGTCTCTTTTTCGATGGATGATCACGTACTATGATGGGATGAAGTACTGCACATATCAAATCGGAAATAAAACATATACAAAAGTATATCTTCATACGACAGAGGTTCCCAAGGAGTTGCGGTCGATCTGTCCCGAACGGTACGTCTCTCCTTAGGATGGGCCTGTTGCTTTGCAACCATTCGGCGATCGGTGCTGTGATGGGCATGAAAGCTTGTTTGAGCTTTCGGGATAGGCGTTCGAGGTGCATTTGAGGCCGTGGTTGAATGCTCGATGATGGCATCGTGGGCAGGGAAGAGGCAATTAGAGGTCCCGACATCTTGCAGACTGTTGGGTTCTTCAAAAGCGGTGAAGATGAGACTTAAGTGTAAATGTGTGATGATTTCAAGTAATGCCTCAAGGAAGATGCGAGTTGTAGCTCATGTTTTGTTGAGCCGGGTGGTCACTGTTCCCTGGTACTGGATCTAGACATGGGGAGGGGTATTTGGTCACAAGAACAAGATTCAAATATCATTTAGAATTCATTTCATTAATTTGGATGGCTGAGACGCCTATCCTATTAGCATTTATTTTATTCTTTCCATGTGCTGGGCATGCTTTCATGCTCCCTGATTCTGTGGTGGCTTGCTCAGCTTCTCGACCTCCTTGAGGCAAGGCGCAGCGAACAAGTTGCCATATATAACATTCCGAATGGTTCCCGACGCTACCAAAACCCAAAGAAGGAACACGCAAACCGCAAAAGTCTGGTCTTAATTAGTATGTATGATCTTTATAGAAATGCACTTAAGAGGCAACAACTTACCGTGCCGAGTCCTCTAAAGAATTCCGAAGGCAATATCTCTCCAATATGTAATGTAGACATAGCAAAAACACCTAAGGGGAAAGTGAAACCCCACCAGCCCATATTGAAGGGGAATTTTGAACGACTGATAGAGGCCGTGGCGAAGAACAGCCATACCAGTCCAAAGCCCCACATGACGAGTCCGGCAGCGAATCCCATGACAAAGAGGAAGTCACCGGCCATGGGGTGCAAGGTATTGGTCAACGGGAAGACCCGCATGGCTTCTTTTCCGAGTGCCATTAGACCATAGCTACCTTGTCCCATAGGGCCAAGAGGCAAAAACACGCTTACAATGACCTCTTGGGGCGGGAGCTTGTAAACGGCTAATCGGTGGAAGTAAATCACAATCACTACGAAAGCGAGGGGAACTCCGGTTCCCCACAGAACATAGCTTGTGATGATGGTCCAAAGCGCGTGCTGCGGATCTGGGAGTACAGACGCAACAACGGCTCCCGAAGCAGCCGCAACAATGGGCGCTACCACTGGAAGCAGCCACGCTGCTGTCATCGTCTCGTGTTTGGTTTGGTGTTTGGTCATCCTTGTTTGAACATTAGTGTCATGAGCTTCGCTTCTTGCTAGATAACCTACATTTGGAATGGCAGTCCGAAGCAGCAGGCAACGCTTGCAACGACATCAATCCACCACATTGCCCAAGCAATCTGAGCACTGGCTCCGCCCAGATATGGAACGCAGACGAGTGTGAACATGTTCACTATCGTGGCAAAGCCCATCGGAATGGTGCCGAGGAAGAGACTCTGAACAGGGTGTTGAATCATTAAGGTCCAAGTTGCCGGATATAACACATGTCGAAGAACCGAGATAACCAGGAAGGTGGTGAAAAGCACGATGTTGGCGAAAAACCACACGATGCTAAGGATCCGCAATGGCGTTTCGAAGCGGGTGTACATTGTCGACAAGGTATATAAAAGTATGCTGACAATGCCCGTACCCATAGTCACGGCGAACTAATGGATCTGTTAGCGAAACGAAAGCGTCCTCCTCTCTCGCTTTGATTTGTAGAAGGAGGCATACCCATGATGGAATGAAGTTCTGGACTATACGTCTCCAACCCCGGCGCCCTTTGATCATCCAATCTGGTAACGATGGAGGGTTCGGATTTAAACAATTTCCATCTCTGGCGGCTGCAGCAATCTGGCAAGGGGTCATGTTGCTCATCTCTATAGGCGCATCATTCACTGGCGCCATGCTTTGGCGGCGACGCTGGGTTGTTTGTGTTGCGCATACGGTAGCCATGGTGAAGGAGAGGTGTGGCGAATGGCCGTGACAAACAACTACTAGAAGGAAAGGTGCGGCCTTTGCTGGAATATATGTTACGATGCCAAGAGAATCAAGCAGCTTTATGTACTGAAGGAAGAATGGGTTATGAATAGGTATACGAGAAGCATAGGAGTCATACGGAACTCATAACCATATCCACGCGACATCTAGCTGATTATACGGCCTAAAATTACAGATTACACATTCCTGAAAGTCCAGATGCCGAGGTTTCGGCGAGAAAACCGCTTAAGGGCAAAGCCAGAATCGCTGAAAGAATCTAACTTCCGCGAGTAAATACTGAGATTTTTCGTGTTCCAAATTTGGTAGCAGATGTGTAATGGAAATCGGCCGAGAGTCACGTGAGAAATTCCAAAAATGGCGCAATCTCATTCGGTTCAGCCACAGTGTGGCGTCGGACGTCAACTTCATCTCTCATGTTGATATCCTGCATCAACATCCAGACCGAAATCTGTTCATGATGGGCTCTCTTTACTACATCTGCCTATGTACTGTTTCGTTCTTTGGGGCGGTGGTCTTTATGCAAAAGATCCACAAAAGTGAGTTGCACTGTGCACTGCTGCTAATCTATCATCGATGTTTGCTTCATCTGGGCTTTGTTTGCAGGGCGGAGGCCTTTAAGCGTCATTTCGGTTCTGTATATTTCACATACGCTCTATGTATCTCGTATCGTGTGAAATTTAATCCGACTCATTGTAAGGGTGAGTAAATTGCGCATCAGTAGTATAACGAAGCATGCGAGTTGTGAACATATCGTCCCTAGTTTCCATTGCCTGAAGGTGCAAAGACACTAATTACTATCGTGATTATCTCAACTGTAAGGACACTAGATGAATCCTCGTGGGATCTGTGGAGGTCGCGTTGCGCATCTAAGGTCGTGTAGCCCTATCGCCCCAAGGCGATCGAGTAAGTTCCGATGAGCGAGTCAAAAACTAGGGAATAGGTGTTTGAGTACACCATGCACACTTTTGATCCAAAAGACGTAGAGGTAAGTGGACGCGAAAGGCATGGGGCAAGACAAGATATATGGTAAGGAAGTATAAAGGAACATTCACGTGACCACATGCAGGCGCTCTATTTGCTCCTATCGATGTGCTTTAAGCGTTTCAGACATTGCGTCATACTCAAATTTACCTTATCTTTGCTGCCTAATGAGCTTGAGACGGAAATAGCTTCTGAGTTCCAATTTCCCCGCACCTCTCGTTCACCCAGTGAAGGATTAGTGAATGTCCTGAAGGTGAAACCTCACACATTGCTTCTTATATAAATCTAGCATCTCAACACGCCTCTGATGCAAACAAGCGAAAAGATTTTTCCTCTCTGGAAGACAGTTTGACGTCGAAGCCCAACCGAGCCGACCTCGATACTTGTCACCATACCTCAAGCTCCTTTACCGCAATCACGAGTTTCATCTCTTGGGGAGGTCATTAACTCCAAATCATTCTCTTCTCTAATGAATGGCTTACCCATGATATCTTGGACACGTAGTCTCTCATCTTATTCTCAATGCGTTCATGGTAAGTCCTATTCGCGTAGCCACACGCCGTTACTCATCTCCGTAGGGTATGCACACGCTGTTACTCAGTATCTGGCTCATGGGAAGAGTTGCTTCTTCATTGCCGCCTTCACAGGTGCTTCGTCGTATGTCAGGGCTGCAACTTCAAGGCGGGCCAGCTCTGGATCCCCAACTCCTGGGAGTACTTCTGGCATCTTCAGCGTTGCCATGTTTGCGCCGTATGCGAAATTCATTTTGATACTCCTGAAGCTTTGGACAAGGTATGATACTGGACATTCTTTCATCATCATCTCTATCACGAAACAGGCGGTGAGCACGAATGCGGGGTATCTCATTTGATGAGTCGTCGAACCGCATTCTCGCATTCTGACTCTTCCGGCATCAATCCTTATATAACAAGAGCCAGCATGGCTAACTAAAGACAGCACATCTTGGAAGAGCATCTCAACGAGTGTCTTGGATGCAAAAAGATCTTCGCTACGTGTAGCAGCCTGGTACGTCTCTATTCGAAATGGCGTCCTACATTCTAACTTTGATAGATCGCCCACTTGGAATCAGGGCAGTGCACTACTCAATCATTCCGAGCGGGGAGAGAGGCTGCGCAACATTCAAACCGAGTCATCATCAATCGATGTGCAGCCTCGTGCCGTCGGTGGCAACAATTCATCAAAGAGGAATTCCATGGACTTATGATCACCGGCTGCCACATCGATAGTGGCACAGGGATAAGGCCTTATAAATGCCCAAAGTGTGGATGGGATTATAGGCATCTCTCAGGGCTACTTAAGCACGTTGAAGACCAAGTTTGTGGGCAGCGACTGGATCGAAACCCCATCCGAGCATTGATGACCTATATAGCGCACAGAAGCCTGGTTCGCGTCGCAAAACAGCTGTATTGAGCTCAATCTTTTTGTTAATGCGCAATAGGCGTTGACGGGAAGCAATATGCTCGGTCTGATGATTTACGATTAGGTATGAAACGTCATGATATACGAACATAACAAAGCGAACCCAAATGCCTCGCATCGACCATAGAGTCGCTGTACGCTGCGTCCATGTTTCCGTGATGGGGAAAGAGTACTTTGCAGTGTGATATAAGTGTAGGAAAGCAAGATCAGCTTCACGATATTCGCCACCAAGGCCACCCCTGTCGAAGAGATAATTTGCCGAGACCAGGATCATTATCCATCCACCCCAAATGGTCACGTGATATGACATTCACTGAGAATAGTTCCAAGTGTTCACGGCCATTCACTTCACTGCAGAACTATTCAATACGTAATCTAAGTGGTTTGTATAATATATCATAGGTGGATGGATCTCGTCTTGTCCAACCGCTCTGGAGCTGCTGTTTAGTGGGCTAGCTCTCTGTATGCCCACAAGTACCTCTCAGCGGCGAATGGAGCAAACATGCCTGGGTAGCTTAGATGCGCCAAAGACAAACTTCAAAAATATAGGGTGTTCCTATGAGATATTAGAAGAGGACTGCGGCTTAAAACTCATATCTACCCAGATAATAATTCATCCTTAAGGATTCGTGACGTTGTGTCCTCAAAAATTCTCTAGCCACAACTCACGCTCCCTCCTTCACCAACATCACCACTCTTCCCTTGTCAAGCAGAACACGTACGCAAGCATGGCACAACAATCCGGAATGGTCGATCCGGCCGTATTTCAAGATCTTCAGGCGCGCGTGGATGAGGACGCTGCCGTGCGAGACGTGAGAAATCCAACAGCAGGTTGCACGTGATCATCCGCTAAAACTTCATCTAAAGGAATTGAAAGCTTTCGCGCAGACTTTGGAGAAGCAAAGTAGGTTCTTTTTCGGATAGTTAAATTGATATAGAAAGATTCAAAGCTAACCACCGGCAGCCCGCAATCTTTCATTCGTTCTCTCTCGCGCTCATTCGACACCGATCGCCAATCGTGAGTCTTCCTTTGATCTTCATCCATAGTGCCTATTAGCTTACGAATTACCCAGTTTCTACCGTACTCGAAGCTGCCGAAACCCCAATTCAGAATGTCGTAGAGACCATCGGAAAGCTTTCTGCATCCGCGTCCAAGGTGCCCTACTACAAGTTCAACAACACCTGGACGCGACAGACTCAGGATGCAGTAAGTACAACTCGGCTGCGATACTGTAGCGAGCCGCATGACTGACCAGCACCGAAAGACATTCAACCTTCTGCTCTGGGGATGGCTGGGCGGCTATCAACGAGATGCCGGCCAGGTGAAGAATGGACGTCTTCTGACCATTGAGGAAGTCGGTCAGATATTGAACAGTAAGTACACTTCACCTCGTACTCTACAATGGCAGCTAATGTTCAAAAGTTCCTGTCAATCTGAAGGACCGAGATTCCTTCCATCTTACTATCGAGGAGTATCTTCACGCTTTGGTCTCGCTGGTTGAAGAACTAGTAAGTCATCCAGCCCAAACTCTCGACGCATGCTAACAGCCTCCGAGTCACGCCTCGCCCGCAACTCAGTCACTCTTGGAGACTACGAACGCCCTCTTCTCATCAATCAATTCGTCAAGGACTTACTTGCAGGCTTCCAGATCTTGAACTTGAAGAACGACAGCCTGAGACGCAGGAGCGACGGCCTTAAGTACAAAGTGAAAGAAGTAGAGGATGTTGTCTATGATATTTCTCTGAGGAACCTTGTGCCGGCCAAGGGAGGAGAGAACTAATGGTTTCCAGTGATGAGCAATTGCTACCATGATGGCCTGCTCTACTGTGACCCGCATCTGTGGCGCTTGCCGATTTCTGAGAGCTACACTTGGGAGGCACAGAATGCAAGTGGAAAGCATGATGAACGAGATAGATGAATAAAAAGCATAAACATGTTTTCAATTATCCTCCACCAATCACTTCCACAATATTCTTTCGTTCAATAGTGATATTCCCCACGTTAACACTGGATCACTCTGCAGTCGTTGTCGCACCGCCACAGACGCGAGCACCTGAAATACGCTAAGCACCACCATGGCCGTCCCGATCCGCAACAACCGCGAATTCAGCATCCTACAACAACAAAGGCGCGCATTGACTGCACAGCAGAGAGAATTGGAGCGGGAGTTCGTACAAGGCATCCGTAGACGACAACGGAACCGACAACGCAACGGCAACATGGCTACCGTAGTACAAGAGCCCGCGAGGCCCCGGGTTCCCTCCGCGCCCATCGATATCCTGAATACCGACCTTGCAAAACTCTACACACATATACATCCAGTTCTTCTCCTCTCGGTCTACGCATTCAAATTCAACTCGATTGTCGAGAATCCAGTTACTGCGCTCTCGGAAACCCTAGTTGCGGTTGGTATTTTGCAGGTTGTCTTTTCTGCGATATGTCTTCCGCCTACAGGAGGTAGCGCAACACCTTTGGGCGACAAGAGGAAGCCTGGCGAGAAGAAAAAGGGAGCGCCTTCGCCAGTTGCTTCTGCTGTCAATGGCACGGTGATTGTATGTCTCAGCGCTGTGTTGCGATGATCTATCAAGCTAACGTTTTGCCTGTGCAGCCTGCCTTCTTAGCACTCGTTCTCGCGATCATTGCTGGTATCCCGATACTCGGCGTCCTCCTCGTTCTGTTTGGCGCACCTATCTCTACGCACTGGGAGCACACCGCGCTATGTGCCGCGCACATTTCATTTTTGACGGCCATCCCATTGACATATGTTCACGGAGTGGATGGATCGACATGGAGGGAGATCGTATCTTTGGAGCTTCCGATTGATGAGGTATACGGTTGCTTGATCGGAACAATGCTGGGAGCCTGGTTGGGCGCTGTCCCGATACCATTGGACTGGTACGTAGAACAGGAACTACTTTTGGCAAGCAGGTTGCTATATAAGTTCCGGGTGCTAATGAACATTTAGGGACCGCGAATGGCAGAAATGGCCCATCACCATAGTTACCGGAGCGTATATTGGATTCGCTGTTGGAAAGTCTGTTGGAGGCACGTTGTTGAAGGGCAAGACAGTTCTGTTTGGATAGAGTCCAAAGCTTTTTTGGGCGATACTTGTCGTGTGCGCTGCAAGCAAACAACTAGGGGATATACTACAATGGCTGTACCGTTGAGCATATTCCAACCTCATACCGCAGGACCGGCATGAGAAAAATAGAATCGGTCATTTGGTCTAGATCAGATAATGGGTTGTTCCCAGGGGTCAAACCCCCCAATGCCACCGAGGGCGTTTGTCACGCCGAGGTAGGGAAGCTATATGGCACTAGTACCTACAGTTGCGATGCAAAGAAAATAAAAGAATATTGTTTGTTAGACAGCGGTCGTCCCTCGCATCTGTGAACATGGACAAATACGAACGAATTCAATACAAACATCAGAATCTTCATATGTGCGAGGAGTACAAATGGCCGAAGGTCACGATACGGTGTCGTTGGTCTCAAACATTGGAGGAGCCTCGAGACGAGGACGGATCTGGTCGCTCAGCATCACAACATTCTTACGTATCGCACTTCTATTTGAATCAGCTACGCCCACGTGTGGCTATAATTTTCTTAAGACCTCTAGGTGTCCTCTCATCTCAAGCACTCCGGCATAGTCGAAAAGAAATTTCAAAGGAATAGAAGGGAGTGGAGATGTAGCACGCGAAGAGATTCCTGGCGATAGAGGTGATGTGTAGAACTGCGTTACCTACTCTGGCCCGGAAAGGGCTTCGGTTTACCTGGGCCGGACTCGCGTCGAGGTACCCGTACCCATTACACGCCACAATTACTCGTAGTTAGTTACAACAATTGCAGGAAACATAGGGTCCCATGCAAAGGACGCTACGGTGTTACTGCGCGCTGTTTGGATACAGCTGACAAGCTGGTGCGAAAGGCCGTTCTTCCCTGGCAGAGACCGATGCGAGGTACCTTGTAGGCTTGTACTTGTACGACTTAATCACACGAGTCCAAACGCCTCCCCCAAGCGTCATCCCCAAGCGTCCCCATACGTAAGTCCACATAGGTAGGAACAACTTTTTTGTGCGCCGGAACTCCCCCTTTGGGAAAAGCCGGTCGCTATACCTGACAGCATGCTCACGATCGTTCCATGGACTTGACCGCATCAAGTATTTCGAAGTCGTCTAGAAAGGGCAAATATGGCCTCCGTGCCGACAGCAAATTGCCCTCCGGGAGAGGACTTCGGCCCTCTGGAACACTCTAATTATCAACTTATTGTGCTATGCGAGGTACTTAGTTATTACTCACTATGAATGTGGGCGGGGTGTTGATCGCGCACGCGGCGGCGGCGGGGGTGCGGGGAGCTCCCTTTTCCCTTTATATAGAGAGGGTCATGTCCTCCCGGACGTGTGGCAGTTGTACGCTCTCGAGCTTTTCTAATTATTTTCTCCTCTGCTCTTCCTAATCTAGAGTGACATTACCTTCATTCTATAGCTTGACGCTGCAAAAAAGGTACTTGTTTCTCTTCCCTTCCTCCTATGCGATTGGCATCCAACACCATAGCTAGAGGGAGAGCTCTCCGCAGCTACCCCGGAGTACCAAGTAGCCGTACTGACACCTCACGAGTCAATTTAGGCACAAATCAAGTCCCCAATTGAACTGAATTTGCACTTTTCTGTACGAAAGTACAATCCGAAATTTGCTTTCAAGAGCACCTACACATCCCCATATACCCAACCATGTCTCGCAAACACTTTTTCAACAACACCGAGGGTGTTGTCGTGAACATGCTTCAATCCCTTGTCTCTCGCAACGCACACATGGGCCTCGACGAGGCCAACCGCGTCGTCTACTCCAAAACACACAAGGCCAACCAGGTCTCCATCGTATCGGGCGGTGGCAGTGGCCACGAGCCCGCGTGGTCAGGTTTCGTCGGAGAGGGCATGCTTTCCGCTGCCGTGTGCGGTGACATCTTCGCATCCCCTAGCACCAAACAGGTCATGGCTGGTATAAGAAACGCACCCTCAACTGAGGGTGTGATTCTTTGCATCACTAATTACACGGGAGATATGCTCCATTTCGGCCTGGCACGTGAGAAGGGCCAGGCACTTGGTTACAAGGTGGATGTTGTGTGCATGGCTGAGGATGCTGCTCTTGGACGGGAGAAGAGTGGAAAGGTGGGACGGAGAGGTCTTGCGGGTAACTTGCTAGGTATGCTGATCAATTTTCCTGGATGGCATGTTGGGTCAATTGCTAATCTTTCGAAACAGTCATCAAGCTTACTGGTGCTGCTTCACAAAAGGGCTGGTCTTTCGAGAGATGTCGACAGATTGGAGAGCTCGGAAACTCACAACTCGTCACAATCGGATCTTCATTGGATCATTGCCACGTCCCTGGACGTGAGGCTTTCGAGCATGTCCCTGATAACTCTTATGTATTGGGAATGGGTATTCACAACGAGCCTGTAAGGAATTCCGTGTCCGATTTAACCCTCAGACTCATCGTACTTACAACTTCCAGGGACTCAAAACAATCACCCCTATGCCCCCACCTGAGACCATCATCAGCGAGATGCTCCGATTCCTCTTGGACCCCAAAGACACCGACCGTGCTTTCGTCGAGTTCAAGCCCGAGGACAACGTCGTCATGCTCGTCAACAACTTCGGTGGTCTTTCCGGCCTCGAGCTCGAGGCTCTCGTCAACATTGCCCTGAAGCAATTGGAGAAGGACTGGAAGATCAAGCCCGCCCGCATCTACGCCGGCATCCTCGAGACCTCCCTCAACGGCCAGGGCTTCTCCATCACCCTGGGCAACATGTCCGGCATGGCCAAGGCCATGAAGGTCACTGACGCCGAAGTCTTCGAGCTCCTCGATGCCCCCACCACCGCACCAGCCTGGCCCAAGAACGGCTACGCACCCGTCGAGATCTCCAAGGAGACCGAAGAACTCCGCCAAAAGGCCAACGCCGCCGCAGCCTCCCACGCCGACGCCAGCAAGGGACCCGCAACCCCCTCCTCCCTCATCCCCGCCCTCCGCAAAGCCTGCAACGATGGCTTCGCTGCCGAGCCCACCATCACACAATACGACCTCCAGATGGGCGATGGCGACTGCGGCGAAGCCGTAGCGGGCGTGTGCAAGTCGATCCTGAACAACCTCGACAGCCTCCCCAGCACGCTCCCGCCCCTCATCCCCTTCCTCGAGTCCGTCGGCGAGAACGTCGAAGACGTCGGCGGCTCGCTCGGCGCCATCCTCTCCATCCTCGTCACCGCCTTCACCAACGCCCTCACCGAAAACACCGTCAAATCCTCCAAACCCCTCGATGTCTCCACCGTCGCCGACTCCGCCGCAAAGGCCCTCGACAACCTCAAGAACTACACCTCCGCCCGCGAGGGCGACAGGACCGTCATGGACGTCCTGATCCCCTTCATCGACACCTTCGCCCAGACCAAGGACCTCGCGAAGGCCGTCGACGTCGCGGAGAAGAAGGCCGACGACACGAAGAACATGAAGGCGAAGTTCGGCCGCGCTACGTATGTTGGTGATGAGAATGCCGAGAGGAGTCAGATTCCTGATCCCGGTGCGTATGCTGCTGGTGTGTGGTTGAGGGGTCTTTTGGAGGGATATAAGGCGTAAAGGTGAGGTGCTGATGGGCACGATGACGATGATGCATGCATACTTCTTTCTGAAGAGATGAAGGAATGAAAAAGAATTGGATATGGTGTTAAGTGAATGATGTATGGATGTTCATATATTGCTAGGTTTTGACAGCATATCTCTGAGGGTTGTGTAAGCGCATTGGTTTTCAATTATATCTTTTCATAATATATCATCATTAAACTTTACATTGAGTGCCTTCTATCCCTCGTCGTTCGTGTCGCATTTACTTAGTCAACAGTCAAACATCTATGATCTTTGATCTTTGAACCTTGCACTCTCGCATTGGAAATTGGTAGGAATTTGTGTTATCTTATCGTGCCCACATGTCCCGAAAGAGAGAGACGGAGAGCAGACAACGACAAATCCAGGAATGTGGGGGGCCTCCACATAGGGATCCACAATAATTCAGGTGCCCGGCCTGTCTGATCTAGGTACGTCGTACGAGTGCTCGACTTTATTTTGTTTGCTCCTCTGAGATGAATGACAATGAGATTGAAAGTACGGAGTTGATTCTTCGACGATATTCAACTTGCGAAACAGTTATGACTTGAGAGGATGTAGTCTGAAATGATGGTGGTTCGTACATTCGACGATGCAAAGATATGTATAATGCTCACTATACACGCTATGAAACATGTTTACAACATCTGTCCTCAGACGATAGACAGGCATACACATAAAACTACAGCTTCGCCTTGAGCCAATCCCCAATCACGATTCTGGAACCCGTTCCGCTGTCCTTCTTGTACCCCAAGATGTTTTCCACGACAGGCTCGACGTGGGCCGCCTTAGGCGAGATCACGACGGCCACTTTGCCTCCCTTGCCTCCATAACCTTGCTGGAACCTCTTTGCGGTCTCCTCGATACCGTCGATGAGAACCTCGTACGAGCCGCCCCAGAACAACACCTCCTCCACGACGCCTGCGGTGCCTTCCCACCACCACGCTGGAGCGAGAACGGGCTCGTTGTAGAAGTCGCCGGCGAAGGGCGAGTCGCTGCCTAGGAAGGCGCCGGACCATCTGCTCAGGACACGGTCATCAAGCATATCTCTCTCGGCATTCTCTGCGTAAGCTTTCGTATGGACGTTGAACGAGCACCACGGCGAGATGAGGAGGGCTGCGTGGAGCCTGGTCGGAAGGTTGAGAGCCGGGATGTCGGGATGAGGATGCGTGAGGTGAGACAGAACCCCGAGTGTGAGATTGCCACCGGCTGAGTCGCCGCCGAGTGTGATGTCTTCTGGGCTGCGGCCCTCGATCTCGATGAGGTAACGGAGAGCATCGACGCCTTGTCGCAATTGGTTTGGATATGTCTTCTCCGGCGCGAGATCGTAGGCTGGGATGAGGATACCGACGTCTACGCCTTGTGCTACGAGGAGGTCTTTGATCTGGACGAGGTAGGAGAAATGACCAGCGCTGGCTCCTACGACATAACCGCCGCCTGCGAGCTTGATTAGCACTATCCACAAGGACCAAAAGCTATAAACCCACCATGGTAGTAGAGAATAACTTTCTTCGCGTTCTTGTTTCCTATCCAATGTCCTTGTATCCCGCTTGGAAGTGTTGTGCTTTCGGGAGCGAAGCCGAGGTCCTTCGCACTCTTCAGGTATTGTTCCGTCGTGCTTGCGTTAAGATGGCGGTCTTGGGCGAGGGTCAGGTTCCCGAGCTGCGTCCGCACCATTGCGAACATAACATCTTTGAAGTATGTGTGGGCGCCTTTCTCGCCTTTGAATGGCGATGTCCATAGCCGAGCCGAAGCCGCAAGAGCTGTATCTCGATGTCAGTATGCGCCGTTTGAGGTACTGTTATAGTAGGAGAGTAACAACGGACTGGCTTTCAGCGTCACAGACGCAATGCCTAGCTTGCTGACTTGCTGGTCTGCCATACTGTGCGGTTGGTGTAGGGTATGTTTGAGAGACGTTGAAGGGGATGGGAAGGAGGTACGAGGCTAGAAGCCTCAAGAAATGGAGAGTCGTACACACTTACCTCCATTGCTGATTAGACTGGCAACAAACCCCGGTCTGGGCTCCACTAGATACCCCGTATTGAAAGGCAGCTAACAGATGGGATGAAGATATCCGAGGAAGCTCCCCGCACTGGCTTCAGATGGACGCTAACACCAATGAAGCCTAGCACAAGATTGTCTCTAATGTTCAGTTGCTACTGAGTCGTGTGCGTCGAGTTGCCGGTCATCAAATGACAAGTTTGCATTCGAAATCCCCGGGTTCCCCAGGATTGACCATACGGTCGAATCATGGCCGAGGCAGAAGCCTCCAACGCCGACGCGGTGGGTAGCGATGCGCAGGACTCGAATGAGCAGCCGGCCCAGAAGAAACGTCGTACAGGCGCGTCCTCTCGCGGCGTAGCGAACCTCACACCCGACCAGCTTGCGCGCAAGCGGGCAAACGACCGAGAGGCACAGCGAGCCATCCGAGAGAGAACAAAGAATCAGATCGACCGTTTGAACCAGCGAATACGCGAACTCGAGAGCCAGCAGCCGTATCATGATCTCCAGGTCGTGCTACGAGAAAAGGAGGCGATCCAGGCGGAAAACACAGAAATTCGGAAGCGTTTGGAGTCGGTAGTGTCAATCATCCAGCCGCTCTTGAGAGCTTCAGGGGGCTTGAATGGTACGTTTAGAATTCATCATGGTAGATGGTATGGAACTGATGATATGCAGAATTGGCAGCAGCAGCAGAAAGGAGTCCGCTTCCTCCCCCTGTAGCACCGTCTCCTCGAGATGTCTCCCAACCTCATGAGCCAACACCACACAATAAAGAGAGTCGGAGTTATAGCCACAATAGCAATCACCGGGATCTAGCATCGCCAGACAATGGAGTTCAATCGCCAGCAATTCCAGAGCCTGGCCGGCAATGGATGTACACAGCGTACACACCATCAGGCCAGAGATGGTCCGTGGAAAGCGCACATTATGAGCAGGCGCGCACTACTCCAGGCCAACAACAACAACAACATGGCCTACCATTTGATGAACGACTGGGTGTGGATTTCCTTCTGGACAACAATCAGCGCAGGGTAGATACAGGATTGCCTCCCCCAGCAAATCCACCTGCTCAAGAGTCAGCACCCTCCGCCAATGCACCCCACCATACCGGAGGCCAATGTGCGCCGACGTTTGTTCCTTACCAGATATTACCTCGGAACGTCCCACCGACATGTCCCTTGGACGTCATTATGCTGGATTTCCTGAACGATCGCCAGGCTCGTGCGGCAGAGGGTGTTCCACTCAAGACCTTAGTAGGACCTATGTATCCCAATTTCACCTCACTAGTATACCCAGATCGCTGCGTAGACTCGCACCCGCTCTCAAAGCTCTTCACGGATATCCTAAGGACATTTCCCGACATCTGCGGAATCCCAGAGCAGGTAGCAATCGTCTTCATCATGTTCCTCATCATGCGGTGGCAGATCGAACCGTCACAGGAGAACTACGACAGAATACCAGACTGGGTGTCACCCCGCCCATCGCAGCTCTTCGTATCTCACCCCGCCTGGTTCGACCACATTCCTTGGTAAGTTCGACAATTCCAATCACATCACACGGAAAACTTAAACCTCCAACTTGAACATTTCAGGGGTAATGACTAATCACTTCACCAGGCCTCGATTAAGAGATCGCCTAATCGCCCACTCCCCCTTCGTACTCTTCGACCAATTCTTCATCCCCTTCACGACCACCATCTCCCTCAACTGGCCCTACGAAGCACGTGACTGCCTTCTCCCAGCCTCGAAAATCCATTCGTCGTCGCTCTCCACGACGTCTTCCATCCCGGCGTCGAGTCCTTATTCCACAGCCGTCCACGCGGGGTCGCCTCACCCGAGTACCCCTCAGCCCGCGGGCAGTACGCCCGGGGCCAATGGCAGCACCCATGTACCCAAAGAAGACGACCAGTGGCTCATCAACCCGGCTTTCGAAAGCCACCTTCGAGACATTAAGAATTGGAGCCTCGGGCCCGATTTTAGAAACACGTTTCCCTCTTTCAGTGATTGCGTCCGGATAAAGGAGAGTAGATGATGGGAGAGAGGAGAAAAAAAGAAGTTTGTGGGGATCTAGATTTAGTCCCTTTTTTGTTTATTGTTGCTGTTTTTTTGTCCGAGTAAAATGGAGTTCTGAATTCGTCCATTAGCCTACGATACACTGCTTAGATGGCCTCAATGTTGCCCTTGGGGGCTGTTTGTCCGTTTAAAGTTCTTGATCTTGAGCTCGACTCTAATTTATGTACACTTAGCATACCCAACCCTGTCCAATTATAGCAATTTGTTGATCTAAACTAGCTACCTGCTGGCAATGATGGGCCACAGCCAGGTGCAAGTGCAAGCTCGACTAGTATATCAAATCTTCCCTGGCCCAACCACACCATTATCGTTCCATTGCAGATCCGCAGTCCTCTTTTGCAGTGATCGATTCAGTGGCTACCCTTGTGAATGACTCAGTCGATGGCCCGGTCCGGTGGATGGGCCAGAAGATGGGCTTGCGGATGGTCTTGCGAATGGACCTTCGGATGGACCTGCGGATGAACTTGAGGGTGGACCTCGTGGTATGTTCTGTGGCAGCACTTCCCTTACTTTCTTCACTCTCTACATAATTCCCTTGTTCGAAATCATGGGCAAGCATAGACAACGCACGTGGACGCAGTTTAGAAAGGGGAGCCTCGCCGTGATGAACATCAGCGACAAGAATATGATCGATGTCCCCGGGGGCTTTGATAATAGAAACGTAGAGGAAGTCGCCATCCTGATCCGTGGTGTAGTGATGGAATGGAAGCAAGGATACCGCGATAGTAGTTGACTCAACATCGGGGTAACGATAACGAATGATCGTGGCGACTGCACCTAGGCTCGTCGTCAATATGGCAATGCAAACATTAGGTTTTTATAAGATGGGGCCTGAGGCCTGAAGAAGAGTACTCACTCGCCAGATGAGTGATACCGTAAGGGGCCAACTCGTCGCCCCAAAGAAATGGTCTGAATGATTCCACTAGGTGTTGTAAAACCGGATCGGAAATATACCCCTCAGGATGAAGATGTTGTTGTTTCTCGTCCTCGAAGTCGAATTTTGTGATGCGTCCAAGATTCGTGATACGTGACTGTTCCCTTGACTAAAAGTTTGACGAAGATGAATCGGCCTGCGACTCCTCAGACGTGGTGATCCAATCACCGTATTCGTCCAGCATGACTTCGGGTTACGTGGCGTGTCTCGACACTGTTTTCGTGGAGTTCTGTTCGTGTGGTTGAGGCCGCGCGAATGCTTTCCCAGTGCAACAGGTATTGATAACGAAGGTTAGAGTTGTGCGTCAAGCGTATGTCTGTGAATAGTTATATGCTAGTGGTTGGTGCTAGAATAATGGTGTGAGGGTGAGGAGTGGCAGAGACAGGTAAGGAAGGCCGTCGACCTTTCAATGGCCTCAGTCAAAGGAGGAAGAGCTTCCGTGCTTCAAAGGGCAGCGACGGCGTGGGAGCAGCTTCCAATTCATCGTCAATCAAAAACATCCTCTTTGAGACGACGAGTATACCAAAATTTGTCCTAGAATTTTCGCTTTGTATCCGTGAGAAGAGAACATACAGTTGTTCAATGACTAACCCAAATAATGTTACCCTAAGACCCTGCGACGACGTCTCCTGATGGGAGCCGCTATGTGAATCGATACCACGACCATCATAACATCGAAAGGCTAACCCAAATGAGCTTCTTCTTTTCTAGTATTCTCTTGAACTAGTGCACGACCCTCCCTCGCTTTTGTCGCTAGCATGCTCAAGAGTGTATCCTACAATGGTAGAGATGTTCATTGGAAGAACCCCACGTTGGCTGCGATCAAAGTACGGCGATGGATCTGTCTCGCGCAGAAATCTCTCGATAGAGTATGGTACATCGACGGGGAAGGCTGATGAATGGTTCATCATAGGGGCCATTCGCGGCTGCCAAGGGCACGGTTGCTGGCAGGGAGTGAACGAAAGCGAAGTGTCTGGGAGAGTAAAGTTAATTCGAACGGCTGCGTCTTATAGTAAGGTGTAATAGGCTCTTACCATCAGTGATGGAAACCTCTCCATCCTCATATGCAGAGTCTGGAGACCCACTGCGTTCTGCAGGTCTCAGTGGATCATCACCATCCCATACACCCTCGATATCACGATCCATCGAAATGAAAAAGTGCATCTCGGTGATACCATCTGCCCTAGATGCTTCCTCCTCGCTTTGGTCTGAAGTATTTGGACACCCGATGTTATTCTCAGCCTTCATCGGGTCCTCGTTCGTCAGCGAGTGGGCGCTGATGCTTGTTGCATAAGTAGCGCATCGAGAAACGTCGCTGTGGAGATCATCTTGGCTGAGAAAGAAGGATGCAGGTCAGTAGCAGACTCGGGGGACCAGAAGGGGTGACACACTTCTCTTCGGCCATGGTGTATGCGTTGGCGGGTGATGGTACTCTGGATACGCTTTGTCGCGTCGCAATGGCCTAAGCTTGACGATGAGCTTTGCTGGTTAATACATCGAGGGATCCATCAAGCTTTTGAATGAGAAAACCGTTCGTCACTCCGTGTGATACTACAGGGAGACTCTGGCCTGGCAGCTATCACTTCCAGTCTCGTGCGTCTGCACGTCGCGTCGAATCTCATCACACACTGGCATGTTGGCTGTCCAGGTCGCGATGTGCGTTGCGGAAGATCAAAACGACAGGTCACATCTGGGAGTGTGAGGAAGAGATAAAACCGTCGTGCTTTGCTGGGGAGGTACGGGCTCAGCTGACCGGGCAGAGGTGATGCAGCCTTGTTCGTGGAACAGGCCATGGTTTGGAGAAAGAGGTGTGGCAGTCTTGCTTGAAGGGAACATAGTCTGCATTGTAAATACTCCACTCCCGTTGCAGGTTGTGTAAAGCTCAGCAAATGCAGTGTCATGTCAATTACTCTCAGTGGGTGTCTACTGGTCGACAAGCTAGATTCAGGAGTGCAGAGTGTCAAGGACGAAAGTAGCAAATCGGAGAGGTGTCGCTACACAGCGCGCTGATGCATACTCAACTGTTGTAGAAGTTTGGCTGGCACTCATTATCGCCCAGAGGAGTCGATCTGCATTGGTATTTGGCCCCATACCGGAGAACTAGGCAACGAATAGTCGGACGCCGCCTCCCAATAACGCGCATCAAGGTACCATTCTCTCACTGTTTACTATTTATCCCGTTACACCTTCGGCAGGCTCGCTTCCTTCCGTCAAATGGTTCAGCAGGCGGGCCTACCAAGCCTTCGTATGATGCTGTGTTTAGTCTAAGCTAATAGATTGGTCTTCGAGAAGGACTTCCCGCTAGCTTGGCTGAGGCAGCATGCTGCGATTATAGCTACCTAGGTATGCAAGCAACGATTGTAGCAATACTCCTAAACATATTTTGCTTATTAGCTGCCACTTCCACTACACTAACAAAAGTTGCTATGGGGAGTTGCCTGGTGGTATCAGTCTGGTAGTTCTCTTGAAATACGCGTGCTCTACTTTCACTTCTCCCAGGTATGCCAAGTGTGTTGCCTCGATCGTTAGGCAACGCGGGAATGGCAGACTTGCCATGTTTTTAGTAATGACCTCCTAAGACCTGGGTGGCCATACTACCGTTTGCTCGGTCGGCTTTGCTCGGTCGTAATCGCTGCTGTGCCGCAAAGTTGGGCGCGTAATAGATGAACTAACATTCTCCGTGTGTGTGACTCTTCTACACTCTGGAGAACAAGTGGGTGTAATAAAGATCGACTAGACTCGAGAGAACTCATCTTCTAGGCGCACTGATAGCGTACTTCCTTGCAGCAGCGACTGAAATTGGAGGCTCCAGCGCCACGGTGACTGAGCACCTTCAGCCTTGCCCAGTTCAGTGCAGAGTAACACATACGCCCTATTCGTATCTCAGACGGTTAACAATTCCGTGCGTATTCATTTATTAAGTCACAAACTCGCATCATTGAAGCCCCCTGTCCACATGATCCCATGCCACCCGCTACTTCAATTGGCGGCGGCAACTAGATAGGCGAGCCTGGCGTGCCTGACTTGCCACAGTAAGGCATATCTAAGCTGGAGATCTCGCATCTACGCCCCGATACACTCTCGTATGGCCTGACCTGAGTGGAACGGATTTCCTGCACGTGGACCACGGGGAGGGTGGGAAGTGGGGAGGTTTCCTACCCCCCACTCACCAGAACGTTGTCACATCACTCCCATCGTATTCTGCGTTCATCTCCGTGCGTGGAGCGAGATCTAGTGATTCCTTTTTCTTAATAGTCATTGGAGTGGGCTTGTATACCTCGAAATCAATGCATATTTGACACTTGGACGCTGTAAGCAGCACTGACATGTCGAGTCAAAGTCTGCAGATGCTGTTTCAGGTGAAATTGGCAAACGAGTACGACAGATCTGAACCAAGTATCGATTTTCCCAGCGCATCTTTCGCTTTCCCGTGCCTCTGGTGCTTTCGGAATGCCGTAGCAGTGCATACTAAGTCGCCAAGGCGGGACAGTTCACCCGGTTGTGGTCGAGGGATCAACTGGCAATGGAAATGGCCCCAGATGTTGCCATCGACTACAATCTCATATCTCTTCGTTGACCGGCCACTCCTGGTCATTCCTTTCACTCTTTGTCCGTGCTTTTGGCACTGACAGGGAATCAGGTTGGAGGACGAATCGAAGATTGGGACCTGCCGATTAGGGATTCCGGTCAGTTGAAAAAAAGGGGGTATATGAGATGTCGGAAGACTTTTTCTTTTCGCATTTCAATCGTGAGGAAGATGTTCTCTTTTTTTTTGTGTAAGGTTACAGTGAGCATCTCATCCAAAGCTGTACGGAGTAACTGCTGCTACAGTACTATAAGCCGAGATGGGTTAGCCAACATGTAAGGATCCTTGCTACAACACCCACAACACCCACGTGGCACGAAATGAATGATAGGGGAGATCGAGGGGGAGATCTTGGAATTTGATGGATCGTAGACGGGGAACCGGGAGGTTGAGCTGTCGTATGATTAATCTCAGGATGCAGGTGGTGGTAGATCGGTCGACTGCTATGTTCTGACCTCAGTCCGCCCGGTGTGAATCTGGCGCTAACTGGATAGAGATCATACTTTTCTTTTCGAATCTTCGACTTACATGCGTGCTGCGGTGTGTAAAGTGATTTCTTGTTATTATTGCGACATGGATTATTTGTTTCTTCGATGGCGACACGGGCACCGGCTTTGGAAAACTTGGAAAAAAGCAAGCCATCTTCTGCCTTGCCATTGGCCATTGGCGTAACTAATGTCCTATGTACTCGTACGGAGTACATAGGTACTCGTAATATCGAATTGTTGGCCATGGCTCCTCCGCTCCCCCTCGTTTGTTCGGCTTCGGAACTGGGACGGCCTGATTCCGTTTTGGCGGGATGTGGAGGGGGGGTAACCAGGGCTATTCCCCGACTTGCTCCTAATCTCAAAGCCTACGGTAACCGTCCCACCAAGATTCAAATTCGGGGACCCAAAATTTATATTTACCTTTATCACTCTTCTCCTCGCAATATGAGCACAACCAACGGTCAATCGCGCAGGCGCGCAGTCAGCGACTACTATGGCGACTTCATCACCAGCAATGGTAAACCCTCGGCTAAAGTTCTCTGGCGACATCCCGCTCCAAGCACAACCCCGATGTCGCGATTCATGCAGGACATAAACCAGAGATATGGGTTGCAATTGGATACATACGACGACCTTCATGCTTGGAGTGTCAAGAACATTGCAAAGTTCTGGGGCAGAGCCTGGGCATTCCTAGGTGTCAGGGCCAGCACTCAAGCATCCTCGGTCAGTATCATACGAGTTCGACGTCGCGTGGGGTGTTCATAGCTGACCGTAACATAGATAATCAATGAGCGTGCCCCTATGTTTCCTCGACCCGACTTCTTCAAAGGTGCTACCCTCAATTTCGCTGAGAACCTTCTATTCCCTACCCAAGAGGTCGACCCCGACAGCCCAGCTATCATCGCCGCGACCGAGATCTCACGCGAGACCGTGACATGGGAACAACTGCGTGAACAGGTCAAACAATGCCAGACAGGACTGCTATCACTGGGCGTAAAGGAGGGTGATCGCATAGCGGGATATGTTGCCAATCACACAAATGCTCTGGTTGCCATGCTGGCTGCCACCAGCTTGGGTGCTATTTGGACCGCTGTCAGTCCAGATACTGGGGTTCATGCTGTGCTAGAGCGTCTAAGACAGATTGAGCCAATTGTTCTCTTTGCAGACAATGCAGCGTTCTACAATGGTCGTGCGCATCCGGTTGTGCCTAAGGTCACCGAGATCGCTTCAGCTTTGCCTTCCCTGAAAGCGGTTGTCTTATTCCCGACTGTTGCATCGGTATCTACTGATGCTTCCTCCATCGCTTTTACTTCAGGGAAGGCTTACGACTACCATACATTCACGACTTTACAAAAATCGGGCCCTCTGACTTTCAAGCAGCTACCTGCTGATCATCCAGTCTATATTCTCTACTCTTCAGGCACCACCGGGAAACCGAAATGTATCGTTCATGGCGCTATTGGTACTTTGCTCCAACACAAGAAGGAACATCAATTGCACTGTTCAATCACCCCTGAATCTCGACTTTTCTACTTCACTACTTGCACATGGATGATGTGGCATTGGTTGGTATCAGGACTAGCCTCCGGTGCCACTCTCGTTCTTTACGACGGTTCCCCTTTCCGCTATGTTTCTTCCGCCGACCCCACCACGTCCGAGGCTGATGATCTTGCAATGCATCGACTCATCGACGAATTCGGTATCACTCACTTCGGTACCAGTGCCAAGTATCTATCCGTCCTAGAGCAGAAAGACGTGTCCCCAAGCGCCGCTGGATTATCTTTGGAGACTCTGGAAGCAATCTACTCGACGGGATCCCCACTGGCCCCATCAACTTTCTCCTACGTCTACAAGGCTTTCCCTTCCAAGATAAACCTTGGCAGCATTACAGGAGGAACAGATATCATATCGCTCTTCGGCGCTCCCAACCCACTTATTCCTGTCTATGAGGGAGAGATCCAAGCTGCTGGTTTGGGCATGGACATCCGTGCGTTCGACTACACAGGACAGGACATCACGGAAACCGGCGAGCCAGGCGATTTGGTATGCGCGAGGCCGTTTATTTGTCAACCAGTTGCCTTCTGGGGAACCGATGGAGAAGCCAAATATCGCAGCAGCTACTTCGATAAATTCACCGGGGTGCGAGACCAGCCGATCTGGCACCACGGTGACTTCGTCCGTTTCGATCCCGAAACCGGAGGCATCTGGATGCTTGGTCGCAGCGATGGAATTTTGAAGCCTTCTGGTGTCAGGTTCGGGTCGGCAGAAATTTACAATGTCCTCCTTGAGCACTTTGCCGATGAAATCTCTGATGCTCTTTGCATCGGGCGAAGGCGGGAAGAGGATTCCGACGAGACAGTTTGTTTGTTTTTGAAAATGGCGGATGACCAGAAGTTTACCCCCGACCTCGTAAACCAAATTAAGGTTGCTGTCAGGCAAGCTTTGAGCGCGAGGCATGTTCCCGGAGTGATAGACGAATGTCCAGAAATACCGGTCACAACAAATGGAAAGAAGTAAGGGTCACTTTCAAATTCTTTCAATATCTTGCTAATCATTTGTTAGGGTTGAAGGCGCCGTGAAGCAAATTTTATGCGGTTTGAATGTCAAAACATCAGCAAGCGTAGCGAATGCAGAGTGTTTAGACTGGTACAGGGAATGGGCCAAAACACATTAAAGATATTGTCATAATGTTTTCTTAGGATTAGTAGAAGTAAGATATACTTTTGGATACTAATAGAACATAGAAAGGACGGAGGTTATTAGACAATCACAGATACTCACGAATGAACAAACATTTCAACAAGCAAACCAAAGGTGATTAGATATTGCGCCTCGCCCATCAACATCTTTCAATCTGCCACAACTCAACTCCACCATAACTGAATTATACCATAATTCAGCTCCACCAAGAAGCAACATGAGCCAGTTCGTTCCGCAAGGAAATTCCTTCTCCACCATGCCACTGGCAGTCGATCTGCTACATGATTATCTCCTACGTCTCATGGCAACCGATGCCGAGCTGCAATATCCTCAAAAACGACAGCTTGCAAGTAAGTCAAACTCAGAACCTCTACATATCCCTGGAACTGACAATTGTGAGACAATCTTGCCTACATGATTCGCCGCAGATTTGGCAATACCGAACAGGCCTTCTACAACCTCGATCTCGTTGTGGGAGGCGGCAACAATCAATTCGTCATGATGCTCCTGAAGGATGGGGTACCCTTCGTCGTAGGGCATTCGGTTCCGACACGGGAGGCTGCATTGGAAGGGCTGAGAGACTTTGTCGAAATGAGGCTCTATGAGGAAATGCGATCCAATAATGTTGTGCACTGAATCGTCCGCATCGCCGCGGGTCGACTCGGGCAAATTGAATCGCTGGTATAGCGATGGCGAGTAGCTGATCTACGAGGGAAAGGGCGAAGACTTTATGTCTTCTGCAGTGGTTTAGTCAATACAACCACGGATAACTACATGTATACCATACACTTTTGGTCCCTTCATTGGTTCATTACTGTTACCTTGCTTTGACCCCGCTTTGAGCAACAGAATGAGTGGGAATGACTCATTTCTTGGCAGGCACGACTATTCAACCTCCCTGAAAAGTCCACCGTCGATCCTTTACATCATGAAAACAGATAACCGTATACAAGATGTGAACTTTGCCCGTGATGTTTGCGACAATGTCGTTCTCCAGCATATGAAATCGTTTCCCCCCACGCACGCTGTCACCTTCAACCAATTGCCGCCCTTCCAATCACAAAAAGCAATTTGCAGTTACACATAAATCGACCCACAACTGCATTGATCTACGCTACTCCATGCGCAGTATGTGGGACAGAAAGCTTAGATCGACCTCCGAAAATACAACAGCCCAACTTCCAACTGAAGAGCCTCAATCAAATCCTGAGACTGTGTATCCGGATTCAATCACGACAGCCGAGGCATCGCCGCCAGCCGCTCCAGGGTCGCAATACAACAATATCCAATGGACACTTATCGCTCTTGCCGTTTACTCTTCGGCTTTCTTCTACGGACTTGACACTACGATTGTAGCAGTGGTACAAGGACCGATCGTTGAACGATTTGGCGAAGTTGAGAAGCTTGGATGGCTAGGTATAGGATTTCCGCTCGGCAGTATTGCCACAATTGCCGTCTGGAGTAAGTCTTATGGCATGTTCGATACGAAATGGATGTACATCGGCAGTCTGGTCCATTTCGCTGCAGGAAGTGCTCTTTGCGGCGCCGCACCGACTATGAATGGACTAATCGTCGGACGAGTATGGGCTGGTGCTGGTGGAGCTGGCATGTATCTCGGCCAGTTGAACATTTGGACCCAGAACACTATTATCGAAAAGAGATCGCTCTACATCAGTGGTGGAGGCATGGTTTGGGGCGCAGGATGCATTCTCGGACCCATCATCGGTGGCGCCTTTGCTGACAGTTCGGCCACCTGGCGATGGGCATTCTACATGAACTTGGTTCTTTTCGGGATCTTCTCGCCAGTTTACTTTATCGTCATTCGCTCTTTCATGCCACGGCCCAATGACAGCTTGGTCACTAGATTGAAAGAGTTGGACTGGCTGGGGGTGATTTTGAACTCCGGAATGTACGTGTCATTTGTGATCGGCTTCGCTATCGGTGGAACCCTATGGCCCTGGAGTGATGGCCGTACGATTGGAAGCATCGTTGCTTGTGGACTCGTCTTTATTCTGTTCTGCATACAGCAGAAGTACAGCTTCTTAACCACTCCAACGGACCAGATCTTTCCACTCCGGTTCCTCAAAAGCAAGACATTCTGGCTACTGTTCATCGGGCAGTCCTGCACCTCTACGGTGCTAGCAGTGGCAATATTCTATATCCCTCTAATCTTCCAATTCACAAGAGCAGAATCCGCCGTTTCTTCCGCAGTCCGTCTTCTCCCCCTTGTCATCATCAACATCGTCACAGTCTTCGCAAATGGCTACCTCCTCCCGAAGCTGAAGTACTACATGCCCTGGTACGTTGCATCCGGCGTCATGAACACGATCGGAGGGGCCCTCTTCTTCGGCACGCTCGACCGCAGTACTTCGAATGCCGCAATATACGGCTACAGCGTCCTCCTCGCCCTCGGCACCGGCTTCACCCAGCAAGCTGCATACTCCGTCGCCGCCGTCAAGGCCCCCAATCACGTCTCGGACGCCATAGGCTTCATCAACACCGCACAGATCGGCTCCGTGGTCGTCGCACTCACATTCACGTCGCTCATATTCCAAAATGTAGGATTCCACAAGGTTAAAGATGCACTGAGCGGGCTCGGATTCGGCGACCATGAGATCAGGGCTGCGCTTGGTGGAGCTAGGAGTCGGATCTTTGAGAGCGATAGCATCAGCGCAGCAGTGCGGATGCAAGTGCAGGAAGGTATCATAGATGCGATTCGCTGGAGTTTCATCACGGTTCTTATTGCCGGAGTAGCCAGTCTGATTGCTGGCGTGCTCATGAAGAGAGAGAAATTGTTTGGTGCAAGCGAGGAAAATAAGGAAGTCCTAAAAGCCACTGAGACGCAGGAAGACGGACAGGAAAAGGCAAAGGAGTGAATTACTATATACCAAGAGTCTAGACAATAATTTAATCACCACCTACTACAACATCAACCTGTGTACCTCCCCCAAAATCACTCAACACCCTCTAACACCCCCTCTCACCGTTCTAAATACAAGAAATACTCCCCACCAACCGCCCACTTAATGCCCACATCGTCCACAACCAACAATCCCCGCTCCACTAACTCCTCAACCTCCCTCCTTGTCCAAACCCACCCGCCAGCATATCCCTCTCTATACCTTTCACTCTCCGGCCACGTCCACCTTTCCCTCGGTACGATCAACGGGCTATACGTAGTAGCAGTAGTGCCCATGCTCGAATGCGCTTGGTAGTGAAATTCTAATCTAACCGTGTTGCTGCCGGCTGATTCCGACCGGTGGGAATAGTTCGACGAGGAGGATCCTGTGATACTTGATGCGTCCGTCATAGAATTGTTCGTCGTGGTGGAGGTTGACGAGGAGGTTGATTTCATGGATGGATGTGAGGTCGTGGAGAGCGCGGCGGAGGACGCGAAGCGGGAGAGGTAGAGAGATGAGAAGGAATTTGAGACGCGAAGCGGTGGGTAAAAGTTTGATGGTGGTGAGTTGTTAGATTGGACACTGGAAGATATGGACGTTTGAGATTGCTCGTTGGTGTTGGGGTAGGCGATGTAGGTTTTGTGGATGGCCATGTTGGGATGGTGTACGTTGAGGTACAATGTACCGTACAGTGTGGTTTTCATGTTTTGGTTGGGTGTTGATGTTTGTGTTCTACTAACGAAGGCTTTTGATGGGTTGTGGAAGCCTATTTTATATGCGCAGATACTCTATGGCTTCGGTTGTTGTAACGCTTGCGCGATCATACTTGTCGCCGCGCTTTATGGTGCGCCCATGCTGTTGAAGGGAAGCGAGAGTTAGGCAAATGGTGACCGTATGTTTCACAGGAACGGTGGTCTGTGTCAATTTGTTATTGAAGCCACTTAGCTCAGCCATCATTCATCTTCTCGCCAAACATGAGTGTTTGTGACCGAAACATTGTGAAGTGCACAAGCCACGGGCCCTCCCATGCGTGTTCAGAAGTGAGTGAGAACGCCACGGCTAGCATCCGGTGTAGTTGTCTTACAACGTTGGTCTGGCAGTGAAGCCAGACGCTTTGGTATTGTGCTAGATGAATGTGAAGTCATTGGTATCCTATTCGGGGGTGATTCTGCAGAAGCATCAGCATTCACTGCAGAGGCATCGACAATCACTGCAGATTGCGAACAGAATATAGGTACCATTTCTCTGTGGCATAATGATTTCCTGCTGTATCCCGATTACCAAGTCTACTTTGCGGCTTTCTCAAGAAGAATCCAACCGATTGCGATGTCGAACAACCAGGGACAGCCAGTTGTGAAGAAGGGAGAGGCGTCCAAGTCCAAGCCCGAACCCCATCCCAAAAGCGCTACGGACTCCCATACAACCCCCAAGTCAACTGCTGGACCCTCCAAAGCCGAGCCGACAGTGGCAGACAAGATCGAAGATGAGCTAAAAGATCTGAAAGAGTTCATTCGACGGACGAAAAAGAACAAAATCCATACCGACGAGTCGGAATGGGAGTTCGTGAGCAAGAACGAGGTTAAAAAGGACCTTGCGTACGACCAGGCCGACCAGGACGCCCGGGAATGGGACAGCATCTCTGACGAAAATGAGGTTAAGAACGATGTGTCAATTCAGTAATCACTGATTACCTGCTCGTACATATGTCGACTATAGCGATCGGCTGATGGCTGTAGTTATCCTATCTGCAGAAAATCACCGCGTATGATTTTGTTCGTCCACAGATGAAGTTTCACTTCGCTGTTCTATCTGTTGCAGCGATGCCTGGCATTTAGACGCGGGAGAGGTCGGTGGACAGACAAAAGCTGCCAAGATTATCATTTCATATCCGATAAGGTCAAGACAGTTCAAGGAAAGGGATAAAGACTTTAGAAAATTAGCTTATATCAGGACCTCTTGTGTGATGTTTAATTCTTCAATTGAATGTGCTATGTCCGTGAAGATCATCGCGTACCAGGGTATCTACATTGCCGCTCCCACTTCGGTTATCCGCAAAGATGAAATTGACAAACTCTAAAATGCCGGGATGAGGCGCCTCCTGTGCATCGTTCTGCTTATTTTCAGACGTTTTGTATCATGCTTTCGCGTGTAGCCAGTTTCCTAGGTCTTCATATAATATTAATTGATTGATCGTAAATCTCATTTCTTTCCCTTCTTTTTCTTCTTGCCTCCTGCAGCTTTCTGCTCAGCAGCTGGCGCCCCAAGCTTTTGGTCTGATTCCACGACTGGAGTCGAGATGCCCTCTGCTGAAGCAGCTTGTGTCAGATCTGTCGGTTTGTTAGTCCAACGCTCTGTCCCCACGACTTTGTTCCAAAATGTCCACGTACCTTCCGGAAGTTCTGGTAAAGCCGCCTGGTGTCTTCCCAACCGACTCAGTGTTCCAATAAGCCTCCCAACCTCCGCCGCTTTGTTTGTCTCATATTGTAGGCATGTTCCAGACACGGGGTCGTATGTCTTGAGCTTGAAGGTGGCTACTGGCTCCTCGGGGTTCTGCACGGTGGGTGGCGGTGAACCTGTCGCGCTACCTCCTCTTTCGGATCTTTTTGAAGCAAATCTTTCGCGTTTTGAGACTTTCGATGCGGAGGGTTTAAGGACGGTGTATTTGGAGGTTATGCGTGTCTGTAAAGGGGTCAGAACTGCGTTGAATATAAATTCTGGTGAATGATGCGACTTGAAGAACGTACCGTTGACGGTCGTGCTTTCAGAAGCAGCGACGACTGCTCGTACCATTCGGCACTGGTCTCCAGATATGGCATGTTGAATTGACCGTGAAGAGGAATTGTTCACTTCAATTGCTGGTCGTACTAATGTTGCTGCGTGAGGTAGGTTTTCGCGGGGTACCAGCGGAGAAACGTTACTCCGCGATATAGGGCTGAATACGTCAATCTATGCCACTATCATAAAGGTTCCTTTATATTCTATTATTTATTTTTGTAAATAGTATTCCGGGACTAGATGCTTGGGGATCCAGTCACCAAGAGATATCACGGTCAAGGGCGGTTCGCAAGGGCGGTTTCCCGGTAAAGAACATAATCGAATGTTCCATTTCTGGAGCAAATTCTGAGTCAAGGACAACATCGTAATTGCCAACGCATATGCTACGGACTATTCCTACCCTCTTATAAGCAAATTGTCTCCAACAATTGTGCATAAACTTCTGGGAAGCATATTCTACCACCATTGACGACCATTCATTAGCTTCTACTATGGACGACAATTCATCAACTTCTGGAATGGATGACAGTTCATTAACTTCTGGATTGGACGACAATTCACTAACTTCTGGAATGGACGATCTACAACTCCAAGATGAGGACAAGAATGCCTCCCTACAAGCCACAATCAACGACCTCATAAATCGGTGCAAAACGCTCCACTCCGAAGTAGAGACCTACGTAGCCGCGGTCGACTCCAATCAAAAACTCGCCAAGGTACAGAATCCAGTGGAGTATCGTAGCCTTCGGAGTGATTTCAAAAACGAACTCGCCTTTTTAAATAAATTAACCAGATCTGGATTATCAGAGGAGAAAGCAAGACATTGGATTGTGTCCTCGAATCTCGTGTATTTTGAGGCTCTTTGGTCTGCTGCGAAACGTTCTACTGGCCTCTTAAGTTTCCGTAAATATTTCTTCTGGAACAGGCTACAAGAGGGCCATAGCACACGTGGATTGAGTCACTCAAAAGGCAGTCAAACCAAAGGGAAGAGTGCGGCATTGGTGGACATCGTTGCGGCGGATGGCACGGAGTGGATCAGAGTATCGACAATATCGCAGAAACGACTGTTGTTTGATTTGGCGAAAATGGGGTGGCAGAATGATTCCGACTCAGATGACGACGAGGAGATGCGCGATGCGGATGATACCAATTGGGAGGACGACGATGACGACGACCAGGTAGACACTGTCAAGAATGCTCGCGAGCTCGCTCGTGCTGCCCGCGCGAATCCCATACGAGGACGGCCCCCGAAAGTCCGATTTGTTCTGACACGAATCGAGTCTGGGAAAATGAAAGAGATAGATGCGGTCATCGCCAAAGTTCGCGCCACAGGTGCTATTGTACAATGCGCAAATGAACTCACGCCAGCTCTGCCGCTGGCTGATGTCCTCCCACAATTACTAGTAGATCGCTCGCGGACGCTTTCCCACACATTGAATGTTGACTGTACTATACTGCTAGCATTAATATCCGACATCTCCCATAAGGAATGCCCAATACTAGACTGGTATCCTGGAGAAGTTAGAGCACAGATCAAACAAGAACAAGCAGAGAAGCTGCTGCCAACGCACCTATACCCGGCTATAGGCTCGCATCCAATGGTGTGCACACAAGAGGCTGCGCATCAAATGAACCTCATTGTTGACACACTTGCTACCGATACAGAAAAAACACGAGCAAATCTGCTCCTGGCCCAGAACGAGCACTCGAATACCAGCCCTGCAGACTTGGTATCTGCCTGGGCTGCTCTATCCAACCATCCAATCCCCGAAGGCTTTCAACTACCAATACGAGTATATTCATCCACGGAGGAGGATTTATTCCAAAAATTACCCTCCATCGCCCCTCGCATTGCGGCCGAGCTGGGTCCTTTGAATAGTGCCATATTCTTGTATGGCTGGGCGCAAGGACTGACAACCTTGAGCTCCAATCGCGCACGGTCACGGCAAATTGATAGTATTATCAATGAGTGCGGGTTAGAGGATGGAGAAGCAGGCCCACATGTTTGGTTATGTGGAGAAAGTAGGAGTCTGATCGCAAAACATGGTAGGCGGAAATAGCTGTAATTTCTTGAGCACAGAACAAGATGCAAATTCAACGTCTTAGAAATGAACCTGATTAGTCTCCAATTGTTACAAAGATTTTACGGTGAGAAGAGCGAAAGATTCATGCTCATTGTCTACCGAGTAAATCAACCCTTGATAGACGTCCAAGCGGACACGGGCCTCGATCGGGTTCATCGAAAGTCAAAGTAAAAATAGATGCCGTCATTTAATTACGGAGTAGCCGTCTTGGATGACATTCAGAGGTGCTGTACGGCCGTGAATCTCAATCCAAGGGGCTCCTCTTGTGTCCCACCACGCGGAGAAAGAAGTGGTTAACGCGCTCAAGGCCGTAAACAATTGCAAAAGTATGTCTATAAACTCCAAGGGCATTTGATTCTGTTGAACTGCACATGTATGCGATAAGCCAGTCCTTGCATTGCCTTTCAATGTGATACAGGCCTGCGCAGTGTTTCGGGACCTGCAGGAACACAATATAGTATTGTGACAGAAGTGGTTGTTTGTTGCCTGCCTTTGTTGATGTATTTTTCTTGTTTCGATGAGACTCCACTCTTTTACTCTGCGCGACGGAATAGATTGTCATCATTGTTGGATTAGCCAGCCCGAAAGTGAGTCTTGGTGAAACGCGGGCGCTCTCGTGATCTCGAGTTGTGCAGTTGCGTGCGGTTGTTACTGGGGCAACCGTTCCACGAAAATAAACGCGCAGCCTGGCCGAACATCAAGCCAGTCGATCCACCTTCGTGGCCGACCTACCTCACCATCTTCAACATTGCATCACTTTACTTCGCTCCCATATGTTCTTCTCTTCTTGTCGGTGTTACTGAACGGTCTGCAGATTCCACATACACTTCTCGCGATAACATTACCCTCGTTTGCTCGCAGTTCCCATACGACTGCGCATCTACTTCACTATCACCATCGAACCGCATTCCTCGCTTGGGCCATCCATTCCCGACGCCGATCAAAGGTGCATGATATATTGAGTATTGCTCGCTGAAGCCGCTGGCAGGCGCTGCAGTCATGGACACAAGCTACCTGGCCCAGCAGGTCACCACCATCATCGGCCAGCTACATGGCTTGTTTGATGAGATTGGTGTTCCGAGCCATGAGCGGGATTCGCGGGAAGCAGAGGTATGTCCACTGAACTCATCACGAAGACTCAACTGACAGCTCATAGCTCTTCTCGGCTCTGTCTGAGACGCTTCACAATCAACTTCGTCAAGTCACAACGTACGTTGCCCCGCTCTCCAACGCAGATCCATCTAATTCGTAAATAGGGAGAAACACGAGATGACAGAGGAGGCGCATCGCATGATTAAGACCATCAGGCAGATGGAAATGTCGCTAGAGGACAACAAGCGAAGGCCTAGTCAAGAAGACGACGACGCCCAAATCACCTATCCGTTGACGCGCTGCCTCCATGGATTGAACGAGAAATACAATGCTGTCAGCAAAGTCCATCGCGAGAGGTTCGAACAAGTACGAAGTAAGTATCCCCTTTCAAGGCTCTTGGTCATCGAATATTAACCTCCGATAGAACTCGCCGAGGCTCTGGAGTCATATGCCTCTCACCTGGAACCTTCCTTCATCAAGATCAAGCTCCCACCCAGCTCACCAGACGCACCCATCTCCCCATCGTTCGATGTCTCTCCTTCCTACGTCCACTCTTTGGATGACGAGTTCACGCGTGTTTACGAAGAATACACGCGTCGCATCAACACCGTTCGGATTATGGGCCAGGAAATCATCCAGCTATGGGCAGAGCTTGGCACCCCTCAGGCGCAGACAGACCCGTCGATTGTTAAGTACCATCGCGATGCCCCCGAGCAACTAGGCCTTCACAAGGACGATATGGCACAATTGAAGGCTCGGAAGGAACGACTTGTTCAGGAAAAGCAAAATCGCGAGCGTCAGCTTCAACAACTACGAACCACCATTGAGGATTTGTGGGATCGTCTCGGAATTGAGCAGCACGAGCGTAAACAGTTCTTGTCTAGCAATCGTGGATGTGGTCTGCGAACCATCAACGAGTATGAGGATGAGCTTTCAAGACTGAACGAGCTGAAGCGCCAGAACTTGCATCTCTTCGTCGAAGAGGCGAGGGTGAAGCTTCAGGAACTTTGGGATGCGCTCTACTTCTCCGAGGAGGAGATGCTTGATTTCACTCCCGCATTTTCTGGTATGTTGCGATGTGATGCACGAATTTGCATGGGCTAACGAGACTAGATGTCTGCAGCGACGCGCTTCTCTCCGCACACGAGTCGGAAATTGCAAGGCTGGAATCTTTGAAGGAGCAGCGACTTCCCATTCTCCAAAAGGTCGACAGGTATCGTGAATTGATCAAGGAGCGAGATGACCTCCAGGCTTCTAGTCAAGATGCTTCCCGTCTGATGGCTCGTGGCAACAAGGGCGAACGACGCGACCCAGGTAAATTGCTGAGAGAGGAGAAGATGCGCAAGCGTATAGCCAAAGAGTTGCCTAAGCTAGAGGGAGAGCTGAAAAAGACTCTTGAGAGGTGGGAGGACGAGTATGGCCGTCCTTTCTTGGTCCTAGGTGAACGATATCTCGATGAACTGTACTCCACCTCCTCAAGGGCACCACCACCTCGATCGAAAACCCCATCCATTGCACCACAGGCTGCCAAACCTGCCCCCAAATCTGTACCGCGGAGCCAACCAGGTACCGTACGAGGACCCCCTCCAAGCAGAGCAAAGACTCCAACCGCCAGCTTCGCCGCGAGCACCACGAGGAACCCACTTGCTGCATCTACTATGTCAGTCTCAAGTGCCGCAAAGAGCCCTTCCAAGATCCCAGCTCGTGCACCCCTAAAGACGATGCCTCATGGTGGAAATTCGCCTGAGCGACGACCAGCACCTGTGCCGAGGGAAGACTCGACAATTCGAAAGATGCCCCCACCTCGCGCTCCACCACCAAAGATGAAGGAACTGTTCATGCCACCCGAGCGTGTGGCAACTCCGGCCAATCATTACGAGTTCAATCGTGGTGACCGCAGCGAGAGCATCGTCCGACAGGTTCCGCCAGAAGACCCATACGACGATCGTTCATACCTGACACACAGCATGCGTGTTGGCTACACACCTACCTATGCGCCTCCTGTTCTAGGAAGCAGACAGACATCGCAAACTTCATCGACAGGAACTGGCCACACGATGCAATCAGGTTCGGAGAACTGGGAAACCTTCAGTGAGCGATCCGAAGAGCCAGAGCAGGATGTAGATTTCTATCAGCAGAGGCAGGCCATGGCGCGTAACAAGCGCTGGACACCCGAGGGAGGACACTCGGCCTCACCGCGAGGGATCCAAGGCAAGAAGGTCAGAAGTATACGCGGCGTCGAGGGATCCGGTAGTCTCATGATGGAAGCTGAGGGCGGTCGAATGGTGCGCGTTGTCGAAGGCAGCGAGGCCGGGTGGACTGATGAAGACGCCTATTGAAACGACAATTCCCGCCCATCCCTTTCAGACATTTCCTTTCTCGATTACGTTGTCAACGAAGCTTAGCATGTCTGACGTGCAACGCCTTTTGGACGACATCTCAAAAATTTCGACGCCCGCAACGGCCACAATGCCCTTGGGAAAGACCTTTCTTCCAATTCTGGACTTCAAGATTTCGCTTCCATGACGGGTTTCGCTTACCCTATCCTACTTCCTGTAATCAACTTGCATGAGACAATAGGCGGTCTCCCTTCTCACCTTCTTCAGTCCATGCTGGGTCCTTATTCTCTTCTCTTCTCTTCTCTTTTCTTTTCTTTTCTTTACGACCACATTTACTGGACTGAGGGGTTGCCACGTATGACGAGCGATGCGCGGGAGTTGGCTAGTGCACGACCACTGTCATATCGCTGGGCAGTATCGACATTCCTGCAATGCATGCGTGGGTGGCAGCTCTTTTCTTTCCCCGTCCTTGGGAGGCGACAGCCGGGTCTGCGCTCTATTTTGTCCCACATCTTTTAACTCTCTCCTATCACGTTGGAAAACAAGGGTCCAGGCGTTTCTTGCGGTTTATTTTGTTTTTGCTGGGCGCACAAGCCTTGGGAGGGTCACTGTCTTATGGGTGTTTTTGTCTATCATGTTTCAAAGGGTTCCTATTCCCTTATTTTTGGCGATGGTTCTTTGTACGGACGAGTAGTACAGTGCATGTGAGCATGAAACCTTTCATGTGATCTGGATGGATGGGAGAGGTCCACACTGTAACTACCAACCAGTCCGTTTGAACCATCATGTCTACATACGACTACAATTGTAAAAGTTGTCAAACTGCAAAAGCAAGCAACCAAGCAAAGTGACATGTGTCTGTCTATCATTACCTTAATTCGTGAGGATGGCTGTTTCCCTTCCCCAGATTTATCATTCCACCATCGACGGCACCGATCCAATCACCTATCAGTCCATCCACGGCTTGAAAGTTGGAATATCAATCTGGTCACCCATCAAAGAATGCGGGAAAAACACACGGGGGATCCTCCCATTCCCCGCTCCCGTTCCCGTCCCCACTGGTCAAGAGACGAACTCTACTAGACACTACCCACCGAGATACTCACCGAGATACTCAACACCCATCCTCAACAGCATTCAAATATAGTTTTTGCAACATGTATCTCAAAACCAACGCTGGGCGTGAATATAGACTTGTGTGGGGAAAACAGGATTACCGATCACCACCCTCACCCTTGCCCTTCCCTACCCGTCTCAATCTCTTCACCATCGTCCGCACACACACATCCCCCTCGTGTAGTGATGTATGGGTGTACGGGTGCGCACAGTGAGTGGAGAAAACGCACCTATGGCAATGTATGATTAGGCATAGCATGCCACGTCTTTCCAACATTGATTGCTGCACGAAAGATGTGCATGCGGGGTGTGTGGGACGAGGGTGTGGTGGATGTACGATGAATGCAGATTGGGGCTGGGGTTGAGAGATAAGGATATGAGGTGTGAGAGGCTGAAGGGGATGTGTAGTGTGGGCTTTGTTTATGGGTAGTGGCATGCCCAATGTGATGACTCTGTGTACACTGTGTATGTAGATGGTGATTAGGCAGAGGAGGTAGGAGTTGTGAGTCAAGATATTAGAGGAATCATATCAATAATCATGGCATGAGAATTCAGCTCTCTGGCCTGTTATTGCTGATGCTGATGATGCAGAGGATGATGATGCTTATTTACCTACTACTGCCTCCAACTCGGCTCCCTTGCCTCTGGTAGACGCGATAAGCTCGGAAGACTTGACTTCCCTCTCTTCCACTCATCTACCCATCTTACCCTCCCTACGAGTACAGAGTACTTTCAAGATACTTGCCATATACCCGTGCCCAACCTACTACTGTAACTCCATACGGCAGGTAAATACACATCAAGACCATCAAACTTTTCCAATACCCTACGATCGATGATTGTGGAGCGTCAACCAAGATGCGTGCGTCACACATCCAACTATTGCACCCAACTCCCCCCAAGATCCAACATGGCGCTAGTTTGATAGGGAGCCCGATCCGACCGTCTCCCGCGGGGTGGGAGACAGGCCGATTTGCGTTACTGCACGCGAAACTTCGTATTTCTTTGTTTTGTGTGTTCTGTTGTCCGGTCCAATAGGTAGGGAATTACTCGTTGGGGGGGCGAAGGGATTGCAATTGTTTGTCCTATACTCCGTAACTACTTGATTATTGTTTCTTTTTGCGCCATGTGTGGGAGATCAGCGCGAGAGTACGGAGAAGGTACGAGACGGGTAGTGATGTACTCTGTGCATACCTACCGGGAGCGTACGTGTGATTTCATGTACAAAGTTACATATCCATCTGTATTCCGTATGGATGCCACTCACACATACACTCCTCCATATGCGTGAAGCACATCTCGCGTCGCAGGCACAGCAACAGCACAGCAAAACACAGCACGACACAACTGGATCACCTCGCCTCGCACCTCGCCTCGCAGCGTGGCGGGCAGGCAGGCGGGCGCACACCGCGGCTGTGTTGTGTGTCTACTCCGTACTCTTCGCAAGACGCACATACAATAAATTATAATCAGGATTTTTGGATCTACGGAATGAGTGACTCGATAAGGCAAGTTTGTTTCCCAGCTCCTTCCCTTTCTCTCCCCTTCTCTTCCGCTTCCCCCATCATCCCGCGCACGCCGGTGAGACTCGTCGTGGAATTTCGCCGCTGGAGAGGTGACTTGCAGGCGCGGGCGGGCGTCGCCGTCGCCGGGAGCCGGTGTGTGTGTGTGTGCGTGTGCGTTGGAGCCCGGGCCTGCCTGGGAGGACACACTGCGGCGTTGTAATTATGGGTTTTACGAGGTTGCGTTTTGGGTAGTTAGGGTTAAGGGAGATTGCGTATCTGTCTGTTTATCTATCGGAAGGTAATAAGGAAAGTATGGATATTGTTGTTAAATTGTATGGGAGACGTCGGGTAATGGGGAGAGATGCGGCAGGGGGATTATTGGGAGTGATGCGTGACAATACAGCAGCAGGTGGTTCCTGGGCTGAGGCTTGGGGG